>NC_051178.1:226458585-226538584 GCF_013339695.2 Rhipicephalus sanguineus
ACTTCAACAACCGCACCAACCGCCTCGCATTCGAATAATCTTCCCGGCATACACCTCAAGCTGTGCAAAGCCTAGGAGAGATGACGCCGTCCCTGGTTCGATAAAGTTGAAGCGGCGCCTTGAGGACGCCACATTTGTTACTCACCGCGAGCTCATACATCTCTCTACGCGGCCTCTCTACTGGAGCGGCCGTCCCACGCTGTTTTGTGAACTCAGCGGCATCTTTTTCTCCCGTGTTGGCGAATTGATGACGGTTAAGCGTGTTTGGTGCTATGTTGTCCCGTGACGTTTGCTGCACTTTACGATCCGTTAATTATAACGCGAAAAAAAAAAAAAACAAACAAACTAGACAACACGACAGCGAAATTCGAATAAATTGTATTGCGAGTCTCGGAAAAATATTTTTCTCGCGCCACGGGATGGTTCTTCGATCGCATCGTCAGTTTAATTTGGTTGGTTGTCGTGTGCTCACAGTACTTTATCTTGTCGCCATATGCGAAGCTTCCCGGGGGCAAATCAATTATTTCTGCGGCTTAAAATCAAAATAGATATAAGAGCAACTTAAGAAGTTATTTAGCACAAACATTTAACCAACATACGATGGTTTTTCGTTTTTGTGCTTTTGCCGATGTCTGTGCAGATTATGTCACTTCTTAAATTACGGGTTTTGGAAGCGGGCTTACCTTATAGAACTCCAGTTTTAATTCATACCCCACCATCGCTTGCCTCAGTATGCCGCAATGTAAAATCGCTGCTTCTGTGATTGCTTTTCTGCTGTCAAGACCCGTTCTGTGTGTACGTCATCCGCTTTTCAGTTGATAAAGGCAGCCTTGAACAAGACGGATCGTGATGTGACACATTGATCAATAGACTTCCACTCCATAGTGTAGGTCCCCTGACGGATGAGTCATTGCGCTTTTATAAGTTACAATCTAAAGGTTACAATGCTCATCGCGATGCTTTAGCTTTTAAAATGGCACGCTACTGTCGATGTAACCTCTATGGGAGAGGGAAATCAAGAAAACGCAAAGATAAAATTGCTGTAACAGCCATGTAACTTATAAATTATAAGTTACATGCTGTCCTAAACGTTACCGTGATTAGAGTGTAGTAGTATCACCTTGAGAAGTGGAGTTCAGCGGACGTTTATTGTTTCGCTCGGTGGGGTTTCTACATAGAAGTATCTTGTAGCTGAAGATACTCGATACATTATTGAATGTATCGGAAATTCAGATACAGAAATTCAGATACAGATACTGGATTTGCGGCACGTATCGCGATACAGACACAAGATACCCAAAGAGTATCTAAGATAGTATCTAAGATACATGTATCTTCGATACTGCCCAGCACTGGCTGTGGCGATGCCTAATGAGACAATCACAGGAAAATGCTCGCGTGTCTAGGTTAAATGTTCCCATTAAGGAACGCCGTGTTGACATATTTCGAAGTCCCCCACTACAGCTGGTTGGGGTTCGTAAAACGCAAGCATTAACATAAGTTAATTCGAGGAAATTCTAGTGCTTTTAAACAAAAATTCGCATACATAACAACCATACGGCTTTCCTAAAGTGTTATTATTCATTTTCGCTCTCCGATGGAACAGAGTGATAATGACTTATTAAACTTTTCGTATAATGAGAGCGAAAACGTACGTTTATGTCTCATGATACTGTCAGATAATTAGATATGTCGTACTTGTCACCTAAAATCTATTCTTGAGTAAAGATTTGAATTTCCAGCAATTATTCGCACAAGCAGCACCCCATCACATCTGCTGAGTTAAGAAATAGATCATGCTTCTTATCTATTTCGTGCGCACGCCAGAAACACGAAATACGTTGGGGAGAGTATTAGCACACCACACGTAGTACAGGAGTCGCGCAGTTTCGCCTACCTAAAAGAGTAGTCGCCCGCTTGGGAAACCAGATTAAAAGGGAGCGCAATGAGCAGCGTGAGATGGTTGCGTTGCGTGGGTGGAGCATCTTGTGTTCTGACCGTAAGGAGAGCTTTCATGTCAAAGGCTTCCAGAAGCTCCATAAGGTTTCAGTGGAAGACGGAACGAATGTGTCGGATGAACTAGGTTGCATCAACCTAGGTTGTCCTTGCACAGGTTGGATCAGAGCCCGAAAATATGGAACAAAGAACGAAGTTCTATGTTCTTGGAAGCACGGGACGAATCATGAGGCAAGAGGCGACGAGGGTCCTTTTCTAGGACGAACAAAGCTGTCTCTGTAGCCGATGCTTGAGTACCGGCAAGTTACAGCTGCAGTCGTTCAGATACAGTTCCTTGTAAGACACAGTAAAATAAATTAAGGACGTGAGAAGGACAAAGCTATGGGAAGAAAAGGAGAGTATAGAGACAACAATATGAAATAAATAGTTACGTTACAGATAATGTCTGGTGAATCAGACGATTTCTATTGATCGCGAAAGATATGTAAAGAATACGACACACTTTCGTTGCGTCACAGTTTCTTGTTACGCGAACCAGAAGGGAGGCACAACAAAAGAGGATATGTACCTTAGTGAACATTCTATAGTATAGAACCCGTTGCTGACAGTTCCAGTCCCAACAATGTTTTTGGGCGGGGTGCACGGTGGGTTGAAATAACAAATGCGTCACTATAATGACCATTGACACAGAGTTACATGGAAGCAAACGAAAGGAAAGTTTGTATCATCAGGGCCAGCATCAACAAACGACTAAAGAACACAAAATAAAAGTTAAAATGATATATATATATATATATATATATATATATATATATATATATATATATATATATATATATATATATATATATATATATATATATATATGCATGCAAGTAAGAGCAATACAAATGGCACCGTGCAGTGGACGTAGAAAACCTAGGAAATATGTAAAATAAAAAAAATATAGAAAATAATCATCTACCCCAAAAAACCACCCAATCCTTTTTGCTCACGCGCATCAAACATGTGTCATTGAAGTAACCTAATTTTTCATGTGCAAAGAACACAGAAGCCTGGCTTACAGATTTCTTGTAACCTGCTAATATGACACACTTCAATTATTTCCGCTGCTAGTATGTTATAATAACGTTAGGACCTGAATGTGTCGCAAAGTATGGTAAAACAGCCACATGTGCGGCTAGGGATTAGCAAGTGTATTAGCCTGATTCAGTTGACGAGAGAGAGCGTTGAGGTTCGTGCAAGCTGTAATGAATAGAGCTCTGACGTATACCCACTCACTTAGTTGGCAACAACCTCACGCTTCGTTGCGAGTATTGTTTGACAGCCGGGCTGTTGTTGTTCGGTTGTATGACTAACGAAGAGACGAACCTTTCCTAAAAGTTGCGGTACTTAAGAAACCGCATCTATTAATAACTGTCGGCACAAAATTAGGCCCCGCGTGAAGAGGTGTACGTGTATAATTACCAAAAACTGATAGTTCTTTTTTGTTTCAATTCATACTCAGGTCCTTCTTTCTCCGATTCACAAGTTTAGTGTGCCATGTCTTTTGGATAACCAACTTTGCTTAAGTATTGCAGGTAAATGCTTTCTAACTTCATTAAGAATACGTTTAAGTGGAGATCGTAAAGTAGTAAGAATTATGACATTTTTAATTACCTTGCAGTAAGTGGAAGCAACGGAGGCACATTCTGCTAGTGGTTTTCTTAGTCTTGAATGGTATTCAATATATACAAGCTGAGTTGTAGGCGAAAACTGAATATTTAACGCTACACTTCACTGTAATACATTATCTAGGTGATAAACCGGTGCTAAACCATACTGACAGAAAATCATTGATATGCATTATATGAACGCTATATTAGCAATAGTTATTATCACTATTGAAGATCACGTGCAATCGTTAACGCACCATCACGTACATTGAACCAAATATTTCGAATTGTTTTAGTGTTTTCTGCTATTTCGGCCCAAGATTATGCTGGTTAACATAAAACATGCTTGGTTTTCAATTCGTAAATTATCGCAAAGTGGATGCCACAATGAAGGCGCGCCGCTAAGGGCTCTATCTGGGATGGACGTGAGCGAATTCTGAAACCATGGCGTCTGCTCCACTGATCTGTAGCTAGATAAATTAAGCTCACTTGTAAGCTAATTGTGAAATGGACACTGCACAAGCAAGAAATCTCCAGTGCATCTTCTGCATACCCAGTGTGTGTGCGTGTGTGTGTGTGTGTGTGTGTGTGTGTGTGTGTGTGTGTGTGTGTGTGTGTGTGTGTGTGTGTGTGTGTGTGTGTGTGTGTGTGTGTGTGTGTGTGTGTGTGTGTGTGTGTGTGTGTGTGTGTGTGTGTGTGTGCGTGCGTGCGTGCGCGTGTGTGTGTGTGTGTGCGTGTGTGTAGCCGCAATTCTCAGAGGCCACAGATGTGTTTGGGATGATCACAGAGTAGTGAAACAGCTAACCGTCTCGAGAACTGAACAAATGCTTATCAAGGTTACACAAATAAATGTATTATTCCGAGCGTATTTCCGGAATTTATTCAATGTGCGGATGCCATCAAGCATTAAAGAAGATTTGGAATTTTGGAAGCGATTTTTAAAAAATAACTTGGGATGTAAAGGAGTAAACATATATCAGCTGAAAGCAGATAACCCTCGCTGCAAACACAGGACATACATTAGTTGACTCACTGCATTGAGAGCATTAGGCACGACAACGCTATATTTCTTCCACATCTATTGGTCTATTCTGCATAAATAATGTAGGCCAAATGCATGTGTCTTTGGCATTATACCAGGCTCGTAATGCACAACTAAAGGAATGGAAATTGACTGGTAACCTACTGAGACGAAGGTGAATCTTCACTGATTATCGGTGAGGTAGCTCCACGCTCAGGTGCCTCGTGGAACAGTATGCTGTGCCAAGGAGCTTATTCGAACAGGGTGGTAACCTGTGGTGTGCAGTGTCTCGGGGAATTGCATTCAGCTCTAGGACAATACATGTTTTTCTTTTTTTAGTGTGTGTGTGTTTTGCTGACACCCCGTCAACCGAATAATCGCGATTAAATCTTTATTTGGAAAATTGGGGAGTTATAATTTCCTCGCACAAATTACTACTTAAAAAAAAATCCGGCATTTTGAGCTGTTTCACTCTCTTTTGTCTGCTAACGGAGTTTACATGAATTAGTAATTTTCTGCAAAGGTAAATCGTATTAACAAAATTGATGTGCCCAGTTAAGTTTGTTAATTACTTTGCCACGTGCAGTCACCGCCTGCTTCGTCCAGGTAGTAAATGTATCACCATTTGCGCAATCTTCAGAGTCCAAAACCAAAAGCGTGCTTCGGAACATCAAAAAATAAAGGCACTCAGTAGAAGCATGTGGTCAAAATAAAAAAAATAGCCGGTACAGTATATTGCCTGCGTAAATCAGCAAATTGAAGCGAATGACGCAGTCGACCCCTGCATTGCTTCATGCGACGCAATGCGGGTTGCGAAAGTGCGATACCGAGATATTCCATTAAATCGTTTTTGCAACACATTGTACAGCACGACGTTTTTCTTCTCCCTGTCTGCCTCCCCTATCTTTCCTTCATCGCAAACGACCTGGGTTACCTTTGGCACAGCACGAAACACGCTCCGTAAGATGGTCGTTCATGGAATGGACGCCCTGCTCTACCTAGTGTTGTACTAGCCTTTCCGTACGCCTGCATGGAAAACGTATGCCTTCCCTTGAGGCAAAATAGCTTGTGGTGGTTTGCTGGTTGAATGACCCTCTTGTATGCACCAGAGGACCATTGCGTCGACGAAAAATTACGAAGTGTTGCAACCGAGATTCAGACCGTACTGAGGTCTCGCTGAGTGCTAGCATACCAGCAATGTAGTAGAGCCTTCTGTGCTGCTCATAGGTGTAAATCATGTTACACAATGTCGCGCTGTTCTGCCTTGTCCCACAGGTCTCTTATGTATACATCAACGCGTAACCAATGCCTCAACCATTGGAACTTTCTTATCCCTGAGCCCAGACCGAGAGACAGAAAAAGATTATTCGCTAGTGTGTTTGGACGGCCCCCCTAAAGCAATGCTCAAGAGACAGCGGAGTTGTTGGGCAGCTAGGTAACCTTGGCTATTGCTGTTTTGCTAAGCTTTGCAGATTTTCGCTTTGTGTCTTCCTCGCGAGACATAAGCATTGGTCACAGACGCTTCATTGATCGCAACCAGCGCTTCAGCTGCACTCGACGGTCGCGAAATCTGGTGCGCAGCACTGCTAGAGGGGAGACGCGACGCGTAGGAGCGAATGGTGCTTACACTGCTGCGCGACAGTCGAGTGCCCCTTAAACGTTGGTCGAGATCAACGTAGCGTCTGTGAGCAACGCTTGCTCGAGAGAGAGAGAGAGAGAGAAAAAGTTTTTATCGGAATCATTGAAAAATGTCGGGTGGGGATTTTAGTCTAGAGCTCCAACAGCCGCTGCCGCGTGTCTTGCAGGGGTGGAATAGGAGAGGAGGTGGCGGACGCTGATATTCTAGCGTTACGTCAAATAAGAGACATTGGCGGCGTCACGCGTTCTACGCCAGTGAGCCTGAGTGCACCTGAAGTGTTGTTCGAGATCAATGTAGCTTCTTGTGACCAACGCTTGCTCGAGAGGAGACATCGGCGCCGCCAAAGGGCTGGATCTGCGCGAGACCTGGACAATGCTGCGCCGTGGGGCTCCTCGCTTTGCCTAGCAACCGCTGTCACATGTGTGCTGTAGGCTCAGGGCCTAGGGTCGGCTGAAGCACTCAGAAAGTACACAGAGGCAGAGCAAGAAAATGCACGTTTACTGGGCGGAGTCCCGGGCTCGACTGCCGGCCGCCGCGAGCGCGTGCGCCCAAGCTACGCGTCGTCTTCGCTGAAGCCAGAGCGATACCCACAGTGCATAGCCTCGACCATAGCCTCGACAATGCGAAGCATTGTCTAGGTCTCGTGCAGCACGTTTGAGGCTATGCACAGCTGTGGCAACAGTTACTGGGCAACGCGAGGCGCTCCTCGGTGGTTTTCTGTTGACGACGGACAAATTACGGCGAGCTTAAACACCTTCGCTAGAGTGTACTAGAAACTCTACCTTCGCTGTTTAAAGAAAGGAATGGATGCCGCCCCAGTACGGACACAAAGGGGCACTTTTGCTTTGTTGAAATTGAAACAAGGAGGCAAAAAAATGGTATTTGAAAGAAGCTTCTTCCATACATTCTCATCGGAGATATGGCACAGCGAACCCTTCACAAGCTTTAAAATTTCTAGACGCACGTGAACAATACACATACCGGCATCGCACTAGGTGCGAGATGCCGCCAAAGCCGGCGCCCATAGCACCGGTCGTACACTTGTCGCGGGCGTGAATATGAGATCGGGTGCGCGTTGTGTCGTACGCGCTTTGTTATACAGATAGGTTGGCTTGACGTGTCGCATTTGAAATGAAGGTTCTATTCATGCCGAGAAGAGAGAATAAAGCCACCGCTCTTTCTGAGGACGCGTGTAAAGGATCGAGACAACATTCCCACAAATGCGAGGCATTTTCCGAAACGAAAACAGAATGCCGATTGAGCTACGCACAAAGAAAAGAAAGAGAAAAAAAAGATAAGTAAGCCACCATGCTAGAAGCGACTGTGCACAACAAATATGACAAACAAAATGAACGATTGAAAGATCGAGCAGAATGGAAAGAAGAGATAAGCTTCTTTCATAGATGATGCTTCCAGTTGCCGTGTGCGGTAACGGCAGAAGCCCCGCGAATCTTTCATCTTTCTATCGCCTTCGATGTCTTCTTTTTCTTTGGAAGGAAGATAGAGGAAGACGTTCTTTTGAGAGGCCAAAATGAAGGAGAAAAATAGAAGAGTAGGCAGTGGGCGACAATCATAGAAGTCATATCTCGTTGAGGAGGACAAAAATAACTCGAGGTATGGAGAAAAACGAAATGGAGAGCATGAGACGAGTTGCGGGCTCACTCTCAAGGGGTCATTATGGCGGCTGAAGCACCATTATGTCGTATTTACGTAGTAGGGGTCCGTGAATGCCGAGTAAGGACATATATTGAAACACAAAAAAATACGATTGCAATCGAAAGTGTGATAGCAGGACACAGCAAACACTCCGTCATTTCATTTGCCCACTAGTGTCTCCATAATAATAAAAGCTATGGAACCCAGAAGCACGTTACAGCAGCATAATCGTCAGTTTTGGATACATAGTCAGCATAGTCATTCATTCGGCTGCGCTAAGAAAGAGGTCGCCACAATGTTCACTGTCTTGCTTTTTTTTTCTCGTACAATTAAACGTGATGAATAGAATGAGCAGGCCATGATGATTCGTACATCGGCGAACTGTTTCTAGAACAACAAGAAATATAAGCTCAGGTTCACTACACGAAAGAAAGTCGACATGGTAGACGAATCGCTCCGTATTTACCAGATCTGGCACGTTACGACTCTTCCGTGCTGAATAGAGTCAAATAGGCATCTATTGAAGGAGCTGTAATAATTGTACCCAAAATATGGAGTTGTGTCTCGCACTTGGAACAAACAGAAAGTAAAAGCGTAATAAAGACTAATTGATTAGCTAAAATTAATTATTGAGCAAGAAGATGAGCACACGTAGCGTAACGTGCCCGATTGCGCACACCAAGTGCCTGAACGGTTGTCTTTTCGGGCACATAGCCTGTGGCACGCATACGCACAGCAACTCCGTTCCAACGATCCAATTTGGTGTGCAAAATGTGACATGCCGAATTTCGAGGAAATGCTAACTGTATACTACAGAACTAAAATGAGCAAGAACACAGAATGCCGTTTGCGATCGTGCAACGAGAAACACAGGAGAGGAAGATGGATAAGAGCGAAATAAAAGGAAGAGAGAGCAAAGGACCCAATCAGAATGCACCATTGATCGATATCGTTTGCGGAAGCGCAATCGCTGGAACTTTGTAGAATCCGTTTGAAAATAGTTATTTATCTTTTAAATGGCCTGCCCATGCACACGCCAGCTCTCGCCTTGGAAACCAGGGCCTCAGGTTTTGATGGTTCGCTTTCATTTTCTGCCGTCCCATTACGGTGTGCTATGTATTGTGGTCATTTTCTTAGCCTTCTAGGCATTTTGTTCTCCAAGGATCGGTTATTTCTTATTTTGTGATTTCTTTTTGATCTTTTCGATCTCCCTAGCATCTTTTGCTGCCCATTAGTTTCTTCCTGACCACTCTCAATCTTTTTTGAGGCCATCACAGACAAAAAAAACAAAAATCGAAGAGCACGGAGGATATACCGGAGGGATAAAAGCGTAGAAGTGCGGAGGAGTCTCACTGAATGCCTTCGAACAACATGAACATTTGATGACACGAACATAAAATAAGTATATCTGTCTACGCGTACATTTACGGCTGCCGTAGAAGGCAGTATCGGAATGGGTCTGCTCGGTGCCTTAGGGCTGGCGGTAATTTTCTTGTCACCCATTCGTTTAAGAGTTCGCCAAAAGCTTAGCAGTTTGTGGTAGCGTTTTAACGGGCTGCATGCCGCCAATGTATCGGCAAGCAGGCGCGAGCGTGACCAGAAAGAGAAAAAATAAAACTCAGTAAAAGAGATGATCAGAACGATCGCTCTTGTGCAGTATGCCCATGAAAGAGAAATCGCTCGAGGACTGGTAATCAATTATTAAGTCGTTTAAAGAAGCTCCAATGCTGATTTGTATACGCACTTAGCTTCATCAGCGCAGAATATTATTCGGAGGTGTAAATCTCCCGACTGCCGCAAAACAACACGCAGCTGCATACAGTGGTTGCACACGCATGACGTCGGAAACATGCACATTTCTGATAGGCATGACAGCTTTTGTTTCGTAATGTATCCCTACGACATTGGCAGTCTTTTCCTTTTTTTTCTATTATCTTATAGTAAACTGCATCCGGTCCTTAAATTAAAGCTTCGTAATCATAGGCAAGCATTAAACGGGCTCTCTATCCACATGTATACTTGTGCGTATACTTGTGCGTCATCCTTTGTATACTTGTGCGTTCGTTTCGTGCGTCCTCCTTTGTATTTGACCAGCGCGCTTTAACTGTCGAGCTGCGACAGTTGTTAGTTCGCGCTCATCCTGTGTATGTTCGTTCCGTGAGTCCTTTCTGCTTGAGCAACGCGTTGGAAGTTTCGAGCTGCTTGCCGTTCTTCGCGTGACATTACAACTTGTTCCTATAGGATTGATGCCTTCACCCTCGGGGCGAAACAATGCACAACAAATGCTCAACTACGTCTGTGAAGACACGTTTTACTTTCGTGTTATACCGATTCCTATGACAGAGTATCAACCATGTTTTTTCGATTAATTTCCTTTTTTTTTAATTTTCTGACAACTGTCTGGCCATTCGTGTAATTGGTCATTTGATTTGTATTAGAAGTAGGACGATGACCTTTTAGAATTTTTTTCGTGGGGGGAGGGGGGGGGGTTCATCCATACTTTGTGTACGTTAGTGCGTACGTGTATATATTGTCGTGCGCATGAAGCCTTATTTTTCGCGTTTATAATTTCTACTACCGTTTATTTGTTGTTTTTTTTTTGTTTCTATTTATTTGCAGTAATGACATCGCCTCATCGTTCATTGACTCTGCGCGCATGAAATTTCACCATTCTTGTGATTGTGATTTCGCATTGTCTGAGCTGCCTGATTTCTGCTTCCCTTACACCTACCCTGGAGCACCCGGGCGACGCTATTTTTTTGCAGAGGAGGGAATAGTGGGACCTGTAGTAATGGGTGAAATGCATGGACAGAAACACAGAGCACAAAAGAAAGAAGTGCGTGCGCTATCCCTCTGGAGAACGAGCCCAACCGACGCGTTTAGCGAGAGCCCTGCTGCTCTACCGTTCAATAAACCTGCGTGGGCCTCTGAAGCGACGGGGCAATATACCCATGCGAAACTGAAAAATTTCGAGGGAGGGGGGAGGGATTTGACCCCGCCCCCTCCCGCCCTGGCTACACCGATAGTGCAGTCCTTTCTTTACGGGATCTATGAAACGGGTGTTAGTGGTTGTCAGTAAATACATTGAAACAGGATAAAAAATTGGAAGCGTATCTGCGTGCTTCGCTGCAAATGTCGTCTAAAGACGATAGAAGAGGCGCTGCGCGAGATATGGACGCCATCTGGCAATACGTCAGGAAACATGAGTGCTGTGTTGCGGGCTGGTAGTCCCGGCGCAGCAGCAGGCGAAGACCGGCGGTGACCAACGCGACCGGCGGGGACGTCAGCCAGCCCGAACACGCTGTTTGGTGCGAAGCGCCGAAGCAGAAGAAACGTCCGCACTCAACGAGTACTCTCCACACAATTTTACACGTCGCCTGGGTAAAATAGAAATGCCAGAGCGGCGCCCCATGGCATTCGTACAGTGCAATACTGAACCGAAACCGAAACACAACAATGAGCTGGTGCAGAGGGCTTGGAGGAAGGCAAGTTTCAGCGCAGTGGCATTTTCAGCGCAGCTTAAGAAACTAGGGCCTCTAGCATTACGTATCTATGTATTTTCTATTAAAGGAACACACCACCTAATACTTTCCTAGTGATGTTGCGCCTCAGATATGCGTAATGTTTGCTTTTTGATCAACAATGTACACAAGTATGAACCTAGTCAGTCGTTCAAGATGGCTGGCCCTTGGGCAAGTGGTTCAACTTTGGCAGGGTGGCTGAATCGAGTTACGCATGAGTGACGTGCCGACAAACAGAATGACAGACCAAATTCTGGTAGCGTCTCTCAGTTTTAGATCGTGACCTTCCGCTTTTGTGGACAAACGCGGCCAGCGTCCCAGCGGCGTTTCGTCGGCCTCTCTTCCAAGTCAGCGAGCCTGCCGGCTGGCAGGGCCTGAGGTCTGCCCCATCGTCGTCGGCCCTTCCGGGGACCTGCGGGGATAGCGTCGATGCCTCTGCCACCGACCCCACCGGAGGAGCACTGTTTCACGTTAAATGTGCCCGAAGACACTGTGTCAATTGACGAGATCATCGACAGCATTGAGGAAACCGTCGGCGATGAAGGGGTGCTGTTCTTGCAGCACCTCGGAACGTCAAAGTTTCTGGTAGCGAATAGAACAGCAGACCAAGCTACAAGTCTCCTAGTCAACGAAGGTTTCTGCATCAGGAAAGTGAAAGTGTCCATCGATGCTGTTGGACCCCCGATCGTTCATGTCAACGTCTACAGGCTGCCACCGTACGTCTCTAACGACTGACTCGTCGCGGCTCTTCAGCCTTATGGCAAAGTGCGTGACCTGCAATACACAACAGTGCAGAAGCGCCAAACGACCTACTCAGGAACGCGAGTCGTCAAAATGGAAATGACAAGGCCAGCACCCAACTTTGTTACTGTACTCGGGCATCGCGCCATGCTCGAATACCGAGGATGCGTCGAGTGTGCGCTCGATGCAGTGGCGAGGGTCACATGGCCGCTACGTGTACCAAGCCTTTTTGCCAGAGGTGCAGTGCATTTGGCCACGTCACGGAGACGTGCACCGTTGCGAGCAGAAAGTGCGGCGGGGATCACTCTGCGAAAGAATGCTTCCGAAGAAAATTTTATGCTGCAGTTACGCAGAGCACAGTGGCCTCTCAAGAAGATTTTCCGTCACTAAGCGAAGCTTTGGCCGTGCGCGCGCGTACTCCCGACGCGACACCCAGGCTTCAAGTACTAAATCCCACGAAGAGAGTTGTGCGACGCACACCTCCAGAAGCATGGACAGTGACTCCGCATGCGAGCAACGCTCCCACGACGCGAAGCCCGAAACCTCGAGCTCCTAGTCTAAAGCTCGAGCAACGCGGAGAGCGTCGCGACAACCAACAACGCATTGGAAGCGTCCAGCGACCACCCGTCGTCGCAGTTGTGCTCGGATTCCACGTCAGCGTCTACAAAGGACAAACCAGCGTCTCCAGTGACTGCCGCGGAGGACGGAGCGTCGGCGCCTTGTTCAGGGACAGAAGCCACTCGAGCTTCGCACGCCGCGACAAAGGCAACGACAGGAAAGAGAAGCGCCAGCAGGGTTACACGTGAAGAAGGCCAAGCACAGCGTTCTTCTACAAGAAACAGATCCAGGAGCAGATCAGCGCAGCGCAAACTAGACTGTAGCCTTATTTCGGACAGTGAGGAGGACCCATACACTCGAGCTTTCCTTTCGCTGCCTGACGAGGCGTCCAAGGAACTCCCCAGCAGCCAGCTGCGGCCACAGCCAAGTAGTTCCAGTAGGAACAGTGATGAAAACTGCAATGTGACTTTCAAAAAACCACGCGTCGCCTCGCAAACGGATGGGGCCCCACCAAAAGTGAGTGATGACGAAATGTATTAGGTCCTGCTTTTTCTTTTTTTTCTTCCCCACCCCTTCCCTTCCTTTTACATTTTAGTCTCACTTTTCGCATTTGCTAACAATGGATACATTTGTTTTCATGACATGTAATGTCCGAGGTTTTCGCAGTCCTGTCAAGCATCAGGCAATCATTCAAATGGCTCGTGACATGCATGTTGATGTTTTGTTTGTGCAAGAGACAAATTTTCATACGGGCTGGGACGTCGTCGCTTTCCGATATATTTGGCAGGTAGACGCCTTTTTCTTTCTGACGCACGCCTCGTCACGCGGAGTCGGTGTCATCTTTATGAACAACAGGCTTCGAAGAGGGGCGCTTTGTAGATTTGGTATGGATGGCAGGGTGATCGCGCTTGACCTGTCACTGGATGGCAAGCGACAAGAATTCTGAACGTCTACGCACCTGTAACGAGAACTCTTACTAATGAGTTTTACAGAGGAGTGCGTTCGTTCATACTCTAACCACTCCAGTATATCTTGCTGGGAGATTTCAACTGTGTCCTCGACACTTCGCGCGATATTAGAGGCCCGGGACAAGGTGGCTGTAACTATCAGGCACGAGAACTTGGCAATATTGTGGCAGATTGGCAGTTGATAGGTGCATGGGTCACTCTGCATGGTGACGCATTTGCTGCCACCAGAGCGAGTGGAATTCACGGGAGCCGCTTGGATAGGGTATACGTACCAGAAGTGTTTCGCGCAGCGCTCGTGACATGTGAAGTCGTGCAAGTGCCTTCATACTGCTTGAATGTCAGTGATCACAAGCCGCTACTGTTGAGCATGCAAGTGTTCAATGGTGGGCGATCTCCCCGCTCTTGGCGCATGGATCCCACCATATTGCACGATGAGGAATGTATCAAGTACATGGAAACAGAATTAGCGGCTTCCATTGCGGAGGTGGACGTGTTAGATCCAGCCACGTGGGACAGGCTCAAAAAGCGATGGAGGTTGATTTCCGAAGAAGCGGGAAAGGAGAGGCATGCGCGCATTACAAGACGCATGAATGAGACTCTCCGACGCATTCAGATAGTGGAGAGAGGAGGCACGTCTACACAGGCGATGCGTGATTACGTGGACGCCCAAAGAAAGGTGTATTCTAACCTGTTGCATAAAAGAGCGCAAGCGTCTAGAATAGCACACGAGTTGCAGCTGCCAAGTGACGAACTCGGGAATCTCGCGTTTGCAGTGAGGGTCGGAACCCGGCGAAATCAACCGCAGCGGATTTTAACGGCAAAAAGAGAGGATGGAAGCATAACGACCGAGCCAGTCGAAGTACGGAATACATTCAGAACTCATTTTGAGCGTCTTTTTACGCAAGAACCGCAGTTAGACGTCTGTGATTTCGAGCCCAGATTTCTTTCGTTCTGCGATGGACTACCCAAGTTGAAGGCCGAGGATACCGAGGGATTGCACTCCCCAGCAACGAAAGATGAAGTCTCGCAAGCCCTTAAGGCTATGAATGCCAGATCGGCACCTGGCCCTGATGGCATCCTCACGGCCTTTTACGTGCGTTTTTTCGAGATTCTTGGGGATCTCCTGACTGATGTGAATATTTTTATCACCGAAGGAAAAAAGCCGCTATCGTTCAGAGATGGTAGGGTGGTTCTGTTGTTGAAGGAGGGTATGGATCGGTCTAACCCCAAGTCGTGGAGACCGATCACTTTCCTCAACACGGACTATAAACTCGTGACAACCCTGTTAGTACTACGACTGAGACCCCTGCTGAACGAGTTAGTGTCACCTCTCCAGTCATGTGCTGTCCCTGGCCGCTCCGCTTTCGCAGCGCTGACGCTGATCAGGGACCCCTTTTATTATGCCAAAGAAAAAGGAATTTCAGTAACTTTTGTAGCCCTCGATCAAGCAAAGGCGTTTGACAGGGTCGAGCGGCCTTACTTGTTTTTAGTACTGAAGAATTATGGCTTGCCAGACGAGTTCGTTAAGTGCTTTGAGCTGCTCTATGAGGGCACCAATAGTCACCTCTACTTAAACGGTGACATGACTGAGAGCTTCGCTGTAGAAAGGGGAGTTAGACAGGGATGTCCAGCTGCTCCAGTTTTATTTGATTGTCGCTAGATCCCCTCATGAGAAAAGTCGGGATGTGTCCCGGAATGAGAGGATTCCCCATGCCAGGCACTGATGAAATTAAAGTTACAGCTTACGCCGACGATATCTCAATATTTGTAAGAAACAAGATTGGTTTGGCCATATTTTTGGAGCCCTTTGAGCAGTACTCCGCTCTCTCTGGCGCGTACTTGAATACCGACAAAAGCAAGGCGATGCGCTTTGGAGCCTTCGCCGACGATCTCCCAGGTGGAGTTCAATTCGTGGACGCGGTCAGAGTTCTCGGAGTGATTTTTGAAGAAGGGAGCATTGCAAATAGAACATGGGAAGACGCAATAGCCAAAACGAGGGACGTGATAAACAGGACTTCGTAATACAAGCTGTCACTCGCTGCGAGGGCAGGTGTGATGAAGACGCAAGCGTGCGCGTATGCTTACTACATTGCGCACGTTGCGCTGTTGCCGCGCAGTTTCGCGCAGCGCCTCAAGACACTTACCGTAGCATTTATATGGGAACATAAACCTGCGAAGGTGAAGACTAGCTGCCTCAGTCTGCCCGCAGAGCGCGGCGGTCTAGGTCTGCCGGATATTAAGATTTCACTAGAGCATTGGCACCAAAAACAATCTCTAGGTTGTTTGCTGATCCGGACTACCCAGGAAAGAGCCTTCTAATGTACTGGACAAGTACTCTAAAGACTACGTTTACAACGGAGAGATATACAGTGGACCGCAAGCTGAAAAAACCACTTGAGTTTTACAAGAGTGTGTGGCGACTTTAGGCGCACAGTAGGTCAAAAAAACGGAGGGGAAAGGGTTTGAAGAACTAGCGCCAATAGATTTAAGTTACTTGCTGATGGAAGAGACACTAGAAGACGATGATAAAAGAAAAACGAACCCAAACCGATGGAAGACATGGAAGAAAAGCAAAGTCCCTTAAGTGGTTCGCGAATTTGACTGGCTGAGAAGATGGAGCGCGTTACCGACGCGTCAGCGCCTCGCCAGATTCCACGTGACACCAAATGATAGATGCGCCAATTGTGGGCAGTCCGAGATCACCAAGCATGCGCTATTCGAATGCGTTGCTACTAAGGGTGTATGGCACCTTTTTTGGCGCACCTTTGGAGTTAGAGCTACATCGCTGTCGCAAAAGAATAACGGCAAGTTTGCCCAATTGATACTCTTGGTGACAATCTACGTGATCTGGAGACGTCGGTGCCAGGCAAAAGCTCGTCGACAACCACAGCGTGCAGCGCCCAGCCATGCACCGTATTTATCGAAAGAGAAACAAGTTATCCGACTCCCCGTGTTACACTTCCCCCTCCCCCTTTCCTTTTCCTTCCCCCCCCCTTGTTTTATTTGCCCCCATCACCTTGTGAAGTAAGATGCCTATTTAATATGCTTGTTGTTGTATAGTTGCTTGGTAGCGGACAGTACTATTACCCCAGTCTGTATAAGATTGCGTCTAGCGTTTGTGTAAGTTACATTGACGCAATTTATAAGTATTTAGTTTATAAACGTCTCATGCGCTTGTGCCCCGCCACGGTGGTCTAGTGGTTATGGCGCTCGACTGCTGACCCGAAGGTCGCGGGATCGAATCCCGGCCGCGGCGGCTGCATTTTCGATAGAGGGCGAAAGTGTTTTGAGGCCCGTGTACTTAGATTTAGGTGCACGTTAAAGAACCCCAGGTGGTCGAAATTTCCGGAGCCCTCCACTACGGCGTCTCTCATAATCATATCGTGGTTTTGGGACGTTAAACCCCAGATATTATTATTATTATTATTATCTCATGCGCTTGCGTGTACAGGTTCAATAAACTTTCCTTTGTGACAGACAGACAGACAGACAGACAGACCAAAATTTCTGCGTTTAAGTTCCCCAAGAAAGACTATCGCCTTTAAAAGTCTATCGGACATTATAGTTATCCTCCTGTGCATCGAACGACACCTGCGCTTTGCGTCATTATGTAATGAAGGCCCAACACACCATATCATCACAAATGATTTGGAAATTATTTAATACGGTGGGTGTGTTTCAGTAACTAAATGGATTGGCCGTCAAAAGAGCGCAACCGTTAGTGTTTTTGCGAATTTACTCCAGTGTTTCTGGAGTTTCGAGATCCTCTAAGGTCGACCGTATTTTGTATTATGCTGATGCCTCTCGCAACATGTTCCGGCAGGAGTTGCTGGGTCTTTTTTTACGACGTGTTGATCGAACGGTGATAAACAGTTTCTCTCAGCTGGCATCAGTACTTCATGCCTGAAGTACAAAGAAATCACAAGTACAAGAGCACACAGTTACTTTGGCCACAGTACATAACAGAGAATGAGACACCTGAAGAGAGAACTTCAAATGAAAGGAAGACGACAGAATAGAGTGAACAACCGGTGCAGACTGCGTACTGTACCGAAGAAAAATTGTACTAGTCTCGGGTGCCAGTCCGACAGAAAGAGAGCCAGGCAGGTAATATACGGGCTAAGCACGAATTTCTGGAAGACAATAAATGACGTTGCGGTAGAATACTCGTTCGTCTTGTTTTCGAGGTTTAAAAACTTCATCGGACTACGGTTACTGTAGTCATCAACGCATGTTCAGAAATCTTCGTAACACACGGCGTCTCAGCTGAGATGGACAGTTTTAAACATTCTATGCTTTCACTTTGCAACAACTCAATTCAGTATGAACCACATCATGTCAAGCCTCTGCTACCCGCGGGGCAATGATTTGGCAGAGCGTATGAATGGAAGATAAAATACTGCTTCATGAAGACCAGTATCGCGTTTCTGAATTGCACAGCGCCTTGTTGGATTTAAGGAACACTCTGTGGGACTAACAGGTCCAAAGCTCAAAGGCTATTAGGTCGTCACATCAGAAAACTTCCAGTCCTCAATGCTCAGCTGGACCCGAACACGGTGTCCACTGACGCCATCCGTCAGGGACTCCAAGAAATACGACTCAAGCAACGTTACTACTACAGCAGAAGGGCTCAGAGTCTACCACAACTTCACTCTGGAAACCGAGTTACTATACCCCCTTCAGACACGCATTATGATTGACTGTCTGCAAATACGTCAAATTCGCATGGCATGATTCGAAGGCACTCAGTATTACATTCCAGGAAAGAATAAAACGAACGAATGTGTTTCTTTGTGTGAGTTTGAGTAATTGATGTTAATTCACGTGTAACCAATTATCTAATTATTCTGCCATCAGTCATCTTCAATACTTGCATAAAAAGAATCAACTATTAGGCCCGAAATGCATGCACTCCTTCTTTTTTGGCTGTATTCGTTTCGAGCGGAGAAAAAAATACTCTTGACGTTGGTCCTGGAACGCGGCACGTCGAACGATCGTCTAACACGGTAGTGTCTCCAGCAAAGTGATCCTCTGCAGCAATACGCGGGACAATGAAGTTAAATGACTGCTAGGTATCCAATCACAAAGCGCGCACGAATGTGCACACTGAGTTTCAGGACATTTGAAGAAACACGCGGCGTGAGACGCGCCTCTGAAGTTCGCGTCCCCAAACGAGGACGTCGTGCGGCAAAGGGGTATAAACACACAAAGCAGAGCGTGGGCTCTTAGAAAGAAGATCATTTTGATTGAGTGAAAAATGTTGTGCAGCCCCGCAGACGACCCTATGACAATGCCCTAATTGGGCCCCTCCTCGTTCGGCGTGAATGCTCAGTCAGCAGCACGCACTGACAAATCAGCGGTGCTATTGTCGACAAGATACTGCCAACAACTCTTTGCTATGAAGACGATGCCACAAAAACAATAACATCGCATTTGAGACGTTATTTGCAGTGATGCTGGTTTCAAGCATCTCGACAGGTCGTACTTTAAAGAACGATGCGCGCAGGGAGTACCGTAGTGCGCGGTCGTTCATCACATAAATTAGGCGTGGTTCCTTTTTCTCATGTGAACTGAAACTCCCCGGCGTAAACGACACGACCGTTGCTCACAGCTGCCGCCACCGCCAGCACGCTATATTAGTGCTTCCTGAAAATATATACCGTGTCACGTACTGCAAACAAGAAGCAAGTGCGTGTTGCAAACTGAAGCACGATTCAGTTTAGAACACGCGGAAGGCAATTAACACTTCGCTGGATACATGAATGGACGGTTGTTCTCCTCTTGCAGATCACGCGCTGGTAGCTGCTGAGCTGAAGATGCAGTGGAGGCGACAGCTTAACGAAAAATGGTTGCAGTTGTAACATAGCCAGCACTGCGTCCTCAGTCTTGGGAGCAACATTCGGTGAACACTTGAATATAAACGCGTGACAGGTCTGCCGTACTGAAAGCTGGCTCGTTGGAACCCAGACATATATCAGAGAAGCGAGAGGAGACTGAACGCAGGGTGGACAAGGAGAACAAATGGCGAAGCTTGCACTAAGTCGCGCAAGGCTTGAAACAGCGAAGCTTGATGATTGTGAAGTCTAATCCTGTTGGTTCTAGGCTGTTTCTAGGCTTTAGCTAGCTGCTGATAGGTCGTTTGTAGGTTGCTTCTCAGCGTAGAGATGGTTGAGTTAAACGAAAGACAGCCACCGACACGACGCTGATGTCCCAATGCCAGAGGCAGAAACTCGCGCTGAAACTGAGCGTTCGCACCTCCCATAGGTCTACGGGCACGTCGTCGTTCGCCCAGGGCTTCGATCGCTTCGGGGTCTTCTCAGAGCCGTCGTTGCCTTTCCCTTTCCCTGGTATTCTCTCGTTGTAGATACCACTGAAGCACTCCGCACAGATACGTCATCGAAGCTGAAACGTGGGGTCATGGTGTTTATGACTGGGTTAATCCTGACGGTTTTTTAATGCTTTCCTCGCTTACTGGTTACGTCTTTCTAGATATATTGATTGATGTTTGCCGCCCGTCTGTTGCCTTCACTTATGTAGACCAGCTACCATCTCCATTTTCAACGATGATAATAGTTTTTTATGCACACCTTCATGTACACACCAAGGTTTTTACGGCCGGCTTAAACAGCTTCGCTGTTAAAACACTGCTTCGAGTTCGCTGTACGGAACGCATAAGCTATACTCAAACAGCCAGAAGTGTCTCGTAGCCAGAGCCACTCCTCCGGCATAGAGGGTGCTTGTATAGAGGAAAAGGCTTTGCAGCCATTATGCAAACGCGCCGCACTGCGCTAGAAAACGCGTCAAAGCGGATGACGCGGACGACGATTACCCGGGTGGCGTTGTCGCCACGCGAGACCACGGCGTCCGGGCCGTGTGCGTCCGAGTCATTAGCCTAATGAATGGTCATTTGAAGCCTTCGAGGCTCGGACGAACGCCCGACGAGCAAGGTGGTGGGTGCTCATGTTTTGGTGCTGAAACGAACCGCAACAGCGAGAATCTTTCCGGCAAGTGTGAATCTGCGAGGGATAGAAGAAAATGGGTGGAAATGAGGAGAGGGGCATCAGGCGGAATTCGAGAAAAAAAGACGCGTTAATTCTGTGCCCTTTGTGCAAAGCGAAGAAGCGTAACAGGCCTCCGTACCAAAGTACGTCTGTCCTATCCGCTTACATGAGCCCGTGTTGACATTGTCCAGAAGGCAGAGCCAAGCGGAGCATAGTGGACGGAGGATAGACATTTAGGCGTAGCATAGTGCTCACAGAAGATAGCGGATACTGGTGGTTTGTTAGGACGAACTGCGTGCTGGTGCTGCCACAGCGGCGCCCTGTGGTACGTTGCTTGGAACTAAACAGCAACGCCATGGCTTTTTACGGTTAGTGCACCTAACAGTCACCCAATGCAAGTGATGTCGCCTACATTGTCACTAGAGTGCGCGGAGAGCAGAATGGAAGGGAAACAAGGCCCTGGACGTACGTCTTATATAGGCGAACTCTCTATGGAACGTTAACACAGAGGAGCTGTTCACGTCATCTTGAAGTGATCGCGTTACAGTTGTTCGCGTTGTATATGGAGTTAATCGGCGTATCGTTCTTTACTTTTGTTTCCATTCACTTTCTTTCTATGTGTTGTCTCCACGTAGTAAAGACGATTTCCGTAGTAAAGACAGTTTCAGTGAGACAGCTACAACACAGGAAATAAAATAAAATTATATATAATTCAGACACAGTGAAGTGAAATTTTGTGCATGTTAAACACCTTCACACGGAGAAAAGCTTACCTTAATTCCTAAATCTTCTTTCCTTGCCTTCATTTGTCTTTCTTTTATTTTTCAACATATTCTGGAGCTTTCGCTAACTTAACGCAAGTGAGTCAATTATTAATGTAGTACACGTGGCGCACCAATGACATCTCGCTATAGTTCACGGCATTTTCAGCGATTACACGATACTCGCGACATGGAATAGTATATTGATTTATTGAAAAAGTCTTCGGGACGCGCATAGCCTGGTAATCTATCACGAGCTGCGGCAAACAGGCTGGTGAAATATGGAACACCACTGCTTTGAACCAACAGAAGTGTCGCTTGCCCTGGACAACGCTTGCCCTGGACGACCTTTAATTACTGCCACGTGCGCTCGGTCGCTGCGTATGCTGATATGGACGGAATCATTTTATAGCCTCCTGCCGCGTCAGGAAATGCTTGCGCTCGAAATTAATTTTTCAGGTGGGGGGGGGGAGAGCGGGTGACCAAAATATGACACCTAACGCTGCCATTTGAAACAGCGCATTTCCCATATCTCCTATATGGATAATTTCTGAAGAGGATTTGGCGTCAGGATTAGAGAAACATATCGATACTGGTCTCCAAAATGACTCATATCAGGACGCAATTTTGCAACATAGAGATTTTGTTCCACGGTCACATTTCAACACATGGTGACCGCATACAAAAAAAAAACAATGCTTGAGACCAGTCCTGTCTCTATAGCTTACCCGAACAAAGCGTTATTATTCGCAATAGGCGAGTAAATAATGCGAGTACCATTTAGGACAGTCACAAACATTTTATTCCTTGTGAAGCCGCGGGCCGCATGTTTCAGACACCTGACATAGACGTTCCGGTCTACTATATTTTTGTTATTGTTGGACAATGGGCACTTAGATCACAATCACAAGCGGATAAATTTTGCGGGTCATGTTCGTAGTTGGCTTGAATGGTAAAGCAAAAGGACGAAATTGTTTTGGGAAATCTACTGTACAAGTCTCCGTTCTGCCAAACACAGATCTCACATGACACACCTGCGACCACGCAGTACGGCTGCTTTTCGTTCCCTTATCGTCCCCGTCAATCTTGCACTTCTCCAGGTAGATTTCGGTGGCAACGTGGTCGCACGCGAAAAACCCAGCGCTGGCGCACGTACAGTAACGCGGCCCTCGAAGTCGCACCGGTGACGCGCGTATTCGTATGCGTCATTTTACAACAATTCATGCTCTCTCGATTGTGGGCTTGTAGGCGATCAGTTGTTTCTGGTATGGCAAGCTGATCTTTTATAAAGGTCACTTGATATTTCACGTTGCCACACTTTATTGTAGCCGGCATATGAACGTATGACCTCATGTTCCGGCGCCGGCGCTGGAACGCTAGTGATTAGACACGATGCCAAATGCGTAGGTACTAGTACACTCTAGCGTAGGCGCGCCCTCACGCCACGCCCGCAACCAATCAGCTATTTCGCTTCCGCCTGAGTCAGAAAGTTAGAAAGAAAGAAAGAAAGAAAGAAAGAAAGAAAGAAAGAAAGAAAGAAAGAAAGAAAGAAAGGAGGAAAGAAAGGAAGAAAGAAAGAAAGAAGGAAAGGAAGAAAGAAAGAAAGAAATAAAGAAAGAGAAATAAAGACAGAAAGAAAGAAAGGAAGACATAAAGAAAAGAAAAGAAGAAAGAAACAAAGAAAGAAAGAAAGAAAGAAAGAAAGAAAGAAAGAAAGAAAGAAAGAAAGAAAGAACGAGAGAGAGAGAGAAAGAAAGAAAGAAAATTAGCAGGTCACATGCGCACGCCAAGCTTCACATGGCCCCATTTTCCCGATAGGGGAAGAGCTCCTGAATTTGTTCAATTTCTTTTCAGCTCCTGCATGCTTCTGTAATTCCTATGTAGTGTAGCATACTCGTTTCTTTAGACTGGTTAACACCTCTGCCTTTCCTCTCCTGTTCCTTCCTTCCTTCGCTCTCCCCAGAGCGTGCCTCTTCTTAAAGTGTTCCTTTCTGAACTCTAGCAACTTGTCTCCAGGGCTGCGGATTTACATGTACTACAACAAGCGCTAGGGCTTTTTGTAGCATATGCCGAAACGCAGCCATGAAAGCATTCTGCAGAACACTTGCAGTATTCGTCCCCAGCAGTTTCCACAGGTAAAGCTGTGAATCACAATAGAAATAGAAATAACGCTGAGGTTGTCGTGGTAAATCTCACTCTGCGAGCTCGTTGATTTGTTGTCATAGCGAAGAAAAAAAATCAGTCGCCCTTAGCAATATTTTTTGCGATCGTTTTCTGCTTTGTCTCCACCACCTTGCTTACGGTATGGTAGCTACAGCAACAGTGATGCAAGAGAAGTGCTGCTTACTGTTAAAAGAGCAATAAGTTTGCAGGTGTTCAAAGAACAAAGTAAGAGAGAGCTGATCGCTGTGCCTTGCACCACGTTTAAGTGCATCAACTAGACAGCGCACTGGTTTCTCTTGCCTTGCACAAGATAGGAGACTGCAGCTGCTTTTGCAAATCCCGTACAGTACTTTGCCACGATGAAGACCCGAGGGCTTTCCTAAAGCGCAATGCTCATAGCAGAGTCTGCGCGAGCTTGTAACGAAAGTACAAAAAGTATAACTGCTAAGGAAGAATATGAGCAAGAAGAGAAACAGTGAATAATACACCAACGGAGGAGTTTTGCTGGTTCTCATAGAAAAGCCTACTTTTTCTGCCACTTTCTTAAGTTAGTACCAGTTCAAGTTGAAAAAAAGGCTGGAGTGTTTGCTATAGGTCAATGATAAATACCAAATACGTTACTTTGAAAACTTTGTTAACAGATTCTTTGTTTGAATGTAGGGAACATACTTTTATAGACTTACCATTTTATTTTTTATTTCATTTTATAAGATACTGCAGACGGAGTAAGGGCCCAAGCAGGAGGGGCATAAGAATACAATATAAACAGATATAAACAGAAGGAAATGAACACTAACACTGAACAACAATACAATTCGCTAACAAGATGCAAAACAAAGTGCTAGAATGAACAACTAGAAGCTTAAAATAACAATGAATATTGCAAATATACCACAATATTATAATGAAAGACGCTTACACGCTGTGAGGTATTTCAGAAAAAGTATACAAGACGTTCTCTAAAAGAAAATAGTCAGGGAACGTCGAGTGTTTGTAAGCCTGACACCACAAGGAAGTTACTGCCCTTTTTGACACGAAAGTGTTTTATGCCGGGGTCCACCACGGCTCCACTGACGCATTTCCGTCACGGATATGATCCGGGATTCGAACTTACGACCTCTCGATCACCAGCGCGCAGCGCGAAACGACTCCGCCACCGACAACATGTTCTCTGCTTTGCTAGCAGCGAGCTATTTATGTACCCCATTTGCCGGTGGCGGTACTCAGAGATCGGCGGTACAGCGTGTTTTCGTTATCACTAGCGAGATGGCGCGAAGGGCTCGAAGAGCGCGCTTTAAAAGTCGTCCCCCACGCGGATTAGCGCGCGCCTCGACAGGGCGTGGTCGCTCGTGCGGGCGCTTATCTCGTGATCTCGGTGGTTTGTACGTCTTGCGCTCTGCCTGCAAGTTTCCGTTGAGAGCACGTAGGTCACCTCGCTCACTGCGACGGCCGCTTTTGCGAAAGGAGCGCGCTGCTCACACAGAAATAAGTTACAACTGTGTCAGATCGCGCTCATCCTGTGTATGTTTGTCCCGCGCGTCCTTTCTGCTTGAGCAGCGCATTGCAGGTTTCGAGCGGCTTGCCGTTCTTCGCGTAACATTACAATTTGATGCTGTAGCATTCATTCCTTCGCGCTTGGGGCGAGAGAATGCACAACAAACGCTCAACTGCGTCTGTGAAGACACGTTTCACTTTCGTGTTATACCGATTCCTATGACAGAGGGCTCAGCCATGTTTTTTTTTTTTCAGTTTTAAAGACAATGGTCTTCCTTGGGGAACTTAGACGAAGAAATTTTGGTCTGTCTGTCACCCGATTCAGCCATCCGGCCAAAGTTTAACCACTTTCTGAACGCTAAGCCATCTTGCACTGGTATCGCCGTTCATACTTGTGAACACTGTCGATCAAAAAGCAAATCTTACAAATACATGAGGCGCAACATCAATACATAAGTATTAGGTGTTGTGTTCGTTTACTAGAAAATACATAAATACGTAATTCTAAAGACGCTAGTGTTTCTTGCGCTGCGCTGAAAATGCTAGTGTTTTTTGGGCTGCGCTGCAAATGCGACCTTAGGAGCCAGATGCTGCGATTCAACATAGAGGAGGAAGACTCATGTAGTGCGGCCGGCAGAAGACTATCGCCTTTCGGCGACATTTGCAGCGAAGCACGCAGATACGCGGCCAATTTTTTAAATCTGCATTTTGCTCCTTCAGGCTTTAAGTATACGTCAGACTAGAGTTGCTGTATATGCTACCTTTAGGTAGCAGAGTTGCGCGTCTGTCTTCCAAACGCCGCTAGCAACCATGCATTGCGGAGAAGCTGACGCTCGGGCCAGTTTTGGTATTTCTCGACGCCGCCGCTGCAGCGAACTGAAATAACACTAGTAATCGACAGCCAATGTTCATCGCCGGCCTTCGACACACCAGACATGTTTATCGTCGGCACGGTAGGCATGCCGCCTGCAAAAACGGAGTGCGACTTCACCGCATAGCTGTGGTTGCTAGCCGGACCTATGCGCTACTCTGCTACCTAAAGGTAGCATATACAGTGACTCTACGTCAGACGTATGTTACGATGCCGCTTGCATCAGTATGCCAAATACATGATGACTCAAAGCGAAAGTTATTGCTATGGTGCGAAAAGATCAGGATGTGCCGAACTTGTTGGAATCTTTTCCACAGTTATGTAGTACGCGGTACTTTCTACCAAGTCTTTCCGTTCCAACGGTGCATCGGCATAAGTGGTGAAAGACTTGGCAAAAAATTAAAAGAAATACACATCTGTGCATCCCTTTAGGTCAGCCAAAAAGAATTGCCTATTCCATGAAATACACAGTGAACCAGACCCAAGAACTGTTCAGGGTTTTCGCAGCGCTCATATAACACAGCTTACGGGCCCAGCGTAAGTTGTCACGATTGCAGATATGATGGAATGTTCACGCAGTTGCTGCCCTCCCGTTGCATTTTTTGCTGCCTCCACATTGCGTGAGCATGACGTCAGTTTCGTTGACACAGAAGGAAATGGCCGTCTTGGACGGAACACTACATTTGGGGGAGGGAGTAGCTGATGCGCGCTGACACACCGCACACCTATGCCATTGTTCTTTTTGTTTTGTCATATAGTCTTATTTGTGTATATATATGTCACTTGATAATAAAATCAGTTGGAAGTTTGCGCCCGTCCGTGTCTGTTTCGTCCGTTGTCTGAGAAAATTTTGCGCAAGAAGTGTTGATCATGGAGTACCAACTAGCTCGAACCCACACCTTGTTAAGCAATCATCAGTTCATCCCGATTTCTCTTTACGTTGTAAGAAATGGTGCATTGGCAGCCATTCGCCCAGCGCGCGGGCTGTGGCTAAAAGAGCCATAGAGGCGTCCGGGGCCAGGGTACCGTCGCTCTGCTTAGAGAGCAATACCGATGGACCCTTCTGGCTAACCAGTAGTGCACGATCGCTGAACTACCGAGAAGGCATGCGGTTGACCCTGCGATGGATGATACAGAACTGCGCTTTTATAGTTAATATTTAGTCGTCATATAAACGATAGTCAAAAGCGATGTGCGCGACTTGACAAAAAAAAAATAGCATACCATGCACGGAACAAATAAATGTAGTGCTAATGTAAACGGAAAAGCTTGATAACGTGCTCAAAACCTACGGCAGTATATGTGTACAAACGAAACATCGGCTCTTGTGCGGTTAAATTACATGTGTTGTGCAAAAAGGGGTGTCTTTTACTTAGTGGCTTTGCTTCAACAACGCTGCCAACAAATACAACAGCACATCACGAAGAAGATGAAAAGCAGGTTTTTTTTTAGTGCGATAATGCACTCGGCTCTCGTTCTTAGCGTAACTAAGAAATCCTCATATCCTTAGGCTTGACTCATTAGGAGACTCATTAGCGATTTTTAATGGTTACCGCAAACAGCATTCATCAAAGCGAAGCACGAAGTCATTAGAGCAATGCCAATGTATTCGACAAACAAGGAAGTTTATTGCAGTAATGACAGGCGGTCGCAAAGAAAAGGAGAAAAAAAGACCAACACCTCTATTCACGTTCGGAAGTCCTTTCATCATGCTCATGCTACTTTCCTAACGATGCAAGCTTACTCATTCACTAGGAAGGCGAAGCATATCGTGCCCAACTTTCGTTAGCATCTCCTTTTAACGGGTAATGAGACCATGTTAGAAGATGACTGCTTAGAAACTCGGCCAGAACATTACAGTGAAATTTGAGTTAGCCCGCTGCTTCATACTATGGCTATCAAGCATGATGATAGTACGTACGAAACAGTAGTAGCTTAGTTGCTACGGCAATGCGCTGCTATGCACAAGGTCGTGTTTTCACGCCGTGGATTAATGGCGGACAAAATGCAAACAACTAGTCGTTTTCCATTCACAAACCTGCGTGGTCTGACAGACATCACCGCATCTTCTCCAATGTGATGCTTCATCAGTTCGTAGTGTTTGCCCACTGAGAGGGGGTTTAGAAACGAGAGCTATGATATAACACACGTCCTGAGGTGTTTGGGGACGCTCTTCGTCAGTTGCTACAGCTTAATTTATCTTTCGTTCGGTTACGCTCTTACACAGTATGACCACCGAATGAAGTGAAACGTAACTATTCTGAAATAATTTCGCAGGAAGGGAGCACGAATTGTATAAAGATGCAGTCTGTATTGTAATTGGGGGTGCTCGCCTTTTCCCACTGGCGTCGGGCGCAGAAGTTGCTGGTGTGAATCATGAAGCACTCGCATCTGGTCCATAGTGTGGACGCCTGCTTGGAGTACTAATACGATATCTGTGTTGCACGTGTGAGTACGTGTGCAGTGAAAGTGACGAAGCCTTGTTCTTGTAGTGAAATCCCATGGCTCTCAGTAGGGAAGGAGCTGCATTCGCCAGCACTCAGTCCAGCGATTCAGAGCGTGCTCTTGGCAGCATCGATTATAGATGAGTCTAGATGAAACGCACCTATGGGCAAAGGGCAAGACCCTCTGGTGGCTGAGAAATACACGACATGCTTTTATATACACACCTGCTTATACGTGGTCTCCGTGTTGTGTATGCATGAACTTTTGTGCGTGGCCTGTCGGCTTGTACGTGCAGCACGATAGAGCTGCAGATGGCGGTTGCCAAAGCAGCTCCGATTTCTATGCGTCGGATGGCATCTCGCCGGCGGACTCCAGCTAACTCATGTCTGGAACTTTACGCTGCTCATATATAACTCAGTCATATAGGCATCCGTTTCAAGCCGGCCGAGCAACGCGCTACACTCTAAGAAAAAAAAGAGTATGTGTGACTCTTTTCGGAGAGCTCTGACTTGCCACGTATAGGACTCTCTTTAAATAGTCACGGTGACTCTCTTGGTGGGTCAGGGTCGGCTCGCTCTAGGAGAGTCCCCTGACCCTCTAGGAAGAGTGCAAACACTCTCATCGGGAGGATCATGTTACCACTCATAGGGAGTCAGACGACTCTTGCCGGTAACGCTCCTAGGGGAGTCAAAGGACCCACACCGAAGCATCAAGCGACTCCACAAGTATTTTGAGCTACTCATTTGATCCTTGCTCTACTTTTGCGCGACTACTGTTGAAAATAGTGGAGTATTCATTTTAAGCAAGTCGAATAATACTTGCCGTTCTGCCCAGCGACTGTAAAAAAAGAATAGTTCAGTTTTAGCATTATTTTAATAAAACTCGTCAAAACAACACATATTTTCCAACAAAGTTATATAGAAAGCGCGAAAAGATGGTCTGTGATTTCCAATTAAGAAGTTTGGGTATTCCTCATTTACATACTTCTATGAGTATAGCCAACTAAAATGTGTGACTGTGATGTGCACAGTGTCATATGGTGCTAAATGAACAGCAGAAATCGCCATCATGTTTCCATATTTATTCCTTGTGATTAAGAATAAATCAAAAAGTGGTGACGGCTTGTGGCATCAGACTTGTGGCTTGCTAGGTTGTCGCTCCTGTCCAGCGTGAGCACCATGAAAAACGGTATCTGAAAAGCAGAACGTGATATTATGATGAGAAAATGAAATTGCAGGAAAAGTTTGCAAAACCTACACAATAAGTGGTTCACGCAGACATAATAAAGGCTAACAACAAAACAACAAAGCACATCCTCCGGCAGCCAGGGGCATGCCGTGAGCGGTTATTGACCGCACGTTTTACAAACGTAACCCATCCTTAAATACTCAGATAAACAGATGCGAGTACTAGGGCCCGAACGACACCCAGCGCGTGCGTACGCCGTCTACGTCGAGATCAGACATGTCATATGCTAGAATTAGCGCACATAACTCCCACAATCACGTACACTCACTCGATTCTGTTATAGCGCCCAACGTCATCGCAGTGTATGCAAACCACGGAAACAGCAAACAGAAACGAGGGAAAGGAGTGCACGCCGGCGGCCGCAACAACGCGCGCCATCGAAAGTCTAGAGCTTTTTCACTTTACCGGCGAGGCGTGTCCAACTTGAATGACTACCGCGTACGTTCTGGAAGCCACCGTACTATATCTGCACCTCAAACTACCGTCTTTAAGCCAACAAAAACCATTACATATAGTGCGTCTGAGCGTTCTGTACACAGGCTTTTTTTTTCGCGTTCCCACGCGTGGAAGCACGCCGCACACTCAAGGTCGATGGAAATGTTATTATGAAGTAGACTAAAGTGCACCTCAAAACGACATCTTGCACCTTCAGTAGTGCAGACACGACGTGCGATCAGCAAGAAATGACCCTCGATTATTGTTTGCATCGCTCACTTTATGGGAGCTTGTACAGCAACGCGCATAACGGTGGCAACTCGTTAACTGACAGCTTTAGTTGGGCATCCGCAACAGCCCTGCGGATACAGGCTACTGTTGGAAATGGCGGGCAGATTCCGCAGAGCTGCTGCAGACGCCCAGCTAAAGCTGTATAATTAGTACCTACGAAAGCAGTACACTCACCGTTTACTGGCGCCCGTTGTAGGTGTCTGCAGCTCCATGAATATTCCGCCCTCCAAGCGTCACTTCGTGCACGGAGCCGGCTTCAATACCACCGAAGACGCGCAACCAACTCATCCACGCAACGCATTCCAATAGACCACGAGACTGAGACCGCTCAGACGACTGAGACATGGGTGTTCTCTGATTGAGAGAGGAGAGCGGCACGCCACCCCGGCGCCAACCCCGTCTGCGTCTGCGTCGCCGAGCAAGGCGCCACAACGGCGCCAAAGGGCGAGCGTGCGATATGTATGGCGTATACGAAACGCGCTTCAGGAGGGTCCAGTGACTCCTTCCCAAATGCGAACTCTTTTTTTCTGCCTGTACCTTCCAAAAGGGGTCAGATGGACACCCGAATGGAGTCACGGTTCCATGACCCTCTTTTGACTCTCTTTTTTCTTAGAATGTAGATGGTAGAGGCCTTCTTCACGTATCGTCATCATAATGATCATGATAATGATACATGTGGCCTCGGCGATTAGGTCCAGCCACGCGCTGTTGAAAAGCGTTCGGCCAGAGCTAATCTCGGAGGCTACGGTACTAACTACTCTAAAGAATATTTATAGCAGACCTTAAACGCTTGAAAATGAACTTAAACAGCCCGCACATCTCAAAAATACTATTACTAAAAATTTCTGACACTTTCCTCGCATGGGTGCACTTCTACACTCACTGAAACGACAAACAAGTGAAGGAGGGTGCCGCTGGTTTGAAGACGCCACCCATCTTTGTAGACCACCCTTGACGTGACGCCACATTCTATCGTAACCAATAGAACTCGGCGTGCGCTGAGGGCTGAATTTGACCCTTTCATACTATTAGTTGGTTCAAAAGGGGCTCTCGCCAGAGCTCGGAGAGATTCCGAGTTTCGCCAAACTCGGGCGATCCCGCATAGCACCCCTGCTGCATTTTTAGCTCATGTGAAAACATAAGCCCTTCTATTGTCAGGCCTTTGTAGTCATCCATGTTACGCACGAGTTTGCATGCGATGCCTTATGCTCCATTCTATGCTAGTCGTATTGCACATCACTCACGCTCGGCTGATCCCGTTGATGACGCGGGTGGCCCGTCGCTCTGAGCGCCGGCCAAGCGTGAAACGCACGAAAAGTCATTAGCATAGGAAATTGCATAGCTGCCAATATACCGTCCAAAGCTGCCCGAAAATTGCTGGAATCCACGCAGTCACCAGTCGGCTGCCGCAAAATATGCAAAATCTCCCAGCAGTTGTGCTAGACGTTCTAGCACTTAGCTTTCTCGTAACTCTCCCCTGCGCTTATACGATTTGGACACATGTCAGTGTTTATGAAGACGTTAGCGGTTCCTCACAACAAGTGCGACTGTGGGCATTATATGTGCGTACAGACATCCCCTAGTGGAAAATATAATAGGTATGCTAAATTTTATAGGACAGAGATCGTTCCTTTACGTGCAGAAATTTATTGCCTATGTTTCTTACTCACTGCGATACATCAATGTACAAATGACAAAATTAACTCATGGCTTGACGGATGCGGCACCTACCGCGTTCTCGGGCGTATTCCTGTCCCCTTATCGGGTTGTAACTGATACCGAATCGATGGATGCATTTCATCAGGTATCAAGCATTGCGTAAACGACATCAACGCAGCGTGACAAAATGTTGAAAATTGAGAACGACTGGTCAGATATGCCACTGCAAGTTGTCGTCGAGTATTCAGATAAGCGCTCGAGTGGAATATTTAGCTTCTTAAAGTCAGGGTTTGTGAGCAACTCCCCACCTGAGTTTTTTTCGTCATATAACATCTGTCGGAGATTCTGTACCAAAAAGGAAGAAATACGGGCTCTCCAATGTTTCGAACGTAGCCGAAAGCTCTATAGTCAGTCTCACTTTTTGCGGAAGGAGGAGAAAGTGTTGTCGGACAAGTCTGGCGAGACAATTACCTTAACGACCTTTCGGAAGATAGAACGTTCGTTAGAACGTCCGTTACCTCGGTCTATATTGAGATGAGAACCAGTGCGCCGGTTGCTATAGCCCGTGGCATGCGGCCTGATAAAAAATAAATAATAACAATAAATATAGTTTACAGAAAAACGGCAAAAGGAAAAGCAAAATGGCGAGTATACCTCATACGCGCTAGACAGAATTCTGCCAAGGCTTATGTATTCGTCTTTCCCTTTACAACCGGCAGTTAAAGAAACTGCTTGCTCTATAATGCACAGCGGTGAATAGCAGCTCATTAGATTGCAAACACCCTTTCAGGCTGGAGGCGCGCAATTAGACTGAAGCTGTCTTCCGTGTTTACATCGCTTAAACGTTGCATAGAACCACGTAAACACGTACTCTGTGCTTGTATACATTGCGGATGTAAAAGATATCGTTTTCTTACTTTTTTTGAGGAAGATAAGTAAGAGTGCGTAGATAAATAAACAAGTAAATAAGAAACACCAGGCCTGCGCGGCACACGCAGCACAGTCACAGGGAAAGCTGGAGGAGTGGCCTTTCTAGAGCCCGCTGTAAACACTCTTGGGGCGACTGCTACAAGCACAGTTCCAAGGTACCTACTACGTCATAAATCATGTTTTTGCGGAGTGGGGATGTACCCACTAAGTCATTACTCATCATTCCGCGGAGAAGCGAGGCAACCGCTGCACATCTGTAACGCATTATGCGCACTTTGTTCATGCCGTGGCTGAAGACGATGAAGAAGTACGGCTGAGGTAGAAATATTTATTGCACTAGTTCTTTTTATGTTTGCTTGTCTTTTGTGTTAACTCAGTAGTTATAACTTTATATCTTCATGTCTACAATTCTTGGCCAATCCCCCAGTGTGGGTATGAGCCATGTGTAGAGGCACATCATCATCATCACCTTTTGTAACGGGTCGCACAGCTTACCCATTTCTTCGCACGCCTTACTATGTTTCCCCTCACTAGGCGATGAACGACGCTTAGTTATGACGTTTTCAAGATTATCCAAAACTAGTTTAAGGGTCTTACACTTCTAAGAGAGACTATATGCATTAAAAGTTTGTTTAATATATGTGCCGCACAGCCTCCTGACTGTGTCACCTGGCTTGAAATATCTCAGAACGGTTTGGCCAATCCGACTAATTGTTAGGTGCCACTCAGGAATAATTACTTTTCTTTGTTTTTGTAGCGAACGTTATTAGACACTTGAGAAGCTTAGTAATAAGCCTAATGATCATGCATAATGATTCCATATTAGAGTAATTCAATGTTCTCTTCGTTTTATGTAGGCATGAACTTAGACTCCTTGAACAGAAAAGAATAAACAGCATAGAAAGAAAACGAATACCGTAAAGCAAAAAAAAAGCACTTCTAGAAACTTTTTCAGGAAAGGAAAGATGTGTAAAAAGAAAATATCGCTTCTTTAGCGACATGAGCTCTCATTACTGTCGTCAAGACCAACTAAGAAATTGGTGCTATTATCGCGATGCAACTGCACAGTAGTAAAGCCATCTCATTAGCTTTAGGAGCATTCTCAAATTTCGCATGGCTTCAGCCTACGTTAACAAGACTTGTTGGAGCTTTTGTTTTTTATCTCTGTGTGTGTGTGTGTGCGTGTGCGTGCGTGTGTGTGTGCGCGCGCGTGCGTGTGTGTTCCACGTCAGGGACGTCTTCACCATCAAGCCATGACGCCGTCAACGTCATGGACTCCTTCGAAGGCCCAAGCCTTCGACGTCGTTGTTTCTGCGGTAAGTAGTACGGAGACCGTCGTCGACGCGACGGCCTCAATAGTTGGTCTGTCAGAAGTACATTGCGTTCAGCATATGGGAGGCATGAACTTCCAAGTCACCGTCAAGAGCATGGCTTCCATGACTCTAATCGTCGACGCTGGCTACCTGACCATCGGTGGCGAGCGCATTCCCGTCGTTCCTGTTGGCCCGCAGGTAACTAACGTCGCCTGCTTATTCCTACCGTCCTTCATGCCCAACGAAGGCCTCGTCCAGGCTTTCTCCCCATACGGCAAGGCGTTATCTGTAAACGCTGGCTTCATGAGCGCACGACGCGGAGTCCTCACAGGCACGCGTTTTGTTCGGATGGACCACGCATCCCGTCCCACGCATCCCGGGAGCACCACGCATCCCGTCCCCAACCAGCTTAGAGTTTCTGGCCATCGAGTCACGTTCGACTACCATGGCCTGCAGCGTGTTTGCCGTCGATGTGGCTCCAGTGGCCATTATCGTGCACAGTGCACAGCACCGTTGTGTGGTCGCTGTGGTGTCCATGGGCACGAAAGCGAAGGGTGCGACCGCCCCTGACGACGTTGTGGAGATGGTCACCCCACTACCGTCTGTCCAGTGCGGCGTTCATATTCGGATGCTGCTGCGGGGACCTTTCCGCCTCTACCGACCGTGTCACCTGCGGTAATGCCTGAGCAAGAAACCGGAGCTGCAGAAGAAATCAAGAACACACCTCCGGAAGCTACCTTAAAAGGAAACAAAGAAGTGTAAAGCTTGGCCAATCACGATGCGCCATGTCCGCCAGCCTCGCCGGCAAGAAAAGACACCATGGTTGGCATGGCGTCCATCCCAGACAAGCAAGACGTTTCATGTTTGGTTGCGTCTCCTGCCGAGAAGCAAGCGCATGGAGGGACCGACGCGCAGGCCGCATCCTTAGCTGAATGTGCCGTAGTCTCCGACGCTTTGAAGTGTACGCACGCTGGCGTTTCGTCCAGCGCAGCGTTTGAACCGAATGAGCCAAACACATTGGTTCCTCCAGAAAGCCAGGCTCTCGACTTCCTTGAACAAGTTGCAAGACGCCATGGGAACTCTTTACTGACTCGCCTCGACAAGCAGCTAGCGGTCAAGTTCGTTGGTGGAGGCAACATTGACTCTGCAGCCCTACAGCTCTCCGAATCGTCTGAAAGCAGCTTCAGCCTCGGAGTGGACAGTAGCATTGAGCTCTCGCCTAGCCTAGACGAATGTGATGTGGAGATGCTTGCCCCGCGAGAAGTTAAGCGTGCGCATACGAGTGGCACCAGCTCGGACGGCGCCCAGGAGAGCCGCTCCGAGTCTCAGCAGCCGAAGAAACCTCGACCCTCTTCTAGAGGGCCGAAATGTGTTGTGTAGCGTGAGCACTGCATGTCCCCCGGACCCCGGGGTGCCGAATTGAAGAACACGACCAGGTCAGTAAGGCCACTCATTAGTATTTCAATATAGCTGATACCTTAAAAATAATTTCTTTAAACGTTCAAGAGTTCCGTAATCCTGTAAAACAAGCCGAGGTTATCAGTGTAGCTCGCGCAGAACATTGTGATGTTCTGTCTTTACAAGAAACCAATTTTTTTACCATTGGCCACGTTCGTGCGTTCAAGCGCTCATTCAACTTGTAGAACGTCCGTCCGTCCGTCCGTCCGTCCGTCCGTCCGTCTGTCTGTCTGTCTGTCTGTCTGTCTGTCTGTCTGTCTGTCTGTCTGTCTGTCTGTCTGTCTGTCTGTCCGTCCGTCCGTCCGTCCGTCCGTCCGTCCGTCTGTCTGTCTGTCTGTCTGTCTGTCTGTCTGTCTGTCTGTCTGTCTGTCTGTCCGTCTGTCCGTCCGTCCGTCCGTCCGTCCGTCCGTCCGTCTGTCTGTCTGTCTGTCTGTCTGTCTGTCTGTCTGTCTGTCTGTCTGTCTGTCTGTCTGTCTGTCTGTCTGTCTGTCTGTCTGTCTTTCCGTCCGTCCGTCCGTCTTTCCGTCCGTCTGTCTTTCTGTCTGTCTGTCTGTCTGTCTGTCCGTCTTTCCGTCCGTCCGTCCGTCCGTCCGTCCGTCCGTCCGTCTGTCTCTCTGTCTGTCTGTCTATACGTCTCTCTGTCTGTCTGTCTGTCTGTCTTTCCGTCTGTCTTTCCGTCTGTCTGTCTGTCTGTCTGTCTGTCTGTCTGTCTGTCTGTCTGTCTGTCTGTCTGTCTGTCTGTCCGTCCGTCTGTCTGTCTGTCTGTCTGTCTGTCTGTCTGTCTGTCTGTCCGTCCGTCCGTCCGTCCGTCTGTCTGTCTGTCTGTCTGTCTGTCTGTCTGTCCGTCCGTCCGTCCGTCCGTCCGTCTGTCTCGTATCTATCTATCTATCTATCTATCTATCTATCTATCTATCTATCTATCTATCTATCTATCTATCTATCTATCTATCTATCTATCTATCTATCTATCTATCTATCTATCTATCTATCTATCTATCTTATTGCGCTATTCGTGACTTCTGAGCTAAGCCGGAGTCTTTGTACAGCGTAGACCTGGCAACACTATGTTGGATAGGGCACGACGTCGGTTCTGGACTGTGCAACTAGCTACTATCGCTGCACTTAATAATAGAGAAGATTATTTAAATTGACGGTGTGTAGGACATATTGCTTCACTGCAACCGTTTGCTGGTTATTTCTTGGATTCGTTGTATAATCTCGCCGCATTTCACATACCTTCGAATAGTTTATTGCAATGTTCAATATATTGCATGTTGGCAACACGACTCAAAGCAGGACAAGGGCTTTCCCCCTATATAGCCTTCGGAGTCTCAGTGATAGGTTAAAGATGCTGGGGAGGCCAAAAAAAAAAAAACACTAACATGAGCTTTCGTTGCAAAGGAAAATAAACACCTTTCCCATGTTTCTGAAAAGCAAAGCTCGAATAATATCTCTTTTGTACAGTGCTAGCATTGTGAATGGCAGAGATGACGGCCTTGTATTACATACTTCACATAGCAAGCAGTTTCCCCAGAAGAGTGAAGCCTTGAAAAATTGATTATTTACGGAGACGGCACGTTAGCGCGTGTGTCTCACTTATCCCTGTTTATTTTGCGCAGTTTTTCGTAGTAATGGAGTACCAACTCGTGCAATGCTCAGTCATTTTAAAACAAAACACGTACTATATACAAAGAGACCAAGCTCTCACACATAATTTATAAGCAGATTATGAGTGAGCTCGCTGATCACAACACCTCGTATAGCAATGTTTACTTTCCTGAAACCTTTTGGATGACAAAATTTGATCAAATTTGTTTCTAGCATAAGACGGGAACCTTGCAAATCTCTATAGATGAACACCGCAGGTAAAGCAGGTCAAGCGATCAGTGTTGACTTTGGCCCCTAATGTGAGTTGCTCTCGTGTCAAGGTCACACTGATCACTATCTTCTGGTGTGTTAACGACCGGCACCGTTTCCATCACCCCAGAACAAATCCTGTTTGCTCTGGGGCGCAACTCTACGCGCTCGGAGCTTTAGCTCGTTGCAAGAAAAAACTTCGGAGCACTGATTCATCAGCAACGCAATCTGCTGGCTTTGAATCTTATGAGCAAACATGCGCTCTCGTTAATGCCAGCCCTTGGCGTTCCACGCTTGGCGTCCGTAACGCACGTAACGCAGGGCTTCATTACTCGTGCCCAACAGAGTGACAGTGGCATACCAAGCGTTGTAGCGCAAATCACCCATTCTTAACGCCTCTCTAAACTGACTGGCGAAACAAGCAAAAACATAGTCGACCTGTCGCGTTGGCTGGATTACTAACACCCCAATGAGGCTTTCAATGAAAACAATGTCGAGGTGAGCGTCTTTCGTGAGCAACGAAAAATAGAACCTAAACATTACGCCGTTATCGATGTCGCCTCTGTACTTGTCCGGATAAGCTCGCTTGACCAGCTGCTAATCAATTGGTATTAACATTCAGAGAATGAGATGAGGTGATGGGAGTTCAAGCGGCGGTGACAACTGTAGGGTTTCCATATAGCGTTGTACTGATAACGACAGTAAGGAAGCAAGCTCAGCCCGGCCGCCAGATATATGCGCTGATAGAGGACTGTTGGGGATTTTGCTACACCCGACAGAGCCGCTTCGTCGGCTACTATTTCTTTCTGCGGATTAGATTAAGTTCACACAGCTTAAGCTATGGAACGTTACTCAATAAATCTCGCGTGAACGCCTTGTCTAACTATATTGTGAGGTAGACAATTTACGTGGATATATTTATAGAAAGTTTCCAATAGCTTCTATAATTATTAGGCTTTCAAGGAGATAATCATTAATATTTAGAGTTCACGACTGCATTTCATTATTATTATTATTATTATTATTATTATTATTATTATTATTATTATTATTATTATTATTATTATTATTATTATTATTATTATTATTATTATTTGTAATTGGAGTGGCAGTAGTACAATTAGCTATAGTAGCAGGCGTTCTTAAAATTCATTGTCGGAACAGAATTTCATAAACCAGCCTAGAAACACGAAAGCTATTATTCAGTGAAGCGCAAAGCCAGAAATTGCATGTATGTGTGTGTTTCTGCCTGTGCGCATTACTATTCTGAATATGTCGTTCTTCGTCATGCATCACTACTCGGCTACCACGATGACAAACCAACGAACAACCTGCAGCTTCATCAGATTTTTGTAACTTAATATCACTACCTTATATTTCTCTTTGCTTTGTAGATTTATAAATGAATGTGCTACGATTTCGAGGCTATAAAAACACCACAAATAAGAGATGTGAAATACAGAGTCACAGGTTTCCTTTCCTTAACGTGTCCCGCATTTTTACTGACACCAATAAGCACCCACAAAACATAGGTTAAAAATCGATCCTATTTAATAATCGCCAAAAAAAAATAGCACGTTACTTTCAACATACAGACTAAGCCGCCGGAGTAGCTTAGGTGCAAAGGTGTTGCTAAGCACGAGGAGTCGGCTGCGATCGTCGACTATGGCTGTGACATTTAGATACGGGCGCATAACAGAAAACACCTGTGTTCATCTGTCTATCTGGACGATTATCTGAATCTGTATGATTATCTATCTGAATATTTATCTGAATGATTAAGAATTCCATGTGGTCCAAATTATCCGTAGTGTTACACTACACCGTGCCTAATAATCATCTCGCGTTTTTCGAGCCCAAAATCTCACAACTTATTTCTATATACGAATTGTTCTAATTGGTGTGCATAGGACACAATGGCAGACCAACAACTACAAAAACGCTATTGGCAGTTCCTCACCTCTAGAACTTCTTCACTCAGAAGTGTTTGTTGCAGACTTTCTTCTCAGCGTCAACTCGCTTAACCCTCACTTTGCTTACAGGAAAGCCTACGAAAGCAAAAAAAAAAGGAAAAGAAACAAGAAAAAAATTGTTCGCAAGGACACACAAAAGTACCCTGTCGTGAGTTCACACCGGCGTTACCTCAGACGAAAAGAAGCAAGCATACAACTTCAAGGACGAGGAACTTCCCGGCGGAAGTTGTGCTTAAGTATAAATCTCATCCGGAATCACGCGTCAACAGCCTCAGTCGCAAGTCACCGAGCGCTATCTGAAACTCCCTTCGAGCTTCTTGTTTCTTTCAAGTAGTGCAACTGTTTCTGCCAGTTCTGATGTCCTTGGCTTTGTGCCAACGTTTCTCACTCCTTTCACCCAGAAGAAGGCACCACGATCAATGGCGATTTGCCGCCTTCCGCGACTCGCTGAACAGGAAACCAAAAGAACAAAGCTTGAAAGGTTGTCTCAGACCGAAACTTCTAAGTACTCTGGATCTCTTTGCACAAGCAATGCAGGTAATGGCAAATTAGAGCAAGGAGTGCTGAAAGGCAACGTTGTCGAAAGAATAAAACAAAGAAGTAGGCACTTAAAGAGGTGAGGGGGGGCGGAGTCGGAAATAGAGAAGAGAAACAACAGGAATGTCTGGCAACAAGTGAGCGCTTACGCTTGCGCTTCTAGTAGCAGCAACATAAGAGTGTAGACGCACCGCAGCATTTCCGGAGTGGACTGGTAAGTGTACCATCTAGGTGAATAGCGCGAGGAAAATGGAAAGGGTGGGGGAAAGGATGAGGGAAAGGAAAAGGGTAAAGCATAGTAACGCATTCCAGTGTCAAGGCAAGGAATCAGTGAGGCGAGGGAGAGAAGGAACCTTGCTTAACTTTGATCCTATTTTACTATGCCACGCCCTCCGAATAGCTTTGCACAACTTTGCTGAGGCTTCCCCTCAGTTCCACTGATTGGTGTCTACGATGCCAGAGCCACGCCTAAATTTTTTAATTGTCCGTCCGTCCGTCCGTCCATCCATCCATCCATCCATCCATCCATCCATCCATCCATCCATCCATCCATCCATCTATCCATCCATCCATCCATCCATCCATCCATCCATCCATCCATCCATCCATCCATTTAATTGTCCGTCCGTCCGTCCGTCCCCCCATCCATCCATCCATCCATCCATCCATCCATCCATCCATCCATCCATCCATCCATCCATCCATCAATCCCTCCATCCATCCATCCATCCATCCATCCATCCATCCATCCATCCATCCATCCATCCATCCATCCATGCATCCATCCATCCATCCATCCATTCATCCTGTCTGTCTGTCTGTCTGTCTGTCTGTCTGTCTGTCTGTCTGTCTGTCTGTCTGTCTGTCTGTCTGTCTGTCTGTCTGTCTGTCTGTCTGTCTGTCTGTCTGTCTGTCTGTCTGCGAGTGCTTTTTTCGTCCCTTGTCTCTGAAGTTTGCGCTAAAGAAGTATCGATTGAGCAACCCAGAGGCAACGCGCGCTCACCTACTGGGGTCCTGTCCAGGCCTTCACAAGGCCCGCACCCGCCACCTACGCGGCCTTGACTACCACCCCGGTCGACCACTTGACTTAACGCACTGGACGCACGGTCCTCTGCGTCGACCACTCCTGGATTTTATTCAGGAAACTGAACTATACCTCTTTATTTAGCTTATAGCGTAGGGCATACTGGCGCCAATAAAAAAAAAAGTGTCGATTCATTACCAACTATACTCCAACTCACAAGCTGGTTGCAGCAGGGTGCAAGCTACGAGGTGCAAGCCACATGCTTGCGCAACGGAACATGGTTCAGTTTGTAATTGCATTATAATGTGAGAAGATTAAGAAAACTTCGTTTATTTGGCACGGGCGATGTCGCAGCAATACGTGATACGCTAATCAGGATTCGCGTGTACATCATAAGCAATTATATCGGTAACTACCGACAATTGTGATGATGAACCAACATGGCAGCGCCCCTGTAGACGCGATCGCCCGCTTAGATGCGAATTCGCGCTTCCTACTTGCCCACTGTCCTGACAGCGATAAAAAACGGTGAAATCCGCTGTCGCTTCGTGTCATCTCACGCTGAAGACAAAGCACCAGGTACGTTTTGTCCTTGTTCAGCCCACTGACCTCCATTAAAAAGGCTGGACGGCGCATTCCCGCTCTGCGAGGCGGGCGCTTGTGAAGCCACCGGAAGGTGCCCTGTTTGTCCCGGAAGCCGGCGTCTTCTGTGCGTCTCAGTCGCGCTCTTCAAATATTCTCGGGTGGCAGCTGTTGTTATGATCGTTTTTATTTTTTATTTTTTCAAACTCTGCGATTACGCGTCGCTTTAGACGCCGACGAACGCTACACGAAAGATGACAGCCGCCGTGCCGACACCGTCCGAATACGGCGGAGTGCTGCAACGTACAAAATGCGTAAAAAGTAATGCAACTTTGAAGCACTTACGCGTGAAATGTCTTCCCTGAAAACTTTTCCGGTCGATTCGTACAGTATGCTGCGCTACAGGCAGGTATTTCTTTAAAAAAAGAAGAGAAAAGCTCTTTTCCGGGACAAAACGGCGGCTTCCGGTGGCTTCACGCCCGCGTGCTCGATGCGCCATCCAGCTCCTCCTAGTGGAGATCAGTGGTTCAGCCACGCCTGCTAAGCCCTGTCCCCGAGATTTTGAGAATGAATCTTGGAAACAGTGCGAAATAGACACGAAAACAATGGTGTCGAAGCGTCAGGATGAAAATATAACGCGAACACAAGTGTCGGTTTAGAACTTACAGGTCACGCAGTGCACGAAAGAGGCTTCATAATTTCGTCGTGCAGAGAACCAACGTCGACGTGTGCTGCCATGTTTTTTACAGCAAAAGCTGTTATGAGATCACAACAAGGGCCGTCTTTGGCGCCGTAGTTGTCCGCCGCCGCCGCCGCCACCGCCGGTGTCCGTAACCACTATCGCTCGAAATAAGAAAAAAAAAACTAAATGAGAAAAATTATCCTGGATGGAAGGAGGTTCGAACCTGGGCCCTCAGCGTGGTGAGCCCAGTATCCAACCTCAGAGCCATGCCGGTGCTTGAAAGTGCTTTGCAAAATGACCCTATACAGGCTTCATGTCGGGAAGGAACCACATTAACATATTGTCGCGACGTCAAGGTGTTGTCGCGACGTCAAGGTCAATGGTGTTTGCTTGACCTTTGACGTAGACGAAAAGCTCGTGGAACTGGTGTATCAATTCCAATAGGCGTTTCCTATCTGATGGCGACAGCGTAGAGGAGACGTCGACAGATAAAGGAGTCAGTCGGGTCAGGGTCAGTCGCGTCGTCCGGTTGCAAGGCGAAACAATGCCTTGCTTGGTCTATGTCGTCGTAGTAAGCAGTTGCGGTGCCCTTCGGGATGTGACGGCGCTCGTTGCTGAAGTTCGTGAGGAGCACTTCTGCCTGCCCATCAGTCAGTGCCAAGACGCCTCTCGCGATGGAAACGCCTTGCGTAAGCAACAGCGTAACTATTTGCTCTGCTATCACATCCTTATGGCATTGCCTTTCACATGACACCGACACAAGGCAGCAGGATCTCGGCGGGAGCGTTACATCGTCGGCTACTCGCAAACGCCCGTGTGGTTCGTCAATGGTGGAGTCGACATATGGATGTGCTGAAAACGTCACCATACGTTCTGGGATGTTGATGACGGCGCCGTGATCTTGCAGAAAATCCATGCCCAAAATGAGCTCTCTACAACACTCTCGCAAAATGACAAAAGAGGCGACGAAGCTAGAATTACCGATGAGGAGTCGAGCGGTGCATTTACCCGTGGGAGTCATTAGGTGACCCCCAGCACTTCTTATGTGCGGCCCTGTCCACGGTGTCTTGACCTTACGAAGGCGGTTGGCGAGCTCTTGCCGCATAATCGAGAAGTCAGCGCCTGTGTCAACCAGTGCTGTCACATGATGTCCGTCTATGAGCATACTGAGATCGGCCCGTACGACTTCGTCGGCATTAGTATTCGTCGTTGTCGTCATCGTCATATCGTCTTCTTTCGGCGGTAGGGGGGACTTTTCGGCGTCTCGACGATTGGCAACCTTGCCTCCGGAGGTCGCAGCAGTTAGTTTCCCCGGCGTGGGCTAGGGGAACGGCCTCTGGCGACGTCTGCGTAGCTCTGGCGGTTCGGGGAAGTCTGACGCACAGGTGACGGAGATTGCCAGCGACGACGTGGTGAAGTTACTTGGCTGGTCGGCAGCCGATCACCGTCGTTGGCCCGATGGTCTTCAATGCCAAAAGATGCGGGGCGAGAAAAGTTGCCAAACCCAGAATCTCGATGGTGGCAGTAGCGGAGAATGTGGCCTGGTTCCCCGCAGTGGAAGCAAAGGGGTCGACGGTCGGGCCGTTCGCCACAAGTCGGTTCTGCGAACTGGTGGTCGTCTCACAGAATCCCGTTGCCACCAAGGCACGGCAGCGGACCGTGGCTGGAAGGGCCGTGGCTGGAAGGGCGCTGCCTCAGGTGTGGGCGAAGGCCGACGAATCACATCAGCATAACTCGGACGTGGCTCCGGACATGGTGCGGGTGATGTGAACGCTTGCCTCAACTCCTGGCGCACGATTTCGGCAACAGAAGCGACTGGTGGCTCGGTGGAAGGAACGCCAAGGGCCCGAAGTTCCTCACGCAGTATTTCCCTGATCATCTGTCGTAGGGAACTTTCGCAAACGGCAGCGTTCTGAGCCGCAGCGCTTACTGGCGTGTGGCTGGGCAGGCGGTCGTAGTGGCGGCATCGTTGTTGCAGTGCCCGCTCGATGACAGTAGCCTCTTTTATGAATTCGTCTACTGTTGCTGGTGGATTTCGTACGAGGCCCGCGAAAAGTGGTTCCTTTACTCCCCGCATCAGATGACGCACCTTCTTCGACTCAGGCATGTCAGGGTCAGCCCGGCGGAACAGGCGGGCCATATCCTCTCCGAACATCGCTACGGTTTCGCTACGGTTTCGTTAGGTTTTTGCACGCGGGCTTCAATCAGTTGCTGTGCGTGATCCCGCCGGTCCGAGTTCAGGAATGTTTCGAGCAGCTTCTGGCGGAAATTGTCCCAAGTTTGGAAAGTGGCCTCCCTGTTTTCGTACTATGTACGAGCGCTATTCTCCAGCGCGAAATAGGCACGGCCAAGCTTTTGTTGTTCGCTCCAGCGATTGAGCACAGCTACCCGTTCGAACTGTTCGAGCCAGTCCTCGACATCCTCATACGCTTCCCCGCGGAAAACTTCGGGAACGCGAGGATGCTCAAGTGTCACCTGGGATGGAAAGAGATCCGCCGACGTTGTAGGCGCTGCCATGCTGGTAAGAGGAGGGACAGCCGAGAGCTCCGGACTTAGGCCTAGTAGGCGCCGGCTGAATCGGTGCACTGGAGTCGTGACGAGAGGTTGAGTCTCCGGACTGGGCGTACGGGTCCGAATCAGGCTTTCCTGCATCAGATTGCAGGCTCCAGCACCTCCACCAGTGTCGCGACGTCAAGAGAGAGGTCGTAACGCACAGATCAAGAGAAGAACAGCAGGTCGGAGTTTTTTTAATACCGCGCGCAGCGAGCTCTTCTTCTTTCTTCCTTTCTATCTTCTGCACGCAGCGTATTGTTGTTGTTGTTGTTCCTCAGACACTTGGCGCAACCCACTTAGGGGGATAGGCCATGAATCGGACGGTGCCTTTCTCAAAGATTGGATTCGCTTCTTGAAAGAAACGGTTTTAAAAATTAACATTTTATGCGTTACACATCACCAGTACAACTTCATAAAGCTTAAAGGGGAAAAACGAAACGAAAGAAAAAGGGCCAAAAATACCTATATATACAACTGTGATTAGAGAAAGAAACGCTCTAAAAATAAACTGAGCTATGTTACACCTAACATTCAAATCTTTTAGTCTCTCGTAGGAAATTGCATACAGCGTCGAAAACACTCCTGTGGCTAAAACCAAGTACGGTAGCACCAAATGAAAGAACCACCGGAAGTGACAAATTTAATCCCATCTTTCGAAGGGGATCTTCTAGTATTCTTTTCCTTTGGATTTTAAACCTGCGGCACGTCAAAAAGAAGTGATCCAGAGATTCACTCTCCATGCAGTGAAGGCATAAAGGTGACTGAGCCAGACCAGACCTGTGAAGGTAAAAGTTCAGTGGGGGGACTCGACATCGTAACCTTGTAACTGAGATTTCTTCCTTTCTAGAGGAACACCATCTGCTCTTCCAAGGAAACTTCAGTTGCGGGAAGTCTGATGAAAACAACGGAGATTTGTCGAAGTGATTGGACCTTGTAAGCTTTTCAAATCTCGCTGCAGTGACATATGCCGACGTCGACAAAATAGACATAACAGGGCCATCGAGGGATGATACTGCAAGTGAATCCGCATATTCATTGAGTATCAAACCTTTGTGGCCAGGTACCCATACTAATCGGATAAGCCGTAAGTGTCTTGGAATTAGCGAATAGAATGTCTCTAAGGTACTTGGCAAATTTGGTGCTCTTAAGGAAGAACAGACAGAGAGGCAGTCAGTTAGAATAACCGCTTCCGACAGGCACTGAGGCAATTTACGCAATGCTAAGACTATAGCCAGCAATTCAGCCTGGAAAATAGGTGTATAGTCAGGTAACCGAATTGAGAAAGACCAATCTAGAGAGAATGATGCGATTCCCACCCCTGCCTTTTCTTCGCAAACGGAAGCATCAGTCGCTATCACAATGTTTGTTTCCAGATTGGCCAAATGATCTTCCAAAATGCCGTTTAGATATCGATATGGTAACTGTTTAGCATTCTGTGGATATATGTCGTCAAATTCAATCCTAATCATTTCTACAGTGCTGAGTATAAGTACTTCATAGAGGTGAACTTTTAATGGGTCCAAAAGTCTTTGTGTAAAAATGATTTGGGGGCAGCGTAATCTAGACCATTGGCGGTTAAAGAATGAGGCCGGCTGATTAATGAAAACATACTGGGACCTCCTCTGTGGAGACGCATAAATTTTTAAGAATGTTCGTACTGTTAGAATATGAAACCTTTTGATAAGAGAGGGCAGTCGTGATTCTTCGTATAAAATATTGTTTGCGACAAATTTAGGAAGCCCAAGGCATGATCGTAATGATTCACGTTCTAAAAGAACCAGTGGTCGAACTTTGTAGGCAGGAGCACCAGAAAACAAAACGCAGCCGAATTCTAATATCGGTCGAATGTACATACAATAAATCATAAGAAGCACATCTCTGCGTAAACCTGCGCGCTTGTTGCTGAGCCTGCGTAGCATACCTACTGCGCGTGCTCCCTTAACAGCCATGTTTTCTATATGGGGACTCCAGTTAAGTTTTTCGGTGTAGGTTACCCCTAAATACCTAACTGCCTCTACCTGGGGTATGATGTCTTGTTGGTAAAGTAAAGAAATTTGCACTGGAGCACTTTGTGTGAACACTACAATGGCACTTTTATTGATATTGAGTGATAAGTTAATGGCCTCCAGCCATGTTTCCAGTCTGTTCATATATGCCTGCAGAATTTGGTATAGTGTGTGAATGTCTGCTGATGTAGCAAAAAATGCGATGTCATCGGCATACACGTACACCTGTACATCCTGTTGTATGGGAATGGTACATAGCAGAATATTAAACAATAACGGTGACAATACAGACCCTTGTGGGAGACCTCTCGTTTGTTTATATTTTGAAGAAGCCACCCCGGATTGCGAGCAATAAAATTCTCTATCACTTAAGAATGCATAGATCCACGCTACAAAGTATTGTGGCAGACCTAAGGTCTGGAGTGAATGTATAAGTTTCACATGCTCCACACTGTCGTAAGCTTTTGTTATATCTAATGTTACTAAAGCGCAATATTGTTTCTCATATCGAGCAAGTTGTATTCTACTTTCTAGGTCGATGTGCGCACACCAAATGGAACAGCCACGCCTGAATCCAATTTGGCATGGGCTCAATATCATGTTGTCATTCAACCAATTGTCTATCCGAATGTGTAAGATTCTTTCGATGAGTTTTACTAGATTCGATGTGAGAGATATAGGCCTGATATTATCTAAAATAAACCCAGCGCCTTGCTTTTTCAATAATGGAATTACTTTCGCAACTCTCCAATCCGGTGGAATCCATGAATTTCTGATTGAGTAATTAACAATTTCGAGTAGTCCAATGGGGTGAATTTTATGTAATTTTTTTATAACCGACGTGGTCATGCCATCTGGACCTGGCGCGGAATTAGGCAGCGTTCTTATTACATTTGCTAGTTCTGCAACTGTGACCTCTTCAAAATCCTCTCCCCGATCAGGAGACTGGGAGGGGTATAATAAAACAGTCGTAAAGCGATTTTCTAATCCCTTGGCTATATCTTCGAGAAAATTCTTCAGTTCACTTGGCGTTGATACAACAGATTCCATGTTTTTCAGTTCAGGAAGAACTTTCTTGGTTCTTAGGAAGCGAAATAATGTTTTTCTATTGGCAGTCTTTGAAAGAAACTCTAACCGTTCACTCTCATATCTGTCCTTCGCATTGGCTACTGTTCTCTTAAAAACAGCGGCCGCATATTTATAATCACTCCAGTTACGAGGGCACTGGTTGAAAAGTAATTTTTTCCATGCAGCTTTTCTCAACCTATAATCACGCGAACATTCCGCATTCCACCAAGGGTTAGTGGATCCACTTTTCGTGACCTGAATGGTAAATTTAGAATGATTTAACGAGTCTTTTAAGATGTCGCTTAATCTGATGGCATCGAGTCCCCTATCATCTGTTCGGTTAGATAAAGCCGCGCGTAATAGTTTTTCAAATGTTCTGAAATTTACATGCGTAACCGATGGCCTTGTTACAGAAGTTACCGGGCATACAACCTCAAACAGTACAGGCATATGATCGCTACTTGTGCCTGAATTTATAGCAGACCACGTTGAGATGGACATAGTAAAACTAGAAAAAGTCAGATCGATCGCAGAATAAGACTGATTACACATAAAAGTAGGTGTTTTGGTGTTAATACACGCAAAGTTATTCTTAGCAGCCCACTCCCATAGACGCTTCCCGTTCAAGTCAGTTCTGAAACCCCATGAAATATGATGAGAGTTGAAATCCCCCACTAATACTATATCTTTTCGGCAATATGAAATTACGGTATCTAGCACGGCAGAATTCTGTACACCCGCTGGAAAATATGCATTAATTAATGAAAATGGAAGGTATCCCGGGAGAGTTATGTCTAAAGCTAAAATTTCACTTTCTGAAGTCATAGACTGATATGTAACTTTAGCTCTATGAGCGATCTTAGCAGCAATAAATATTGCCAAACCGCCACCCCGAGTGGGGCGGTCTAAGCGAAATGATCGGTAATTTTTTATTTTAAAACACTTTTCCTCTGAAAGCCAAGTTTCTTGTAAAACAATTATATCAGGGGAGTGATGTTCACAAAGATAGAATAAATCGGTAGCTGCTGAAAAATGGAACGGCAGTTCCACTGTAATACTTATAAACGACCTATTTTGTTGAGATACCAGCAGCACTCACTGCTTTCTCCAAGATGCTATCTTTTAAAAAGTCCTTTTTTGACGAGTTTTCTTTCTGGTACTTCTTAGTCTTAGACTTGGGATTCACTGAGCAACCTTGTGCTTCAGGGGAAGCACGTCTTTTCATTGTTTTTGAATCAAACTCCATTTGCTCCATCTGTGAGTCATGGGAACCGGAGTCAGAGCTCCAATCTAACTCCTGTTCAATGGGAACAATTATCTTTCGGCCTGTGTTTGACTTGCCTGGCTTTGCCTTTGAAGGACCTGGTTCCGATGAAACCTCAGTAATCGCCTCAACTGTCGTAGATAGTGGAGGGGTGTTAGGCTGTCGATTACCGCCCTGAAATATTTGTGTCATTTGTGTATTCACTAGTTGCGCCAATGATTCTGTTAAGCTCACAAACAGAGTTTCCATCATCTTCGTCATCGTCTTTTCCACCGTTGATGCTATTATATCTGTCAGCGAAGAGTCTAACATTTGATTTGCTCGATTGGCAGCGGTGGCATAACCACGTGTGCGCTCTGAAAGTACAGCTCGGGCCTCACGCCGCGAGCATCGCTTCTGTTCAATGATATCCAGAAGTTGTAACTCTTGCGTCCTCAACGGACAACTACCGTCATCAGCTGGATGGGATCCACTACACAAGCAACAACTCACTTCTTGTGTTGAACATTCGGTAGTATTGTGTTGTTTTGCGCATTTACGGCACCTCACGTCGGACCTACATCCCTTTAAGGTGTGTCCGTACCTCCAGCATTTTGTACACTGAAGTGGGCGAGGGGTTAGCGCTTCAACGCGATAGATCAGAGGCCACGCCTTAATTTCTGTTGGTCGATTCGTACCGGCAAAAGTCACAATCACTGACTCCGTGGGTATCTTTTTGTTCTCAATGGTACGCGAGCAACGGAATACAGAGACTGCTCCTGCTACAGTGAACATTTCTAGAATCTCTAGCGGAGTAAGGTTCGAGTCAACCCCACGAACTAGTCCCTTCACACATGCCAAATGGGTTGGTACGAAACAGCTCACCGGATGACATGCGAAAGTTGAGCACTTTAGTAGATCTGTGACACAGGCCTGGTCCGGCGAACAGCACAGAATGCCTCCACGTCCAAATTGACGCACCTCGGTGATCAATTGGAAATGATCAGTAATCTTCCGGAGCTCTTCCTGAATGCTCTTCGGGTTTTTCATGCGAATTGATTCCCCATTGGTAGGAACCAGGGCCACAGGAACGTTGTTCAGACCACTGCGCAAGAATAGATCAATTGGCAGATCATTGTTAGCTAGAGAGGCCGACCAGGCAGAATGTGCCTGGCCGGGAGACGAAAGAGACATTAGTCTGAGATGCCTAAGCAAGCACCGCCCGATCCGGCCGCACCCCCACTGGAGGATGCACCAAGACGCCCTTGAAGAAGCAGCACAGGTTCGAGAACGTTCGAGCAAACGGCAACCACGTCGCGCAACCACCCAGCGGCAACCACCCTCGAGGGCAAACGGACTGTAGGGTGTTCAAAGCGAAAAAAATGACGACTCCGATGCAGGCGTCTTGCCAAGTTCTTCTTTTCTTTTAGTGATCTATGCCCATTTGTGTTGTCGTCGTCTTTCTTATTGCATGCACGTGGCAATATGTATTGTAGCGTGGTAGAAGAGTAAAATAACAACCAAGTGTCACACAACGCGAATTCTGTAAGCAGGCGTCACACAATGCGAATTGCGCAAAGAGTGGGTCGTTGAATGCTTCCAACCCATTACAAAGGGCTCTGCCATAATTCTTCATCGTCATCAGCCACAGCATCAACAAAGTGCACATAATGCCTTACAGGTGTTTAGCAGGTACCACGGTTCTGCGCAGAATGAAGAAAAATTGCATAGTGGCTGCTTCCCTACTTCACAAAAATTATGATGATTTATAGTGTAGTGGGTTCCTCGCAAGTGCACTTCTATTGGTTGCCAAGGAAGCACATAAGGCTCCCATGATCCATTTGCTCAGGGTCTCAATAAGGTTAATTCCCTCTCTCTATTTCTTTCTCACGTTAGCGTATGTTATAAAGCGTGGTGGGAGAATGAAATAACGACCGGGCGTCACACAATGCGAATTACGTAACTACACTCTTAAAGAAAATGGAGTGACCCTCTCTCCTTTAAGGGAGAAACGGCGATGTCCCCCATGTTCGTCTTCAAATGGAGGAACCTTTCCTACCTTTTCAATGGAGAAACCGTTTCCTCCCCCGTCAAAATCAAGATGGCTGACGCCAAGCCAGTGAAGCGAGCAATAGATTTAGGCCTAGCGAGTGCATCGTTCTCGACTGATAAAGAGTATGCGGCACTGGTAATCACAAAAAACGGTCTCGCTGAGCCTAATATTGAACGATATGACAATAAAATCAAGCAGGCAAACCTGTAGTGACGAAAACCTCGCGAAACGGAACCACGGAACTCGTACGTTTCGCTCAGCCAGCGAGACGGCGTTCACTTTAACAGAGATGGATACTGCAAAGGGGCTCTCACCCGGAGACTGCACGTTAGGCTTGCTGTCTTTATTTGTCGAAGCATCACACGGTATAGCAACGTTATCCACGCGTTTACGGGGCAATAGGCCCCGACATGTGCCTCCAAAATGTACATTCTGTAGCATCAAAACAATCCCGGCGCAGCAGAACATAGTTTCGATAGATAGAGCAACTTAGATGTTCAACTTCATATACGTAGGTGGAGATGCGAGAGCGCCGCAGCCGTGAAGTAGGTGGTAGCTGGCGCCATCTAGAGGGGTTAAACGATAAAAAAAAGTTGTTTCTGACTGAGGCGGCGCACGTTGATACTAGGCTATGGCATTTCGGCAAGGTGGCCCCATTCATGGATTGCTCAAGGGCACCGGAAGGTTAATAAACATTTTATTGATACGCACACGTTCACTAGGCAGACACATAGTACACACACTGAATTCAATACGTACACAATTCATTCGCATGTATAAAACCTATGACACGAAGAATCCACTACAGACGCGTAGGTACACACGTGTTTACACATACCCCTCAATGAAGCGCAGGCCCTTATATAGTCACTGAATTACAGTGGACCATGGTGGCTCAAGTGATGCGTCATTTTCTTGAACTCTTTACCATTTCATGGCTGCATCACAATATACGCAGACATTATTGATTTGTACCTATGGCTTAGCTAAGCGCACCCGTTAATCTAAAGCCGCATAATAATGAACGATATAATTAAAGAGTTGATTAAGTTAGTGCGAAAACGACCATATTGAGAACCGTTCATACCATTCCGCGACATTTTGAAGTAGCGCCATCTTTCGACAGCGGCCACAGATAAAATTTCTCTCTCCGACTGCGGGAGGGCGCAACATCGGCAACATGCAGTGATGCAGTTCAGGTTCTGTCGCCTTCGTCGCGTCGTCTTCGTTGAGTGGTTTGGCGTTGACATCTGTTCACATTCTATTTAAGCGTTGACCACAAGTATGACGATGAGCCATGGATTCGTTCAACTGCTAGCCCTTCAGTGACAGTGCTTCTGATGCGGTACGGCCGTCTCAATTGTGTATATTGTAGCGGAATATCAGGGAGGCAAAACTTTCTTTAGTATGTTGGACGACGACAGAGGATCAGCACGTCCGCTCAGTTCGAACGCATCACGAAGACTGCTTTATTTGTACACTATTTACAGTGCTCTCGTAAGAGGGAAAATGAAAAGGAAAATAGAAATACAAAGGCACAAGCACAGTCAAAAGAGTTTTCTCTGCACCCCGCACGTGCAACAGACTTGAACAGCAGAGGGAGAAAACGCTTTCAATGTGTTGGATGACGGCCCATGTGGCGTTCAGTGTTCTTTCACGGGCTGGGCGCGTAGGTCGTAAAACGACGATGTCACAGACGTTCTCCGCTTTTCCCGTACCGGTCGTCGCCTCCAGATTGCGGGCCGCTGCGGTTGCAACGCCGAAAACGCGTCCCCCCTGAGTTGCCCTTCTTCCTCCTTTTCCATTAAAGCTGCTCCGAAGTGGGGGGCTGCTTCCCAACATTCGACAAATACAACAGTGTATACGTACATTACAACGCGGGTCGTGCGAAGAAACAAGACAAGATGGCCTCGCACCGGACGATGGTCTTTCGAGAGCGATGTCAATGGCTCTTGGCGTCGCGGCAGCTCGCTTACATGAGTAGAGGAACTAGCGCTACACTGCGCGAATTAGGGAAAAGAACGCTACCCACACTACGTGTTCTGTAACATTTCAGTACGCTGTTCCTACATGCTACTCTGCTACTGTTACGTCGCGGTATTCGCCTGGCGTGTCAAATTGCGGTCATTGTGCGACGACTGTGTAGTTGTCGTTGTAGCGCTGGTTAGTCTTGCGTTGGATTTGGAATACTCTTTTTTTCACAAAGGTGAGTGAGAGTGTTAGTGATTACCTACTGTGCACAGTTGTCATTAGAAGCGCATTTTGTGTGGAGTTTCGCACGCCAAGGCAAAAACCCTGAGAACGAGAGATACATACAGCACGCGTGCATAAGTCCGTCCTAATTCTCAGTGATGGCATGCGTATTCCAAAACGCATGTGATTGAGAAGTTTGGCTTAATTGACAGAAGTCATTGAGTTATTTTTCAGATATGTGCAATTATGATGCAGTTTAACGTTAAAATTCGGCCACGGCGGCCGCATTTAGATGGGGGCGAAAGGCAAAGAACACCCATGTGCTTATGTTCGGGTGCACGTTAAAGAATCCCAGTTGATCGAAATTAATCCGTAGTCCCGTACTACGGCGTGCCTCATAATCATATGGTGGTTTCGACATGTAGAACTCCAGCAATTATATATTATCGTGCATTCAAGCATTCATTTTCCAGTGGTATCACGTTTGCTAAAATGTTTAAAAAAAATTTACTTTCATGCTTCGTTATATTGCTTGTTGTATTGCTAAGTGCTATAAGTGCTGTGAAAAACTAAAATCGCGTGCTCTTGCCAAGTATGTTAGCGTCGAAAAGCAATAAATTATTGGTGCACGGTCCAAGGTGTTCATTAAAACAAGACTGTTTTGTGAAGCGGGACTTACTGTATTTATGACAAGCAGATCGTGCGCAAACGTATACAAACAACACGAGACGCACGAAAGTATGCGGCGCATCGGCACGCGCCGAGCGATTAAAAAATAAAGAACATCAAAAAACGCCACACACGTTACTCAACACATAGAAGAACAAAAACAATGAACGTCACTCGTGTGTTGCTCGCATCAATCCTAGGTACAAGTAATTGCACGCGACTGGCCGAGATCGGTAGCACTGGATAGTCTGGTCTGAGGCTGCCGAGTGAGCGCGAAAGGGCGGCCGCTCTCCGCAGCACGGAATCACGACTTAACTCGGCGTGCGCATGCGCGCGCGCGCAGGTCACGTGGTTTAGGAGAAAAGTTTCTCCATTGGCGCTTGCTACAAGAGGGCGCGACGAGTAAATCGTCCGCAAAGGAGAAAGTCGCTGCTCCGAAGGAGGAACGGAGCCCGTTGCTCCATTCTCGCTGCCTTTTTTTTAGAGTGTAGTGGGTCCTTAAAGCTTCCAACCTATTACAAAGGGATCAGCCATAATTCTTCATCGTCATCAACCGTCGCATCAACAAAATGCACATAATGCCTTACAGATGGTACCTCGCTTCTCCGCAGAATGAGGAGTATACAGTAAAACCTCGGTGATACGATCACGGCTCGTACGAATTTCGGGGTGATACGAATTTTTCTGTGGTCCCGGCCAAGGCCCATTAGCCTGCAATGTATTGGAGTACGGTTGTTGCGAACCGATTTGCACCCCGCCACGTTTGATACGAACGTACGCTAGCCTTGCACACACGTACGAATTCATAGGTGCTGCCCGCGCTGTCGTGGAAGAGGCGGCAGTCACGCGCGGGCGCGGGCATGCGCGCTGCGCAACCATCAACGGTGCATCGTTGCCTCCGACATAGTGCTCGCGAATCTTGGAGGCCTTTAGGCGCCTTCGCGTTTAGATTACAGATGACGTCGACGTCGCGCTTTTTTTTTCCGACGCGTTGGCGCGTGCTCTTGTGATGGAGGCAGCAGCGTCTTTGTATTGTGTTAACACGTGCCCGCCACGTCCATGCAAGCCATATCCCCGAAATGAGACGTTCTATGAAACAAGACTGAATCTTGGGCTGCGGGTCCGTCATGAAGTCCCATTAAAGGTGGACGAAGACCCCAAGAAATGAAGCGGACGGTCTTGGCGAAGGAGCTTGGCCTCCATCGTGTGCAAAGCGCATCTTAAGTCACTTTAGCCGCAGTACTCTGGTGTCATGCAGAAAAGTGTACTAAAATTAGGAAGGGCTACTAGCGGTCACGGGGCACAACACATCTGGTTCATTAATTACCCACGCGCGCATGCACCGTATATTTACGAGTACAAGTATGATCTTCGATGTCTAAAAAATTTCTGGCGATAATTCAGAGGTGTTCATGATGTTGCAGCTGCCCTGAGAAACACTGAATCAAAACGTATGCCAACCTTCTTTTGTCGCATACTAATTTTCCATGTTTTCTGGTGATACGAATTTTGGATGATACGAATATTTTTGCTAACCCCGCGAGATTCGTATCACCGAGGTTTTACTGTATAACGTCGTGGTGGGTGCTTCCCAACTTCACAAAAATTATGATTTGTGGCGTAGTGGGTACGTTCCTAGTGCACTTGTATCAGTAGCCACAAGAGAGTTTATCACGGGCTCTAGAAATGCCGCTCTTCGAGCTTTCGCTGTGACTGTGCTGCGCTTTCCGCTCAGGCCTGGCGTTTTTTTTTTTTTTTTTTTTTTTGTGTTACCGTTGCTGCCTAACGCTAAGAATGTTGGTTGCGTAGAGTTTCCTATAGATACACTAGGGGGAACTCTGGCACTAGTGTCTATGGCAGCTGCAACGCATGGCGCTTCAGCCAGCACGGGAATGATGGCTAGTCCACAGATTCGTGTAAACTTTGTCCTTTCAGTTCCGTGTGGCTCCGCGTCGCCTGCATCCGCTTTGGCGCAAGACGAAGTTCAGCACAAGTGAGCAGTTTCACCTCACCACTTTAACTTTTTTAGGCTGATCAATACAAATTTGGTCAGGAAGTTCACAATGGTCCATTCTTGTATGTGGAACGAATGCGAAAACACAGCAATAAACAATGCCGCAAGTGCGCTCGAGGCCGTAAGCACGAAGATTAGGCAAATACGTGTACTACCCATCATTCTCATGGTGGCTGAACGATTGCAGCGCCAGAGTTCCCTATGAGTAATTGTAGGAAGCTCTATGGTTGGTTGATGCCAGTTGATGCTAGTTGATGCCATGTGCTCGCTCTACTCGCCCAAAGCGCTACGGCTACGGAGACGCTACGGGGACGCCGCGCAGATGACGCGCCGCGGATGAATGCACCGTGAGGGGTATTCGCTCTTCCTATTGGCTAAGCAGCCCCGTAACTCCCACAGTGCTGCAACCAGCTTGTAAGATGGAGTAAAGCCCAAATATACATATTATCGGAGAGCGCACGACTTCAGCCTCTTCATATTCAGTGGACCGGAGGTGAGTAGTGGTGCTTGCCTATTCCTGTGGCACATTCCCGTTAGGAACTGCGGTCCCTCTGTAGGGATTTTCCAATAACTTCGAGCTTTTGAATAGCTCCATTGTTGAAACGCGACAAGGGTGATGTTAGGTTAAAAGTTAGGTGCTTCAAATGAAACACCTCGAAAATTCAGGTGCACTTCATTGCATTATGAAAATCTATAAAATGGACTCGGTGAATTTGGAATTAACACCTTGAGCTCTAACGGTGGCTTCGGATGATGTAGTGCAACACTATATTGCAGACGCACGTGGACTTGTACCATTTGGCAAGTGTTCCATACTGAATGATTGGCAGGCAGGGACGGCTTTCTGCCCTCCCACCGTACGTGAACCGACGTCTTTGGGTAGGTTTAGTATACTCGTAGACAACTTTTCTTGGCAACGAAGCGAATGCTACAAAGCCAAATCACGCGTACCCTGCCGCTTATGAATGTAGTCCCACACTTGTGTTCGTACTTTCTGCGTGTGATATAAAAATACCCCTGTATTTTCTACATGTAGCTCTTTCCGATGGGACGCAGCTCACATCAGTAAGATACTTGTATTTGTTTTACTTTTATATGTTATCGCAATTATACCCGGCGACAACTTTCTGTGGCAGCACAGCCAAGGCTACGCAACCGAACCACGCACTTTTTTACTCCGCATCTGTATGTAGTCCGCGAATGCTACCTTTTGTAGAATACGTAGCATAAAGGAAAACATAAAAAGAAAAGAAGTAGGTATTACGTTCAAGATTGCTTGCGTTGAAAGTAAGAATGACAATCCCGTAAAGGATTTGCGATTTTTGCTCTTTCGAGTTTTCAGGTTTTCTGGTGTCCGTTTCACGTTTTCCGTCCCCACTAAACAACGATGGCGTCGCTCGGCTGCAACAGGTGCACGTCGAAGCTTGCAAGTGAGCGTAAGCGCGTGTTCGTTAGGTGATCTGTGTTCATCGACCAGAAAGAAACGAAGACAGCGGTGCGTTGTGAATTATTTTGTTGATTTGCCCATACTATCACCGAGGAAGAAGGGTGCAAGTGATACCACCATCGCAGGTGGGTCTGTCATCGCGATAGCTTCCTTGACAGTGACGCCGGCGACCTGCAAGTCTTCAGCAAGAAGAGCCGTTTGAAAGCGAAACTGCGATTGGAAACAGTACGTAAAATAAGTGGCCCATTTCATAAAATGCGTTGCAGACATGTTCGGTATTTCGGTTGCTTACTATTACTGATACAGTCGCGCCGAAGACTGCGTCTAACACCGTGCCCGTCGGCGTCTATGGCGGGAGGTGTTTTGGCGTTTTGAATGAGAGCGATTTACGGTGACAAAATCACCCATGCACAGCTTTGCCTCGGCAACAGAAGCGTTCATGACTGTTATGAGACTGACAGCGTGATTTTCAATTTGCAAAAGAAGCATTCTTGACCACGGGAGTAAGGAACGCGTTTCACCCGTTTGTATAATGGCACACGTGAGACGCCCGCTCCTGACTGGTCGTGGCCAAGATATCTGCTGCCTTTCGATGCCTTCGCGTCCCCTGACAAAATAACGTGAGCGTCTCCAGAAAGTTATAGCGTCTCCAAATGTAGGAAAACGACGATGCCGACCCTGTGTGCACCGAAATTCAGAAAATGGCTTGTTACCTTTGCGTAAGATTTCCAATTGCGCAGTTACTGCTGGGCCGTGGCTTTTTTTTTTCTTTGAAAAGTAAAACCGACCGCTTTAATAAAGCTGATTCCTGTGTTTTTTTCCCAATACAAAATACTCTATCGCTTTCCCAAAAAATAAATGTAAACAATACTAAATGGTGCTCGCTTTGCACGTGGACTTGAACCGCTAGCACATTAACGTTGTATAATTTGATTTACAGAAGAGCTCAGCAACGATTCGAGGTATTTGTGCTGCATGCTTAAGTATATAAAGTCATGTGGTAGATTTCGACTACATCTGTGAATAAACTATCTGCATAAATTCCCAAATAACATCATGAGCCATGAATACTCGTATGGAAACGCACATGTTGTATGCGCTCGCGAAACCAAAACCGAAATCGCCCGCGAACGGACTACTTGGCGTAGTAACACATGTGCAGAAGCTCCGCCCACGTAGCTTTGGCTGTGCTGCCACAGAAAGTTGTCGCCAGGTATAGTTTTTGCACGCGCGAGAAAGTCGCGCCTTTTACCCGTACCTCAAACGCTAAGCGGCGTCTACGTCGAAATGCAACGATGATTGCGCCTGGCCATCACTTTCCACAGCGGTACGAAACGTGCGTCAAACCGGACTACATCGCGTAGGATTAGATGCGCAGAACCTCCGCCCACGTAGCTTTCCCTTCATTGCCAAGACAAGTTGTCCGCGAGTATAGTTGTGCGAATATCGTTGGCTTGGCAGGTACATCAACTAAACCGGCGCCGCAACAGTAACTCATGTTACGACGTACCGTCGGAACTCACTTTAGACCAGTGCGTCAGCTTTATCGCAACGAAGTGCATACCACGACGCGGTGATAGGTATATCACAAATAGCGGTCGTGGGCGGATTCGAGCAGCTCTTAAGTATGGCTTGCGGAGTCCATGATTATTACATTGCTCTAAAAGCGGCTGGCCAACACTGCAACCACAGTTGTCACTGCCCCGAAAAGACTCTTGCATAAGGTCTTTTTTCCAAGCAGTTTGATGTAATTGCGTGGCTCTGTGGTAAAATATATACATTGTTATGCCAGGGCTCCCAACCCAAACTTCCTTGCTTCGACAAGGCATTCAAGCTGGTAGAACGTCTGACGCAACCAGCGTCAACATCGATAGACTGTCTGATGCAACCAGCGTCAACACCAGCTGATGCAACGAGGCAAGAGTCTTACGCATTCCCCGGCAACTCCGGCGATGCGTCTGACGCAACCGACGGAAATTTCTCTCGCAACGTGCGGCAAGCCCTCTCACACGCGGATCCGGTTCGAGCCAGCGACCAACGGCGGTTCCTGATTGGAGGCTTCGAACTCCTGGCTGATGCAAGCGATCGCCCAGGGCTATAAAAGAACCAAGCTGCGCGGAGACAGAGACAGCGAACGAAGAAATCCCGGGTCGTCGTCGCACCTCTGTGCGAGCCCAATAAGCTGTCGGCCCCAGCGCCGAATATGTAGCGCCTTTGTTAATATGTATATAAATTTGCCTTAACTCACCGTCGCCTTGATCGCTTCGTCTATCAGCTCTGCGCAGAAGCAGTCGCAAGCTGAGACACCTGATACCCAACAACATGTACTTGACTGCCTGTACTTGACTGCAATGTAGAAGGCGTGGGTTCAATTCCTGCTCGAGCCATGATTTTTATTCTTTGTTTCCACTGGATTTTTCATTCATCGACAAAGCCGTCGACGTCGGCGCTGGATTTACTACATTAGGGGCTCCTTAAAGGGCCCCTCACAAGGCCACATAGCAAATTTTAGTTAGACGCTGGAAGTTGTGGTGTGCCGAATGAAGAGCAGTATGCCGCAAGAATTTTTCAAATCGGTTCATTACGAGCTGAGAAAAACAATAATTTGTAGCGGCGCGAAACCTTGATGTGAGGAGGCGAGTTTCAAACCCTTGCCACTCGCCCCGTGTAGCCTTCGCAAGCCAAATGCCTTCCCTGCCCTCTTCACTTGACACATACGCATGAACACGTCACGCGCATGCATGGTCACGTGCGCATGACGTGCTGGAGCCAGCCCGAGCATGCGAGCGGCGTTGCACGGCCGCTACATTTTTTTTTTTATGTAGCGGCTGTGGGCGTTGTGTCGGCGTTCTCTGGTGTACTGCCTGTTTCGGCGGGACGGGCATGAAAGTTGCGACATTTGTACGGGCACGATAATGGCGGTATCATGAACCAGAGCCGCATTAACGTTTACTTGGACGCGGTAGAATAAATGAGCATAATGAGTGCTCGAACGCGCCGGAACATTACTTTCGTTTCCAGGGCTGGCGTCTGCTCGATTCGCTGACCGCGGGGACACGAACGCATGGGAAACGGAAGCAAATTAGCCCCGCATCTCGCTGCAATTCACGAAAAAAAATGAAAAAGACGCACACATTCCCTTTGTGTGTCTCATTATTTCTCTCAAGTTTTATTAATCTATTCAAGCAATAAATTACACAAACTACACATGTCGTGTCAAATAATTATCGCAGCGTCACGTGCTACTGTTCGCGACGTCAGAGCACAGTCGTCTACGTAGAGGAGTGACGTCACAGCACTACCATCTACGTAGGGCCCTTTTCTCATGTACGTCATCCCCTCATTCTCTGGGCGCACGGCCGCGAGAGGAAGGGCAACCACCGTTCACCTTGAAATTTGACCCATTTCCGCGGCGCGTAGCGTTGCAAATTTTGGCAGACGTGATCGTGAACGCCCAGTGTATGCATTGCGCTCATTAGCTCAAAATTGTCAAACCTGGTGAGGGGCCCTTTAACGCTATTGCGTTAACATTTACACATTCTATTCTCGCTGTCAACGATTTGACATGGACTTTGAATCACCTGTGGTGCATACCCGAATACCGCAGCGGCGGTGTTATGCAGGTATATGCTACACGTGACTGATGGAAAGGGTTTCATGATGTACGCGACACGCAAGTCATAATATTCAAGTTAGGACCTGTGAGTCGTGTTCATCATACACTCATCTCCTCCTGTGCCAATCTTGGTATACACTAAGCTCAGGACACGACTGTGAAAGCGGTAAGACGTAGATAGATAGATAGATAGATAGATAGATAGATAGATAGATAGATAGATAGATAGATAGATAGATAGATAGATAGATAGATAGATAGAAATGGTCAAAGTGCCTTTGCTTCGCTATGAAATGCTTCGCATTCAAAACGAAATCGTAGGTAAATAATAATAGATATTACAGAAATCGAAGAGACTACGGAACATCCTAATTGATGTAATTATACAGAACGTCCAAACTTACGCATAACTGAACTAAAACCTTTTCTCTTTTTTAACGCGAAAGTGTTTTATGCCGGGGTCCACCAAGACTTCAGTGACGTATTTCCGTCACGGAAATGACGTCGAAAAAATGTACTCGATGAGATGGCAAAGAAAAAAGTTCCGTCAACGGGCATCGAACCCACGACCGCCCGGGCCGCAACAACAGATGCCGGGCGCGCTATCCACTGCGCCACGGTCACAGACTCTGGAGGCTTTACAAACGCGATTTTATATCTACCCCTCTCCCGGTCGGAGGGGGAATATTGCCCTCTGGGAACGGCATAGTAAAGTAATTCATCATTACTGTGGTCTCCGCGATTAGTACCTGCAAAGCGTTACACGTTCGTCCCATTCGGCGCGTTTTCAATAGAAGTGCAATTTTTGTCAATGCCTTAACACACCGTGAGGTGGCAACCTTAACCCAAGCGTCGTAAAAGCGTCGGCCTCTTTCATAGCATCACGTTCATCAAACCAAAAATAGCTCTGCGACGCGCGCCTGCCGCACCTGGCTGTAGCACCGCGTTCCCCGCCTACGCGCTCGCCCCGAGAAAAATTGCGGCCGGGCTACCGGGGTGGGACGACGCGCTTTGCGTTTCCCTCTAGTACGGCCGTGGCGTTCAATCACATTTTATTATGCCGCAGGACGGCGACCAAGTTCTGCGTCCAATATGCGACGCTCTTCTGGCTCTTCTGGCTATCACAACTCGTTCTCTGATTACGCTTTCACCGTTAACTACTACAGCTACCACAAGGGTTTGTTTAATCATTTTAAACATGGACGCTAGTCGTCGGCATGGAGATGTACCAACTAGCGTCAAAGTGGGCGCATACACGTTAAACGGCGCTATAGCTGCCAGACATCAATATACATTGTGCAAACTCTCTTATATCAATGTACAGTTAACATTCAGTTACTTCTATAAAAGCACGTTTTACTTTCGTGTTATTCCGATTCCTATGACGGAGGGATCATTCATGTTTTTTTTTCCTTTTTTTTGCGAGGCTAGTTCCCTCAGGCACGATTACGAACTCACCCATTTAGTAGCGGCGATGTTGCAGTTAACTTAATTAGTAATGCTTTCGGTCGCTGAAATAAAAACTCACCGAAATACGTATATTGAAGAACCCACCAGCGCACACCTATATTTCAAGCCAAATTAAACCACGCCTCGAAAGTTTTTGTTGTTTGACATTAAGAACGTCTCGCAGTTCACAGTGCGCTGGTAGGCCGACTAAAGCGATGATAAAATACATGTTAAAAAAAAAAAGAAAAGAAAAGAGCCCAGTTCTCGAAGTTTGAATGTTGCAGCTTGTTTGCGTGGAAAGACTAAACGAAAAGGGTGTGCTCTAAACAGAAAGTTGAGTCAAAGCCAAACAAAGCGACCCAAGTGATTCATAATTTAAGCCGAATGATGTTAAAGATAGGTGCCTCAAGGTGTACCGTTGAAGCGTGTTTAGAAAAATCAAAGCGCTGTTTACTTGCGCGCGCGCTCCAAACTCTACTTGGAAGTTTTGAGCCCAGAAAAAAAAAAACATATCCGACTTCATTCCAATGCATTCTGTTCGAGCCGAAATGCTGAGTGGTTTCGAATACTTGTCTGCAATGTAGCAATAAAATGATGCGGGAAAGTAAGAAAGCCTTTGCCGGCGTTTATTCCGGATATCCAGACAGACACTTAAATGGGTTTTCCAACACGCGGCCCTTTTCTACCTCGCGTAGCCCCAGCTCGGAATCTGGATTCTAGCGCCATTTGTTTGGGCGGGGGAAGTTTCGCAGCTCCGAGAGTTACTTTCAGGGCAAGATTAGACTGCGGGAGCCTGGAGTTTGGCTGAAGAGCATGGCTGGAAGAAACTTTGTCGTTAGCACTGAGGACTGGCAACGACGACGTCCTTTTTGTCACAGTTTATTCCTTTCTGTGCGTGTTAAAAGTAAGGGTGGCTTAAAGTAACCAATGGTTGCGAAATAATTGCCACACTGTCAGGAGTATCGCAGCGGCATACAAAGTGCTATCATAGCTGCGGGATCAGTATATGAAACATTTAAAATCTCTTTCGCGTAACAATCAACAACCTCTTGTGCCTTTGTTTCCTGTAAGATGCCCAGCGACGAGCTTGCCGGACGGCATTAAACCAGCTGGGCTGAAGACTGTTTTCAGAATAGAAAAACCTTTTGTCGTGCACGCTGGCGTTGCTGGCACAGACAACGACAGTAACGAGTGTGTTGCTACAGTATCGAATGAGACGAATCATGCAGGAATATTCATGGTTTACTTAAAGGCGGGAGAGTTGGCGTGGATTAATTAACTGCGATGCGAGAAGGAGGCGAATGACGAAAGAAAAACTAATTGAGCAAAGACACTATGCAAGTTCGCTCCATTTCCGGCACTCGTTTACCTGTCGCGCTATGCTTAATTAACAGGATTCATAAAATTTGCAAGTGCTTTACATTAAGTGTGAGAGTCGGGCTTCGTTTTTAAGGCTTAGTTTTTTTTCTGACAAGGCGCTACATAAATGTCCGAGTAATGCGGAAAACATTTTTCTTAGTGCTCGCTTACCATAGCCGTGACTACAATAAAGTGCGTGTAATGGTACTCGTTGTTTTTGCATATCACGAAGTACAGTACCCACTGATTGAAACGTGACGTCATTTGTTTTGTTTTTTTTTAATTTTTAGTATGACGACTGCTACAAGCAAGTGTTCGTGATAACCGCGTAATGCCGCTGCGAATTTGGTCGCTAAAGTTAATGTTGCCTCTCGTGTAAGTGTTAGAGTCAAAATTACGCCGACAAGACGTGAACTGTAGACGCTGGAAACGAATGTACATACAGCATCGTCAACGTCTGCGTAGAGCGCGCGAGCAGCCTTCTCTGCTCCGCGGGGTGGCACCTCGCGGTGCTTGCGAACTCTGACGTGCTGTGCCCAGGAGCATGCGCGGCCTATTAGACACGCAGATCTGTACACATTGCTTCAAACCAGAAGTGTTGTTGGTGAGTGCCTTTGTTTTGCCGGCTGTGCGCACTGCCCGAGGTTATCACTCGTTCATGTGACCGCGTATCTCGTAATAGCCAGAAAACGCGCATCGTTTCTTCTGAAAGAGTTGGGTACGTGTTATCAGCCGAAATGCGTCATTCTTTGGCATCAAGATGCCGCAAGCGCCCTGAGGTCAAGTGCACAGTCGGTTAACGTTTTCATTCGTGCATAGCAGGTGTACATGTCGATTAGGCCGCGCATGCTCCTTGGCAAACCACGTTAGACTCCGCAACCACCGCAAGGCGTCGCCCACCAGAGCTAGGCCGGCTGATCGTGCGCTCTACGCAGGCGTGGACGGTACTGAACGGTGATAACTAAGCCCTGAATTTTCGCTTTTCGATCCATAGTGTTTTACAGCGTAGGTTTAAGACAGTTACCAGGTTTTTCAAGATTATTTACACATTGCCCCAAGATGGCTCAAAGCTCGCACCGCTGAATTCTCGCCGACGTTTGTCCAGTGTATCAGGGCGTTCATCACGTGCTCCGTCCCACGAGCATCGCGTATCATCGCAACGCCGTCCAAAAAGCTTCAGCGAAACGCTAGTCACGCTGAAGAAAAAAGCGCGCTGGCGCGCTTGTCCTCAAGCAGGAACAACGTGCTACTGTGAGGCAGACATGATGCATTTCAACGTCGCAGGCTTGTCGACTGGATGCCGCACTTCGGGAGCACAGTCTCGTCCTTGCCTAAACCAGGACATGCAATGAACTTCAATCTCTGCAAGCCAATTGAATTGAATTTGAACTTTATTCTGGCAGACATTGTCTGGGATGAAGGGGCTAAAGGCAGATGCAACTGCCTGACAAAGGCCCCCCTACCCATACATTGCTCAGGGGTGGAAATCCGCGGTACATGCGCAAGTACAGGTAACAAGAAAAGGTCAAAATATAGGCATACAGGCGATCAAAACACAATAAGTAAAATAGTTAACTTCGGTACACACTAATATTAATTCGTGACATGGAAATGTTTATACGAGCCCTGATGATGATCAATGTTACAAAACAGTATAAAACAAAATAAGAGGAAGAAAGAAATAAAGAAAGAAAACCATCAAGACACGGCAGATGCACAATATAAAGGGAAGACTAGGAGCTAAGCATCAGGTAATCTTTAACTTTTTTTCCGGAGGCTGTATGTCGAAGAGTTAGAAGCAAGCCAATTTTATTATCCCTTATTTATTCATATATACATATGCGTCTCTATTATGGTGATGTACAGTTATCTGCGGCAGTAATGATGTCGGTTTTGTTACGACGTCAGTGCTATTTTATCACGAGTATTTCAAACGTCCCTTGCCAATGTCAACAGCTGGCCAGTTAACACTTACCTTTTGTCGGTTTTTAAGCTATCGATTGCTTTAGGTCTCCCGTTTATGAGGCCCATCAGTATTTATTTTCCAATAAACCTCTTAGGTCAGCTTCTAGGGGCCTGTACAGTGTCATATTTCTGATTTTCTTCCTTTCATTTATCGCGTATCGGAGCTCACACAACCACTCTCCTAAGAAGAATGTAATCCTCCACGGATCCTTGAAACGTGAGGTGACCGCCCCAGCGGTCGGTAGGGAATCAATGACGCCTGCTCCACGTGCCTTATATAAAACAGGACACACGCCTTAGGGCTTCGCCACCAAAGTGGTATCCCTTTCAGCGCCATAAAGTCTCCCGTTTGTCAAGCAACCTCAGAAAACCCTTGAGACGATGACGCAACGTAGATACCCTACGTGTCACTCTCTGCGACACGATCGTTCACTTAGCAGTTCGGAACAACACAGATTAATGGATGTCGGTGTCCTCCCTATAAGCAACGATAAGCTTCTGAAGGAGTTCATACTTCCTTTTGATTTTATTGCTATAGCAATTAAGTGGACAGTCTCGGCTGGTTTTTGCCGTCGCCGCCGCCGCCGTCATGCACCGTATATGTATATGTGTATACATGTACATAAAAGCGACAAAGAAAAATAGTTCAGAAATTCTTTCCGATGCACGGAATCGAACGGCCAACCTCTCGCTCCGCAGCGCGCGGAGTTAGACGGCTCGGCCACGAAGAGTACCGTCTTTCAGCATGCTAACGGCGAGCTATTTATATACACCATATACTTCAGCGTGCTTTCACTCACCAGCGAGATGGCGCGAAGTGCGCGAGGGGCGGGCTTTAAAGGTCATCGTCCCGCACGTAGCGTTGCGCGCACGCGCCTCGGTGCACTTTGCCCTACGGGGCGTGGTAGCCCGCGTGCGCCTCGTGGATGGAGCAGGGGGGTTGTATGTCTTGTGCTTTCACCGCGATGTCCGCGCTGAAGTTACAGAGGGTACAAAGGTCACTTGGCACGCTGCAGCGGCCGCGTTTGCGAAACGAGCACGCTGTTCAAACAGAAATAAGTTACAACTGTGACACTTGATTGTTCGCGCTCGCCCTGTGTGTGTTCTTTTCGTGCGTCCTTTGCGCTTGAACGACGCGCTGGAAATTTCGAGCTGCTTTCCGTTCTTCGCGTTACATTCCAATTTGTTGCTACCGCATTCATTGCTTCGCCGTTGCGGCGAAACTGTGACTTTTTTGAAACGTAGAACACTGTATGGAGTCTTTTCAGTATTTTTTTAGAGGTCGGAAGGTCACAATGTGCTTTGCTGTAAAGTACGACTCTTCTTCACCATTATGTCCACCATCAAAAACAACTGCTTCAGACGTTGTTGAAGATCACGAATGTTGAACAAAAAAAAAAAGCGAAAGCTTGCACTCGGGCGCGCAAGGCTTGAGGCACAGCAAAGCTGGCCGAGCACGGCGCCGCGTACTCGGCTTTCCGGTAGGCTGGATCCTGACGTAAAGCTCGCACACGCGCAGCATTCCACTCACGGTGATCGGCAGTATCTTCTCGTCCATCTCTTGTTCTCCCTTTCTCTGGCCGCGTATTCTGTATCTGCTGGTCGCTGCCGTTGCCGTTCTCGTACAGCGACAAGCCTCGCTTCACGATGCGCTGCTGCTTCTTCGGGAGTACAGTGAGCACTGTGGCGGGTGACGGAGCGAAGTGTACACGCAGAAGTCGGGTGTGTGCGTCGGCTCTAGTGTCGCCGCAGTTTTAAGTGATATCTGTTTGAGCAGGGTAGACAAGGAACTTGAACTTGACCTGAATGACGTTGCTGCAAAATCTTTTCGGTATGCTGACGATTACCACGTGCTTGTTGATTCTTTTCTGTGTGTTGCCACAAGGGCGAGCGTTCTCAAGCTTTTTAAGGATGAAGGGGCAGGCCTTAATTTCACGTTTGAAGTACCGAGTGAAGATACTCTTCAGTTTTTAGACTTGAGCATTCGTTTTGGTGGTACTCACACTTGTTGGCTGTATTCCCCGCGTTCAGTGAAGCCAATTTTAGACTTCCACTCTAGCCATTCTAAGTTAGTAAAAAATGGCGTTGCAGTTTCTTGTTTGATTTCCGCTCTAAAGAAAATGTGCCCGCACCTGTTGTGTGAAAGTATCGATAAGCAGGTAGAGAGGCTCCGAGAGGCGCGCTATCCTGCTGCTAGTTTGGGCCGCCTGTGTGAAAAAATTCTCGGGACTTTGATATCTGAGCTGAAAGGCTCGATGGAAAATGATAGGGTACGTGAAAAGAAGTCGCTCGCCAGTATCCCTTTCTTTCACGGTGTTTCCCATCGTCTCAAGAAGGTTGGGGCTACATATGATATCGATGTTGCCTTTTCGGCTAATAATAAGCTTGGTAGAGTATGCGCCGCTGTTGAAAGGAAGGTGGACGGGACTGCGCAGAAATGACATGAATGTAAGGTGAAACACAGGGGCAGCCTTGCGGTTTGTGGCAAGGGAGTTGTGCATCAGGGGCCTTTCACATGCGGTAAATGTTATGTAGGACAGACAGGCCGCTGTCTCAATGCGCGCCTGCAAGTCCTTTGAAAGGTCAGCCTTCGTCGAATTTGACCCTGCACTGCCGTGAGTATAGGTGTACTCCTCTCTTGTCTGATGCCAAAGTGTTCGCACGTCATAGGGACCAGACGGCCCGTGAGCTCGTTGAAGCTTTTTTTACTATTGAAAGCTGGAGATAGCAGTGTGGAAAGCCTTCCCTTGCGTTAAATAAGGCAGAGATAAGGTACCTGGATACGCACATCTGAGGTTTCTGGTTCTGTTCGTGGTGAACATGTGGTTTGAGCTTCCTATATGTGCACATTTCAGTTGTCCATTAAAGCTGCTTTTGTAGATTGACACTTGCACACTACGTGTTTCACTTTCGCTACTCTTTCACATTCTGTTTTTTAGTACGAAACGTGTGATTAAAAACAAAGATTTACATTATACTTCTGTTGATAGAGTTCTGTATAAGTGAGAAAATCGGTCACCTTTAGTTTGTCCTCTTCACAACACACGAACAAAATTTTATACAATGGTTAACTAAATTTAACGAATGGCCGTGTCGCCCGAGCGGCCAGCGGACCAGCAAGAGAGCACGAACACATTCGGCTTGCATGCGAAGTGTGAAAGGAGATTTTCCGCGGCAACCCTCTTCCTCTCGGTTTTGCGCCCTTTCCCTCTATTTGTTACCTCACCAGTGACGTCATCAAAGAAATGTTTTGCTTGTCAATTATTTCTAGCTAGATACCCGGCAGCCGTCAGTGGTGGAAGCGGCGCTGCCGCAGCGTATCAGCATGCGAGAGCACGTCCCCTGGGAGGTATAGGGAGTTTGCGCCCCCTGCTGCAGCCTTCTTCGCCTCGTCCTACGTTTTTTTCCGCGCTATTTTCATTCATCATGAATTACCAACTCGCCCAACAGTCTATTCTTCTGAGCACTGTAGGTATACTTCCTTTGCGCGTCTCATGGCTGTATCTGATCGAGCGGGGGAAGAGCGGCGGAACTCAGTTGCGCCGCTCTCCTCGCGTGAGCGCGAGGAGAGGGGGAGAGTTGGCGCATGCGCATTGGGGAGCGGAGGCGTAAGGGAAGGACGGACACAGCCCCGAGCAAAAGCTGCTTCGCATCTAAAATCATGATGTCAGAACTTCAGATATGGCAGCACAACTGTGCATCATGAAGAGGGGAGTGGTAGGCTCGGTATCCAGACCGATGATACAGCTCAACAAATAAACCAAGAACTGTCATCTACGACTGACCATTATAACTGATACATTTCCTTTTTCGGACGCCTCACTACTTACTAAATTGTGACATAAAACCTCTGACGTAACCTCAGGCACTCAAAATGTTTACTGACCAATACAGAGGAAAGAATGTTAAGTAAGTGAATGAGCGTTTTTGGACCGCTGTCAACAAAACATGCACGACTCGTCTTCCCGTGTTGTTACATTCCACAATATTCTACACGCAGAAACAAAAAGAAATAGTCAAGACAATGGCACCGTTCTTCTGCCCCACAACCTATAGGAAGATTCCAAGGCCTTCGTTGTCAACTGGTTCCATTCCCCAAGCAGCGACACATATATCCAGATAGATTAAATAGGTTGGTGCCGATTTACGAAAATTGTTCCGAAGTTAATGGAAGTGTGAAGCAATATCAAGAATGGATGTGCAAAACAAAACAAAAAAAAATGCCAAAATATTTTTCTCAAAACGGTCTTTACCTTCTGAATACACCTGTGTAAATCTATACAGAGCTGGTGCCTGCATCTTCTACGTGTGAAATAATTTCTACTGAGACTTTTTTCGTACGCTTTTTGGGCAGCAAGCATACCGTAATCGGTTGGCTTAAATCCGCAAGAACACGCATCAAGAAATTAGGATCTCAGGGAAATATTAGAGATCGCCGTGTAGTTCAATATTGAAATTATGTGCTTTCTCTGCACGTTTTTAAATAGTGAGAGCACAAAGCAAAATCTATAGTAAGGGCAATGACAGCAAGAGTAAGTAATTACGACACGAGTTATTCAGACACGTGTGTGAGCATTGACATTTTAACCTTGAAAGCATAAACTGTCCGACCAAGAGCGGAACGGTTGCTTAATCCCGTCGCTTAATTAACTGCTGGTGATCCTGTCACGGGCGGGGAATCAGAATTTTTTTCGCCAAGTCTGCGTAATACCAACTCCGAAATTCGCCGCTGTTCAATTATGCTATGTAAATAAGAGTCTGTGACGAATCAGTCTTAGCGCAGTGATCCACCCCCAGCAAAAAAAACGAGAAAAAAATGTAAATTTATTTGGTGCGTTTTGCAGTGCATGGTGATATACTATATTGGCAGCAGAAATAGAATTGTGCGCAGCGAGCGTTTAGTAAAACGTGATTCCTATCTTCGCCGATGCAGACGACATACTTCTCGCGACTCTTAACACTCGCATTGATATATTTTTTTGTTGTTGCTGTGGAGGCATAATAAGGTGCACGGTAGTCAGCTAAACTCTTATACGGTTATGCCAAGACAACGCTATCAATCAGTGTTCAGGATTTGCGGTAGCAGATTAATTCAGATTAATAGGTCAGTGTGGTAGGTAGTTTGTCCGACCATGTAAACTAAAGCATTGTAGATATTTGGCTGCTAACTAGATCTAAAAACCTAGTGTCACACGCTGACAGGCAAACATGAAAACAGTGACTCGATGACCCGTGAGCACTCGTTGTCAATTCAGCATAATGAAATGCGCAGCAATTCGGAGATAAGGGTTCGGGGTGCCTCTCGTTTTACCACGTCTTCGAAAAATTAAATAACGTGCTTTAACGACAGACGCCCCCTCCTCCTTTCGAAGCTATGGTGCTATGGGTGACGTGATCTGCCAGGAAAGGGTGTGCGAGAAGAGTACGCGCCAAACGCCGCCATCATTGTCGTCACACACAGAAGACGGCGGGCCTAATAAGATGGTATCCCACTTGGACATTACGGGAAACATCACGGCGACGGCGACAGCTGAAATTCCCTTCGGATGACCATATACCGCATAATAAAAAAGAGGAACACTAACTTAAGCGACAAAACTCTTCTACTTTCTACATCTGTGGTAATCCACTATCACATGACATCGCTGCTCAGCAGGAACGGAATTTTCGCTCTACTTTTCAAAGGGAAGAAAATGAAACATGCAGACAATAAACCATGACTCAAGCACAAGACTTTGCGAGATCTCTCAGCTGATGCCTTTTATATAAACGCGAAAATGATTAAGGCTGGGGTCCACCAAGACTTCATTCACGTATTTTCGTCACGGATTTGACGTTGCTAAAATGCACACTAACGGATGACAAAGAAAATCTAGAAGAAAAAAAAATACAGCATATCCACGGGGTGAATGATGATGAGTGGGGCGAAGCTCCGGAGGGCATCATCGGTAAACCGTGAATACGAGTATTTCGCCCCACTAAAGTAAACACGTGAGAAATGTTAAACATCAAACTTTCTCGCATCGGCTGCTCAACAGTCACCTGTGAAGCGCCGGCGGTGGCCATTTCTCCTGATGTAGGGCTTGGCTGGAGAAGTTCCAGAGGGATGGCCTCGGGACTAAGGCCTCGCAGTCGGCGACTGTAGCGGTGGACAGGAGTATCCACTGCAGGAAAGGGTTGCGGGATCGGACTGGCAGAACCGCTTCGTGAAGGGGTGGTGAGCATCAGGCGTTGAAGTCCGAAGAACCGAAGACCCGAGCGTCGTATTCCTCAGAGAAATCGTGCTTGCTGCTCGAGCTTCCCACTTCGTCGTCCTCAGTTATCTAACCGGCCTTGAACACGTCCGAAGAACCGAAGACCCGAGCGTCGTCTTCCTCAGAGAAATCGTGGTTGCTGCTCGAGCTTCCCACTTCGTCGTCCTCAGTTATCTAGCCGGCCTTGAGCCGTGTTTTGATCATATACAAGTACCGCCATCTAGCGGACACTCCACGAACTAATCATATACAAGTGCCGCCTTCTAGCGGACACTCCACGAACTAAACGAGAGGTGGCTACTACATACATCGGGGACGCACGACCCACGGCTTAAGGAGCTTCGCCCCTAAAAGTCTCATTGACGCACATTACCGGAGAATCGAACCCACGATCTCTGTACGCGACGATAGGTGCCCGGCCCTCTACCCTCTGCGCTACCGACGCATATGCACGAGGCTTCACAGGCGCATCATATATGCCGAGCGAGCGCCCTCCCCACCCCCCCCCCCTACGGTGAAGGATAATTCGACCAGATTTGGAGGGGGGGGGGCGCTTGCTCGGTCCCGGACCGAATTTAAGATGGCGGCGGGAGAGCCGCTAGAAATAAAATATGCCCACCTATGTTTCTAATTAAATGCTTTATTTATTTACTGTTTTTATTCCCCCTCGTCACTGTCAAGCCATTGAAGCAGCGACCGCTTTGACCAGTATACGACCGGCCACATGACAACGAAATTTCATAAACAACATTCGATACGCATTCAGTGTACTCATTCTTGTGGTTCTTTTATTGCGATAGCAATTATTGGCGGCGAGGACATACCGTGGCGCCGTCTGCTGGAATCTCTCTGTGACGTATAAGACGGCATCAGGTGGTACCGAGTGCGCGGAGTGTTCGACGTCGCCAGTGTTCAGCCACGGTTTTTCTGGTTTCGCAAGCGTTGAATGCACTTGTATTAGCTGTGAAGCAATCAGTGTGTTGGCCAGCAAAAGTTTTTCGTGAGCCAACGCGCTGTCATCGTCGCGTCGTGCACTCTCGACGGAGCGAGTGTGCGCGGAGCCATGGACACCTAACGTGAAGAGGCCACACTTGTAAAATGTGAGTTATGTAATTTACCTAATAATTTGTAACTCGAAGCATCCTCGCATCTCGTGTACATTTATGTTTACTGAGGCAAGCGCGACATCGCGCACCTATCTCATGCGTTTGCGTGGAAGGTGCGAGGCCGAGAGGTACCGTTTCAATTGGCGCGGACTGCCGCGCACAATTCACGGCAACGCCTCGCCCTAGTTTTCAGCGCGTAATCGAATGGCTGAGTGCAAACGATGCTTCGACATTGGTTATTGCGTTCGCGACATCTTTCGTAAAGGTAGCCATAAGTTATTTTGCCGCAATAACAGTAATGTCCACAACGCTCGTGGTGAGTGCTGCTTACGCCTTTAGCCAGAGCTGTTGTCGGACGGTGATTTATAACAGATAAGTGGAAGTTCAACCGCATATATTTTTGTCTCCTTTATCCACGCTTCCGCTTCGTGTGCTTCTCTGCGAGGGGTACATTGACTGATGTGATATCATGCCAGCACGTGTGAATCGCTTGTTCGACTACTAATTACAATTACCGTATCTCGTTTTCAGTGACTCTGCCGGTCTCTGGCATCAACGAGTTCGTTGACCAGCAGTTCAGCACATCGCGCAAGGAGAGGCAGTCTATGAGGCCGACCACGTCCGAATATGCAGCGTAAAAGAACAACATCGAGACAGTCACTCTCGCCGCCCTTGTGATCGAAGAGCCAGACAGGAAGGTTTTGCGACGGCACTGCTTCGGGAACCAGGCACCGTCTTTTCCAGCCTGACGTGAATAAACGTCGGAAATTCCTATGCGTACTGTCATGGAAATTCTCACGTAGTACTTACCGAACATTTTAGCTCTTACGTTGTACACAAAATCTTCGCGAAAGTGCTTGCTACACACGCGATAATGGATGCTGGGTTGCTTCCCCATTCTAAGCTTTATCAACCACGCATCTCGCTGCTTCTTGGTTTTGGGATATGCGTGGAAACTCACACCGGGCTCGGTCGAATACGTTCGGCACTGCGGTACAGAGCAATAGAACATGCTGAAGAAAAAAAGGTTCAACCTCGGGCACGAGATGCATCGAGCAGCGTTGGCAAAGCTTTTGGCGGCAAAGGAGAGTCACGTGATGGCGTTTTCCACGTCATAGCGATAGCAGCGCTGGTCTCTCCTGTGGTGGCTCTCGAGGCCAATATGGACAGTCTCGGCTGGTTTTTGTCCGTCCCCGTCGCCGCCATCATGCACCGTATATGTATAAGTATATATATATATATATATATATATATATATATATATATATATATATAAACCCCAAAGAAAAATAATTCAGAAAAATGCTTCCGAAGCGAGGAATCGAACCAGGGACCTCTCGCTGCGCAGCGCATGGTGCTAACCACTACGCTACGAAACGCAGATCCTCCAGGTAGCTAACGGCGAGCGTTATATACCCACCCTTTACCGCTGAACAGACTCAGAGACGGCAGGCGCTTATAAGCGTTTCTTTATTACCAGAGAGATGGCGCGAGGAGCGCAATGGGCGCGGGGGGTTGTATGTCTTGTGCTTTCCCCGCGACGTTCGCGCTGAAGTCACAGAGCGTACGAAGGTCACTTCGCTCGCTAGCGGCCGCGTTTGCGAAAGGAGCGCGCTGTTCAAACAAAAATAAGTAACTGCGACATCTAGTTCGCGCTCGTCCTGTGTGTACCTGTTCGTTCGTTTCGTGCGTCCTGCTTTATGTTTCAGCAGTGTTCTTCAAGTATCGAGCTGTGAGGCATGATAGTTCGCGCTCTTCCTGTGTGCGTTCTTTTCGTGTGTCCTTTGGGCTCGAGCGACGCGCTGGCAATTTCGAGCTGCTTTCCATTCTTCGCGTTACATGCCAATTGGTTGCTGTCGCATTCATTGCTTCGCCGTTGCGGCGAAACTGTGACTTTTTTACACAAGCGATGCTCGTCTTGAAAAAAAGGTGGCCGCAGGGGAGGAGGGGGGGGGCTTGCTCGGTCACTGGCGCAAATTTCGGATCTCCCGACAAAGGGAGGGGGGCGCTTGCTCGGCATTTTACAGTATCTCACACATTCTCTCTCGCCAGATGCTATTTGTTGGCGGGGTAGTCTCGCCGTCTGGGAACGGTGAAGTGAAGTACTTCGTCATGACACTAACGAGCGCCGATAAGGAGCGATGCGGTGACAACGCAGTTAGACCACCTTGATGCCAGCGAAGGAACACTGGCATCGAGGAGAGACAGGCCCACTAGACGCAGTTCCGTGCCTTGCCTTTCGCGTCGGGTTTGCTTGTGACGACTTGTTGTCAGAGTAATGCAGCTTACAAATGCACCAACAGTGCTTCTCCGCTACCTACTGCTCTGAGTGCGATAGCACCGACTAATAAAACTGCTGCAATAAGCGCCACAGAACGGCAATGACGTCGACGGGCGAATGTCGCGCCTTGGTGGAGCGAGAAACACGCCATCGGGAAGCGGAACGCATTCGTGCGTTCACGGCTCAGGCTATGAACCTCTGCCTCCTGCGATCCTCAAGCACAGTGTGGTAGTGTATGCATGAGCACAGGCATACGTTACGTTATTAATGGGGAGCGCACAACTTACCGCTTCTCTCCTCATTTGACGACGCTTTGTAGAAGTGCCTATCGAGTACCAGTGCTTACTATGAGCTTGTTGATGCCACCTTAGCGTGCAGTTCACCATATGCTATGTCCAGGTATATGTTAACAACTTGAGCTACTACAAGGGTTAAATCATCGGCGTTAGTCGTCGCAATGCAGATGTGCCACTAGACGTCACCGTGGGTGCACCCGCATCAATCGGTGCTATAGCTGCCAAACACCAAGATATATTGTTCAAGCTCTCATACATCAATGTATGTCAACTACTTCTGTGAAGACGCGTATCACTTTCGTGTGATACCGATTCCTATGACGGAGGGATCAGCCATGTTTCTTTTGCAAGCTTCTGCATTACGTTATTTCGAGACGACTCCTTAGTGAATCGTTTCTCTGACAAGTTATATAGTCTACGGGCGGTAAAATAAATAAGCGTAGTATTACGAGTGACAAACTTCTGTCAACGCGCATACGCGTATGTAACACAGACACAAGACAAAAATCACAGCATATCCACGTGGTGAATGATGATGACTGGGGCGAAGCGAACTCGCGCTGCAGCCCGGCGATGGCATTGGCGCGAACGTCGTCCTTCTTGATGGAATATATTGTGACTAGATTCTTTGAGAACCAATCTGTCGCACACACCGCAACTATGGCCGAAACTGTTATCAAGGAAGTCCCGCTGGAAGCGCACGTCGGCGCCTTCGGGCAGAGCCCGCCTGATGCGTTTTGCAGCCACTTCACGTGCTCGCACAGCCTCGGGCTCTGCCTGCCGGTACGCGCGCTTTCTCGCCGCTTCACGGTCCTTCACATTTTGAAGATCCAATTCGCGCCGCAGCCGTGCAGCTTCGCCCTCGCGGGCTCGAACGGCGGGGTCTTCTCGCCGCAGCCGTGCAGCTTGTCGAGCAGCTTTGGCTTCGCGGGATCGAACGGCGGAATCTGCTTCGTGGCTTCGACGTGCAGCTTCGGCCTCGCGGGCTCTCACCTCAGGATTCTGTCTGCGAGCGCGCGCTGCCACCGCCTTCCGTGCCCTCCGTTCCGCAGCCTTGTCTTCCATCTGGCGATTCCGAGCTAAAGAGAAAGCGTGCCAAGAGGGAGCCCTATGGCGCGTTACTTCTGAAATGTTGTCTTCAGGTGTCGTTGAAAACACGAGACGTAGTAAAGAAGAAAGAACGCCACACAGGCGAACACGCACGAGAGTGTCACTCGTCAACGTCGTGTTCTTCTTCTACTGCATACCAGAACGCGCGCAGTAAAGAAGAAAGAATGCCACACAGGCGAACACGCACGAGAGTCTCACTCGTCAACGTCGTCTTCTTCTACTGCATATCAGAACGCGCGCTTATCACGAACTAGAGGTGGCTACTACAAACAAACCTACAAACGGAGGATGGACAGACCCGCAGCATAAGGAGCTTCGCCCCTAAAAACAAAATGGTCTGTCTACATCATTGTCTTTTTTTTGGCAGGCCAAGAAGCCAAAAAGAAAAAAGAAGACCCCAGAAAATCTCCTTTACAGGCAAACGCAGTCAAAGTTCCTTTGAGCTGTTCCCGAGCATCAGCAATGTGATTGATGTCCCGGATATTCTTCTCTCACTAACTCAACCCCACAGCGGTGCTTCCGGTGAAGGGACGCGATGCTGGCATGCTCCTTTTGAAATATCATCGATCCCTTCGTAGTGGATGGAGCTACCGGTTCGTAAAGGCCCCCGTGAGGCCATAAGGACATCAGATAATCAAGAACTTTGTGTACAAACAACGTACGACGCTGCGACGCAAGACTTCGATCTTCTTTGCGGAGTGTGTGGTCTGATAAGTATCACTAAATTATAATTGAAGCGGTGAACTTACACTTAGTTTTTTTCTACGCAAGAAGTGGTGGAAAGACAACACTAATACACAGAGTACTCTGAGAGGAGAGATGTAGATGTGAGTCCCTCTGCAATCACAGTCGCTTTATCAACAAACTGCATTGCAATGTACCATTCGTCTGTTCCTCATGAAAATGACTTTCGAGCTGTACTTGAAGTACACTTCAGGTTTTTGTTAAAACAACAGATTACAGTGATATGGCATTAACTCTTGAGCTTGTCCAAGATATACACTGCGATTTTTCTGCTAAGCATATATAACAATAAAAGCTTTGTTGACGAAATAATGTTCTTAAGAGATGGGCCATGAGTGAGAAGCTGGGTCTATCTGGATTGATCGGCGAACCCAGGTAGATGTCTATAAAAGTGTCAGCCGTGAACCAGTTCTCGCGCAGCGTCTTTCTTTTTGGTGTCCTTGCTTGGTTCGCGCGGGAACTGAAGATGCAGGTAGAATCTGCGCCTCTTCTATGGCACATTTCTGAAGGACGGTGACGCCAATTGCTCTGACGCGCTTCTGAACTACCTGTGAGAAGAGCAGAAACGCGCGCGGCGCTCCCTGCTGTCAGCTCTTCATGCTCGTGCAACACACGGACAAACCCACAATGCCTATTCGCCAAAATTAAAAGCGCTAGAGCTAGCACAATCGGGACGATATGCCTTTGCGCAGCAAAGTAAATTTTGTGCAGCGAAACTTCACTAAAGACCACACCAACATGACACATTTCACAGTGCAGAATTGCCAAATGCCGGCGTGGCGCAGGATGGCGATGGCGGTAATGCGGCGGACGGCAGCGATGGAGACGCCGTTAAACTGGATTTTCTGCAATAAAAGGATGCTTTCTGAGCATGCGAACAGAAAGGGGAAGGGGAGCGGAGGGCTATAATTGTTGTTCTTCCGACGTACTTGATTTGTCCTTTTAGTGAACGAAAAATTATTTCATATTGGGGGTAGATAAATTTCTTTAGAGTCTGAGAGTAGAAAGGTTACGTCGAACAACTTTAGTGAAGCAATCGCGGAAATGATTAGGTCATTTACATGAATAGGAAAAAGAAAGCTACGGCATCACGCTAGTTGACCATGCCACCCCACGTTGGTGAGTTAACAAATAGACTATCTCTCTATTTGCATCCCTTTAAATATTTCTAATCGCAGCATCCACGAGCTTCTCCGGGCCATTTGGTTAAAGAAACCTCTTGAATTGGTTACATTCCACGAGCCGACATACTACAGCCGCTTTGGTGAAAGGTCAATCTGAGGCTTTTATTAGTATGAAAGAAGGAGTTCAGTTGAAACGCAAGCACATGACACTACTCCTATTCTGTTTTGTCACTGCATATTTATTCAGATATACGCTCGGGGAGCATCTTATCGAGTCCCGCGAGCGTCGTTATGGAGGCGCCGAAAATAGATATCGGGGGAACATACAGCACGGCACACGGAACCAGGGAATGGCAACATCTGGCGTTACGGTCGCACTAAAGTGCGGCTGCGAGTGCACCGGCTCGCAGTTGAAACCGCTCGCGTAGCTGGTCATACGCATGCAGGCAAAATGTGCAGCGAGGAAGGCAGAAGTTCGCGAAGAAGGCACGGGGATATGTTTTCTGTTGTGCCCGTAATGAGGACAGTTGACAGGATGAGAAGCAGGAGGAGTAGATAGCGGTCGTAGAAACGTGGAAGCGAAAATGTTGCCATCCGTTGTCACTGCTGACACAATTCGTCCTCGTCGTATTTGATAAGACGGAAAATTAGAAGTGGCGTTGAACAGTGGCTAGAATAAACAGAAACAGCAAATAGACAGAAAAGTCAGGTGGCTGTGGAACGATATGAAAGACAATTAAATCGAAAAGTAGCAAGAGGTGTTCGAAGCACGAATAGTTGCGCAGGTGAAGAGAAATAAATAGAAATTTGTCTGTAGTCACCCAAGTATAACGACGTACAGCCGTGTTAAGTCATTCGGAGAGAGAGACCGTCGGTAAAAGGTTCATTTATTCACTTATTTGCTGTTTGTAATACTCATAGGCAGAGTTTCCAGATGCTACCCGAGCTAACAAGCAAATATGATCGCAGAAGAAGCCCAAAAGAGCGGAGATTTAAGGAATTAGTCATTC
>NC_051178.1:226538684-226580365 GCF_013339695.2 Rhipicephalus sanguineus
TTTATCGGACCTTGTTGTCAAGTAATGCAGCTACAAATGCCCCAACATGCTTCTCTCCGCTACCTACTGCTCTGAGTGCGATAGCCCGCCTAATAAAACTTTGCTGCAATAAGCGCCACCGACGGCATGACGTCGACGGGCGAATGTCGCGCCTTGGTGGAGCGAGAAACACGCCATCGGAAGCGGAACGCATTCGTGCGTTCACGGCTCAGGCTATGAACCTCTGCCTCCTGCGATCCTCAAGCACAGTGTGGTAGTGTATGCATGAGCACAGGCATACGTTACGTTATTAATGGGGAGCGCACAACTTACCGCTTCTATCCTCATTTGACGACGCTTGTAGAATGCCTATCGAGTTACCAGTGCTTACTATGAGCTTGTGATGCCACCTTAGCGTGCAGGTCACCATTGCTATGTCCAGGTAATTGTTAACAACTTGAGCTACTACAAGGGTTAAATCATCGGCGTTAGTCGTCGCAATGCAGATGTGCCACTAGACGTCACCGTGGGTGCACCCGCATCAACGGTGCTATATCTGCCAACACCAAGATATATTGTTCAGCTCTCATACATCAATGTATGTCAACTACTTATGTGAAGACGCGTATCACTTTCGTGTGATACCGATTCCTATGACGGAGGGATCAGCCATGTTTCTTTTGCAAGCTTCTGCATTACGTTATTTCGAGACGACTCCTTAGTGAATCGTTTCTCTGACAAGTTATATAGTCTACGGCGGTAAATAAATAAGCGTAGTATTACGAGTGACAAACTTCTGTCAACGCGCATACGCGTATGTAACACAGACACAAGACAAAATCACAGCATATCCACGGGTGAATGATGATGACTGGGGCGAAGCGAACTCGCGCTGCAGCCCGGCGATGGCATTGGCGCGAACGTCGTCCTTCTTGATGGAATATATGTGACTAGATTCTTTGAGAACCAATCTGTCGCACACACCGCAACTATGGCCGAAACTGTTATCAAGGAAGTCCCGCTGGAAGCGCACGTCGGCGCCTTCGGGCAGAGCCCGCCTGATGCGTTTTGCAGCCACTTCACGGTGCTCGCACAGCCTCGGCTCTGCCTGCCGGTACGCGCGCTTTCTCGCCGCTCACGGTCCTCACATTTTGAGATCCAATTCGCGCCGCAGCCGTGCAGCTTCGCCCTCCGCGGGCTCGAACGGCGGGGTCTTTCTCGCCGCAGCCGTGCAGCTTGTCGAGCCAGCTTTGGCTTCGCGGGATCGAACGGCGGAATCTGCTTCGTGCTTCGACGTGCAGCTCCGTCGGCCTCGCTTGGGCGGTCTCACGGGCTCACAGGTTCTGATTCTGTGCTGCGAGCGCGCGCTGCCACCGTTCCGTGCCCTCCGTTCCGCAGCCTGTCTTCCATCTGGCGATTCCGAGCCTAAAAGAGAAAGCGTGCCAAGAGGGAGCCCTATGGCGCGTACTTCTGAAATGTTGTCTTCAGGTGTGTCGTTGAAAACACGAGACGTAGTAAAGAAGAAAGAACGCCCACGGCGAACCACGCACGCAGCGAGAGTGTCACTCGTCAGTCAACGTCGTGTTCTCTTCTACTGCATACCAGAACGCGCGCAGTAAAGAAGAAAGAATGCCACACAGGCGAACACGCACGAGAGTCTCACTCGTCAACGTCGTCTTCTTCTACATGCATATCAGAAACGCGCGCTTATCACGAACTAGAGGTGGCTACTACAAACAAACCTACAAACGGAGGATGACCAGACCCGCAGCATAAGGAGCTTCGCCCCTAAAAACAAAATGGTCTGTCTACATCATTGTCTTTTTTTGGCAGGCCAAGAAGCCAAAAAGAAAAACAAACCAGAAACCCCAGAAAATCTCCTTTACAGGCAACGCAGTCAAAGTTCCTTTGAGCTGTTCCCGAGCATCAGCAATGTGATTGATGTCCCGGAATTTTCTCTCACTAACTCAACCCCACAGCGGTGCTTCCGGTGAAGGGACGCGATGCTGGCATGCTCCTTTTGACAATATCATCGATCCCTTCGTAGTGGAGTGGGCTAGCTACCGGTTCGTAAAGGCCCCCGTGAGGCCATAAGGACATCAGATAATCAAGACTTTGTGTACAAAAACGTACGACGCTGCGACGCAAGACTTCGATCTTCTTTGGCGGAGTGTGTGGTCTGATAAGTATCACTAAATTATAATTGAAGCGGTGAACTTACACTTAGTTTTTTTCTACGCAAGAAGTGGTGGAAAGACAACACTAATACACAGAGTACTCTGAGAGGAGAGATGTAGATGTGAGTCCCTCTGCAATCACAGTCGTTTATCAACAAACTGCATTGCAATGTACCATTCGTCTGTCCTCATGAAAATGACTTTCGAGCTGTACTTGAAGTACACTTCAGGTTTGTTAAAAACAACAGATTACAGTGATATGGCATTAACTCTTGAGCTTGTCCAAGATATACACTGATATTTTTCTGCTAAGCATATATAACAATAAAAGCTTTGTTGACGAAATAATGTTCTTAAGAGATAGGCCATGAGTGAGAAGCTGGGTCTATCTGGATTGATCGGCGAACCCAGGTAGATGTCTATAAGGTGTCAGCCGTGAACCAGTTCTCGCGCAGCGTCTTTCTTTTGGTGTCCTGCTTGGTTCGCGCGGGAACTGAAGATGCAGGTAGAATCTGCGCCTCTTCTATGGCACATTTCTGAAGGACGGTGACGCCAATTGCTCTGACGCGCTTCTGAACTACCTGTGAGAAGAGCAGAAACGCGCGCGGCGCTCCCTGCTGTCAGCTCTTCATGCTCGTGCAACACACGGACAAAACCCACCACCTGCCTATTCGCCCAATTAAAAGCGCTAGAGCTAGCACATCGGGACGACTATGCCTTATGCCTTCGCAGCGCAGCAAAGTAAATTTTGTGCAGCGAAACTTCACTAAAGACCACCCCAACTGACACATTTCACAGTGCAGAATTGCCAAATGCCGGCGTGGCGCAGGATGGCGATGGCGGTAATGCGGCGGACGGCAGCGATGGAGACGCCGTTAAACTGGATTTTCTGCAATAAAAGGATGCTTTCTGAGCATGCGAACAGAAAGGGGAAGGGGAGCGGATGGCTATAATTGTTGTTCTTCGACGTACTTGATTTGTCCTTTTAGTGAACGAAAAATTATTTCATATTGGGGGTAGATAAATTTCTTTAGAGTCTGAGAGTAGAAAGGTTACGTCGAACAACTTTAGTGAAGCAATGGGGGAAATGATTAGGTCATTTACAGGAATAGGAAAAAGAAAGCTACGGCATCACGCTAGTTGACCATGCCACCCCACGTTGGTGAGTTAACAAATAGACTATCTCTCTATTTGCATCCCTTTAAATATTTCTAATCGCAGCATCCACGAGCTTCTCCGGGCCGTTTGGTTTAAAAAACCTCTTCAATCGAGTTATATTCCACGAGCCGACATACTACAGCCGTTTTGGTGAAAGGTCAATCTGAGGCTTTTATAGTATGAAAGAAGGAGTTCAGTTGCAAACACAAGCACATGACACTACTCCTATTCTGTTTTGTCACTTCATATTTATTGAGATATACGCTCGGGGAGCGTCTTATCGAGTCCCGCGAGCGTCGTTATGGAGGCGCCGAAAATAGATATCGGGGGAACATACAGCACGGCACACGGAACCAGGGAATGGCAACATCTGGCGTTACGGTCGCACTAAGTGCGGCTGCGAGTGCACCGGCTCGCAGTTGAAACCGCTCGCGTAGCTGGTCATACGCATGCAGGCAAAATGTGCAGCGAGGAAGGCAGAAGTTCGCGAAGAAGGCACGGGGATATGTTTTCTGTTGTGCCGTAATGAGGACAGTTGACAGGATGAGAAGCAGGAGGAGTAAGATAGCGGTCCGTAGAAACGTGGAAGCGAAAATGTTGCCATCCGTTGTCACTGCTGACACAATTCGTCCTCGTCGTATTTGATAAGACGGAAAATTAGAAGTGGCGTTGAACAGTGGCTAGAATAAACAGAAAACAGCAAATAGACAGAAAAGTCAGGTGGCTGTGGAACGATATGAAAGACAATTAAATCGAAAAGTAGCAAGAGGTGTTCGAAGCACGAATAGTTGCGCAGGTGAAGAGAAATAAATAGAAATTTGTCTGTAGTCACCCAAGTATAACGACGTACAGCCGTGTTAAGTCATGCGGAGAGAGAGACCGTCGGTAAAAGGTTCATTTATTCACTTATTTGCTGTTTGTAATACTCATAGGCAGAGTTTCCAGATGCTACCGAGCTAACAAGCAAATAATGATCGCAGAAGAAGCCCAAAAGAAGCGGAGATTTAAGGAATTTAGTCATTCTTGAAAATATTTTTAGTTATAATAAAAAAAACGTCACTGAAATGCGGAGGGGAATTGAAAAAATCACTTTAATTATTTTTTACAGCGAGAATATGCGCAACTATGAACGAAAGCAGATATTTACTTCTTAACATTGTCTCCAGGGTAGTCTCCATTTGTTTGAATGCGCGTTTGGCAGTGCATGATTAAGCTTACTTGTTGATTCCCCCAACGTACGTTTGACTTCAACACTCAACTACTGAAAGTAATCGACAAACGCGCTATTGGTGAACGTGATGATCCCTAAAATAACTATATTTGCAGGAAAAGTGCAGATAGCACCCCCCCCCCCCAAAAAAAAAAAAACGCGACAAGTGACTGGGCGAGAAAAGAAGCCCAAATCCGCTTATTATAAACGGAACTGGCAACTCTGCACTTAAGGCACAAACAGGACAGATATCGACTATGCTTTCCGTTCTTCAGTTATTACGAAACAGTAAGGGTACCAAACAGGCACGTCTAACCCTCGTGATAGAAAGCAATAATGGTGGCGCATTTCTTGGGAAAAGGTGTTTCGCTTGCCTATATTCAGTAAATAAAGTCAGAAAATTTTCCCTCTAAGCCACCGAGAATCCAAACTACAATCAGAATTCTAACAGTAATTCATTCACGCATGATATAGCGTCTCGTAAAACATCGTTTGTGAATATAAATGCTGGCTCCTTATTTCTGTAGCCCTAGCCCATTAAATCAAGCAAAAAAAAACTGCACATTAAAGTAACTGTAAGTACTACATGTCTTGCATTGTTTCGTCATCGTGCATAGAAAATCACATTAATGTAGCAGCTGCATTACAATATCGAAGCGAAGATGCGCCTTTCGCCAGTTTCTCGCCAGCCGGTTCGGCTGCTTATCTGCTAATTGCATCACCTGCTGTCACATAGCTGTGCGCGGAAGGCAAACATTAATCGTCTTTGATAGATTACATGACGGTCCTGACAAGAGGCTTCCCTGCGAGGCATTGCGTAGCCGGAACCACGGCAATACTAATTAGGAAAAGCGTTCTGAGCCTCCCGGTAATGCAGTGTGGTACTCTTCAACGCTGTGTCACCCTAACTATACGATTCAACAAATGAAAATGAGAATCTGACCAAGGCCAGCTAATGACACACGAGCATTCTGTTTATGTGATTTGTGGGCCTTAGAGGCGTAAATCTATAAAGAAATCACCGCCCAAGTACGCCGTACAGATGGTCAGCGAGCTGAAAAACGTGTGGTCCCGGTGTTTATCACTGGGTTGATCCCGACGGTTCATTAAAGTCCTTCTCAATTATTGATTACGTCTGTCCATAAATGTTAATTTGTGTAAGCCACCCGTGTATTCCTTTCTTCGTTTTTAGTGGACCAATGGTGAGCAGTGGAGTTTGCCTAATTCCTGTGGCACATACCTGCGCTAGACGCTCTTGCAGACACAGACACAGTTTAGCCATGTAGAGCTTCAGGAAGAAGTGGCGACATAAAAACTCAACAGTGCGAGCGTACAAAAATGCATGTGTACCTTTTAGAGCACAGGTATTTTAGACAATTGAAGGAACGGTCTTTTAAGGCCAGAGCCTTGTACCATGTCTCATGTAAACATAGCGTTGAAAGAAAAGCCTGCGCGAATGGCGTGAAAAAAAATATCACGTGAGTGCACGAGCTGGTCGTTCGCTTTCTCTTTGCGGTGTTCGCATGACAAAAAATACAAAGCGGTGGTGTTCTCAAGGACGGCGCGAGGCTCAAGAGTTGTGCGTTCATTTGGTCTGTTCGACGTTCGTGTGACTAAAAAAATACATAAAAATAGGCTTTCGCGTGCTATAAATTAAGCGGTAATATAGCCACATTGGATGGCTGTCACATTCGAGTCATCTTGAGTGAATGCATGAGGAACACTGCGACATTTAAGTGCGGAGCACTGTAGGGGTCCGGCTCGCCGTCCATCCATGCATCTCCTGTGGCGTGATCACGTTCGCAGTAAAGCGTTCAATACAGGCCATAACGAAGCTAGGAATGCTCAAAAATGGGGTTTAAATGAACGAAGAAGGTCTAAAATAATATAATTAACAGAAATAACCAAGAAGTAATTGCAAAAACTTACTAAATACTGCTAAAAACTTTTCCGAAACCTGCGGCTCATTCCGAGGCCGCCCAGGCGAGGGCGCCACCGCCTCGCCGAGCGAGCGAATGCCCCTCCCCCTACGCTTTGCCGCTGCTGTGTCGCTACATCTGATGGCGGAAACAATCTGACGAAGCTCGCTGCAGACGACGCGTATCTCACCTTGAAAGAGCGTATGCTTGGGCATGTTCGTAATTCATGTTTCAGAATTTTTTGAGCGCACAAATGAACGAGGACGAAAAGCGACGCGGACACAGCGCTGTCTCCCCTGCCGTAACAAGCAGGAAGTAAGCGCAGCAAAAAGCAGCACACATGTCACACACCGAGTTTGCGAATCTCCCTAACAAGATTCTACTCGTGCCTGGTAAACCCTACATGCTTACCTCAAACATTGGTTTCATCGACGCTTTGGTAACATTGGTTTCATCGACGCTTTGGTAAACGAGCAGTGAGAGCTCCACGAACGGGAATCGCTGGGTGCCCGTGCTTCCTCAAGTTTCACATTAGTGGAGCTGGCATACGTTTTTATTTAGAGCTTCACCCATATTCCACTTTCCACAACAACGCTAACCTCATAAAAATATCGTCAGGAGCCTTCGTATAGCACTAGTACTTACCGACTTCTTTTGGATTTCGCCGCAACCAGTGATGTGGCTGAAGTAAATTGGAACTAAGAGACAAAGCAGTAAATAAGAGCCACACGACCGTAATTATAGATCTCCGAGCGCGGTGGCGCAGTTCGCACTACGAGGTGACCTGCAGGTTATTGGCCTTAGCTGATGAACAGTCTCTAGTTCAACAAGTAACGATTGCCCCAGGGAGAGAAGGTGATTGCTTGGTAATTGTGCACTGTCATTGCCATCCACGCACGGATAATGCGAAAGAGTTTGCCGGCCCAGGAAGGCGTTAACCATGAAATCTTAACGAAGAGCAGTACTTGGGTCTGCACAATGCACCAAGTGTTGTAACTCCTGTTATCTCTTCTTTGTTTACAGATGTGTCTGGCATTGTGTTGGTGCCGAAGCTGTCGTTAATATTACGACGATGGTAAAACAGCTCCCACTCCGAGAGACGATACAAATACAATGGTCGAATTGAAAGCCCGATGTTCCCTCTGGTAGTAAAGCTACGTTCCCAGAGGGATGCTTCGGAGGATAGAAAACGTTTGTAAAAGCAGCGGAAGTGAATACTGCGTGTGTGCCTTTCTGGAGCAAGTGCGCCCCCTGCAGTTAAGTGCACGGACGGGCCCCACTAACTTTCACTTAAGTATGGGAGCACAATAGGAGAGGCTCTGGAGAATGGGCTGACTCTCAACACTTGCGTGCTTAGAGAATTAAATCTGAAGATATTCCGAACGTTTCCAACATAGTGAAGTGCTTTCACTCTGATTGTATACGGCGAGGATTAAACCTTGCACACGTTTTTAACGAAAAAACGTGGAAAGAAATTTCCAAAACATGCGTAACTCCTTGCTGCATAAATTTATATTGCCTCATGAAAATAATATCATTGCATACATGCCACCTTGATATGATTACCCCGAAACTTAATTACTGATGCAACTTTTGTGAAAGGACTGGCATCCGTCTTTATTGTACTACTATGTAGCGTATTTAACAGATTTTACCCTGCCGTATTTTGTAATGTTACAACCATTCAACGTTCAACGTTACGTGTGCAATACATTACGTTGTTCTTTGCAAGTTGGAAAGCTGTGATTACAATTTCCTTTATTTTTTAGTTATTGTTTGAAAATGTTGAAATAGCGGTAGTCGTATTTATGAGAAACCGGCATTATATTGTTCTTAAAATATATATTCTGCGTATTTAGGTTGCTCTCTTTCACTCATTAGGGTCAGCTCACTGATAGTTTCAATATAGGAGCCCCATTGTGTAAATGCATTGAATGTTTTATTTACGTGTCTCTGTAATTTCGAAGCAAGCCAAAAAAAAATCTTCCTTTCCTTTCTATGACGTTTTGCTGCTCTCATCAGCAGCTCTAGAAGCAAAGTATGCTGCACGCCTGCGTTGCGTGAAAGTAAACCTATTCATCATATCTCTTGCGCTGCGAAACCGTAAAGACAGTACGCGTAACATTCTAAGTTGATATTATTTTTTCCGCGAAAAGGAATCAGTGTTTGATTTCGATTATGTGTTTTCAAAAGCGTCGTTTAAACAAAGCCACCTCGAAAGAGGCACACTATTTCGGAAGATTTTTCCGCTCCTGTACTCCTGTCTTTCTGTACGTCGGCATCGTTGTCACTTTCATTCATGTATTGCTATCGTCTTCATCTTTGTAATTCTCTTCTAATATGTATACTCACGGACGGAACGTCCTCAACTTCTAAAGTATTACGCGTCAAGGTTATATCGCAGTTCGAGCATGTTCGTGATTTAAGCGTTGACAGCGAGACTCGCGGTAAAGGTGTTGCCAGCCTCAAACACACCGATCTAAACCGAAATCAGCGAAAGCGGTGTACCTTTACGAAAGCAACAGGTTTCGAGAAAGATGGAAAACTCTTTATTGAAATCCAGAATTGTTCCAGAAGTGTGGTTCGTTGGGCTAGTTGGTGAAACATTTGTAGGTAAATGGGAAGAACAGCGCGAAGGAGACGTAACGCAAGCGAAGGAACACACAGGACGAGCGCTGTCTAAGATATCGAAAGATTAGTCAGCTTATACTCGCTTACTTTCTATTTCTTAGTGAATGGGAGAAGGGGAGACAGTATAGACCTTTGGTTTCCGGGATAACAGGAGGGACCTTCGGTACGTAATATGAATCATTACCAACCACATACAAATACATTCTCGGCGTTTTAGAACCAGCCCGTCAAAATAGCGACAAGAACTACAAAATAAGTAAGCTTGAACTACAACTGCTCCAGCGCACCGGGTGGCAGGGCAAGTAGTAGAGAAAAAACAAATCCGATAAAAGGCGACGACGCCGAGAAACAGTTCACATGCAGCAAATATCGAACCGGTGTCCCCTTCAATTACTCCGTGCATCCTGTCGTGTTGCCATGTGTACGTGCTCACGCAGACAACAGGCCGCTAAAGTGTGCTACTAATTTGTCCCTTAGCTCGCTGGTGTTTTCCTCGATGTCACGCGCTCGGCTCAGGGAACACGTGAATCGTCGGTTTCGTCTGGGACTCACTCTTCCTGCTCTCGCTAATTAGTAATTGATTCATCTTCGTTAGCAAGAGCGGTGCACCAGACGACGACCCTCGCCTGTTTTCCATCCCTCTTTAGCTTTTAGATGACAAGTCGAGGAAGAAAGACTGCAGCGATACATCTGCTAATGTATGGGAATGGAAGGCTGTACCGTGTGTCAAGTTTCTCAACTTTATTTACGACGTTTTGCCTCGATTTCCTCTCTTTCTTTCGGTATGTGTTCAGCTAGCATATTGCACTTCGCTATAGGGATTTCTTTTTCGCGGACTGAAAGCCTTTTGAAGCGACTGCAACTGAAAGTATCCGGAAGCTTCATCGTCAGACAAGCTGTGTACACATTTTTTACACAAGATTACGAGTGTGAAACTGCATGGGCCAGAAACGTCAATAGCGGTCGAAAGAAAAGAAGAAACGTGTCAGCTTGGCGCTAAAACTAAGCGTTGAAAAAGCCAGTAAGTGAATGAAGTTCATGGTAAAACGCGGGAGTAACGTGTCTTTAATATACTCCGAAAAAAATGTACTCGTTCATTTTTTGTTTATTGTTCTTCTTTATTTATCTGTTCTTAAGAAGACGACGACGCGCCAACAATATTTAACCCAGGTTATGTGGCGCCAGGTGTTCCTGATGCATCCTTCGTGATTAAGTTTTAAAGAGCTAAAACAGATAAGATTGAGAAAGGGGTTAGAAACTGAAACAAAACGGTCAAATAAGGGTACAGAGCGGCTGGAATACTAATACTATTAGCTTTTATTCGCAACATTTCTGCAACAATTCAGCTGAACAATCCAACAATCCAGCAAGTTGGGCTTCTCTACCAAAACCCTCGTTATTTCGGCTGCTTGATCTTGAGAAAACTCCAGACCATTAGAAGTGCTTTCAAGGGCTCGTAAGCACACTGCGGTGATATGGATGTTTCTGCCAAACTTTTTGTTGTACGTTTGCTGTAGTTTGAAACAGAAATAGTTTATCGACATCTGCGTGTGTTTGTCTGCACTCTGGGGCTTCACGCTTGCTGTTTTCACTTGGTGCGAAGGCCACAGGTGTCAGCGCCGAACGACGAAATGGATAGCATTTCGTCGAAATATATCTTTATACGGACAACTCATTGGGTAAGTCAACTGTCGAGATGAAAGTACGAAAAAACACAGCATTTTCTTGCAAAAAAAGTTGCACGTGTGTGCTCGTCTTCTGAGGTGACCGAACGATACGGTATCATTCTGATAAAGATTTTTTTGTGCTTAATTGGAACCTCAATGCCTTGCTATGGTAACATCGCCACCCTGTTCCTCAGTAATATTGTAACATATTGTAGCTTACTGTTTGATCTCTATTGTCTCACGAAACTGAAATGTTTTCAGTATTACTCTTGTTTTTCTGGACTGCACTGGCCGTCTCTTTTGGCTTGGACGGGAGCGGTACTGGGACGTGGCGGCACAACGTGGGTGGCATCGGTATAGACACGACACCGCATGTGGTCTCTAAGGGAGTACGCTGGCGCGGCTCTCACGAAATCAGCCAATACCTGTGGCGCTGGCTTTTTTCCGCCGACTGCGTAGTTTTTCAAGGAGGCGGCAAGTGACCTCCGTCTGTCCTTGGCACGAAATTGTTAATTCCGGGCTATCCTTCGAGCTCATCGTTTGAGATGCAGCCATTGCCAGTTTCCCGATTTCCCCTCAGTATCGCAGTCCTGCACCCGTATTTCTACATTTTACTACCAAAAATTCATTCATGAGCCTTTCAATACGTCATTTCGGTCTTACCAGGTGCATTTCAGCAGTGTATCGGCAATGTTTCCATGTAATAGAACTGCTCTCCGCTCAGAAAGCGCGGAGTAATGGTAGTTCGCTCAGCTTGAGATGCTGTTGCTTATGTATACGCTCGTCATTCAGTCCGTTCAGTCTTTTCATACGTTTTACATTTAGCTTCAGTCTGTGCCGACAATAACAAGTCACTCTTGTAATCCTTCTCGAGCATTCGGTATGCGTTAAGCTTGTATTTAGATAAATATGGCGACCGGTATGGAGCTTTATATATAGTTACCTATGGCACCAGAAATCAGACTAATTGGTAGCAGAGCGAAATATGGTACGCAGGTTTCACGTAAAAGGTAGCGTTCTCTATTACTACCTCTGCAATCTAAGTACTGGTGTTGTACACGGGGTCTTTAAAAAACCAAAGGAAATACAAGTAAAGATGCTGCGATTTATGAGAAGCTGAGGATGTTAAGGCTGCTGATCCCACAAAATGCTGCTTCACATATTTGGTCGCAATTATGGCGTACGCGGCGTTTACACACACACACACACACACACACACACACACACACACACACACACACACACACACACACACACACACACACACACACACACACACACACACACATGCGCTGCGCTGTTCACATAGGTAGCTTTTCCGAATTGCTCTGTATGGCTGACGTCGCAGAGGATAGTGCAGCTGACGGCGAAACTACAGTGAGCGAGAGTACGCACACGAAACTCACAGTCTTTAGGCAATGCTAAACAAAGCACTTGCGAAAACTTATGATTTCGTGAGGCACTCATTATATTATTTTACGTTCTCATTCGATTCTATTGCTTCTTTCACTCCTGTTGCTGAAGCTTTCTAGAAAGGAACACAGGCATAGCATGATGCCAAGTTGAGACATTTTGAGGCGCCTCTACCTCACTTTGCGATGTAAATGGCTCGCATAAAATGAAATTCCTTGGGTTCGGGCACGCTGTCTGGAAAATATGCACGAACTGATGCAAGAGCGCACATTTCCGCAAACGTGGGTGGCCCCTGCTGAAACCCTCGAGTAACAAGAGTCGAGGCTGATGAGAGACCATTTTCTGCTTACTCTGAATAGAAACGAAAAATTTATTGGAGCCTCAGCGAATGCCTTTTTAACTCAGCGAATCTCACATTTCCAAGTCGTTTTGGCCGCGTACTCTGAAAAATGCACGCGGAATGACGCAAAAGCGCTCGTTTGCACGAAATAAAGCAGTGGTACAGAAGAACGTGGGTGCGAATGCACGAAAGCAATTGCAGGAACAGCTTAATTACTGCCCGTTTTCTACTTCATTTTCAAGAACAAAGAAAGCAATCATAAGATAAAACCATTCTTCACACACGTCAATAGTTAGTTCGCTTGTTTAGTTATTTTTGACAACTTAGCGGGAGAGCTCCAATCGACGACTACTTATATAAACCTGACGGGAGCATAACTAAGGCTGCCCAAAGAGGTAATATTTGTTATGCGAGCGCTAAGTCAAATGCAGGAAACGGCGTGCGAGTACGTGCGCTCACGATCAGAAAAACCCTAGTAATTATGTCATCTTGTACAGCTTTGATGTGGACCAGCATTGACGAGATAACGCGGAGACTGCTAATGGCCTGTCATCAGGTATAAGAAAACATAGCAGAAATGTAATGAGAAGCAATGCAGGCAGCTTAGTAAGACAGGGAGGGCTTCTCAAGAGCTCAAATATCTTATAAAATAAGCTGTGAAAAGGGACTCCCTTTCTTAAGTGTTGCCATGCCACGAGCCGACAAAAGAGCTGGTCAGGCCAACGACCCTCCCTACTATATCGCCAGCGCACCGAATCAGCACGTGCCCCAGCACGGCTTCGCAAGATTTGACGTTGTCACGACGCCAATAAGTGTGACTTGTCAGATTCCATATGATATTGAACGTTGATTGTTGTATGGTATTGAATTTGTTACGGTGTGAGCTTTTCCATTTTGATATGAAGCCCAACAAGATGTTCTTTTAGGCTTTCCAGCATTTGGAGACTCCAGCATTTGGGCACCCCGCACGACACACTGAATTATATTGTGTTTCATTGGGAACACTTGAGGATCAGAAGGGAATGTCTCGACTGGAAGTTTTCAAGAGAGTGATAAGGAACTGGCCTGTTCTTGGTAGGAACTGCCCCTTACCCTCGGGCGTTAGGTTCGAGGATGGTATGTGGGAGTGCTGCGCGGCGCCTTGCGAGGGATGGCTCACAGTCCACTAGCTCGTGAACTGTTCGGCACCGCTGTGCGTGCCATCTTGTTCGGGGGTCTCTCTCTCACGGTAAGATGAGTTACCAGTGTGATTTTGTGGGCCATTTGGTACATGATGACAACGTGATGAGATCCAGCACGTTACGACACCAGCACACGCGAAACGCATAGCCTTTGTCGTGTACGTATCTCCTCTTGTGCTTGCGGCGTAACATGCTGGTATCTATCCATGTTTAATTAGATGACTCGTAGAGACCGGATTTTAGGCAAATGCCTATTTTGTTCCTTGCGTTCCTATCGTGCCACTTTGATATATCAGCATGAATTAGAGGTTAAGAAGGCCTTTTATAGTGGTTTTATAGTGCCTATAAATGCCTATTTTTGGGGTTCGTGCCTAAATCCGTATAAGTGCCTTTAAATGCCTATTTTCAAAAACGGCGCCTATGTGAGCACTATTTAACCTCAAATTTCGCTTTCAAGTGCAGTTTGAAACCGTTATTCACGTTACCGGGCAATATTGATCTTTTAAAACTCTATGTGATTCAACCTAGCCCTCTAGTTCAACCAACTTCGGGAAAAACAACCGCTAGCAGCAGTGAACCTGAATGGAAGCCCGTCTCAGCGTCTGCAGGCGAATGGGGAGAGAGAAAGGAAGATGGGAATCAGAAAGAAGAGGAGAATGGCGTCCATTGCCGAGGACGCGGCGGCTGGCTTGTACAGCCGGTTGTCCGGTACAGTGTGCCCAAGGAAGTCGAGAACAGTCTTGAATACCTGCGTGTGGTGGTGGGCAGGGAACAGGAGGTCCCTCTGTGCAGCCGCGGGAAATGGAGAACGAATGCGAGACCGTGCAGTGCCGTCAGGGGAAAGAAGGGTTTAGATCAAAATAAATAATAAGTGTGATGCACACGCGGCTATTGTTTTCTTTGTAATTTACTTCTGAAAAAAATTACAGCATATCCACGGGTGAATGATGAAGAGCTTGGGCGAAGCTCCTGAAGCAATCATGGTCCCGGGATCCGCTTCTCGTTGAGCTCGTTTCGCAGCGGCATCCTTGGCGCGCACCGTCCCGGGATCCGCCTGGCTGCCGCCAAGTGAGCGCCCGCCGCTGCGCATCGTCCATGCTCCACCAACGATCCGACACGTACGGCGACGATCCAGGAGAATGAGAGAGGCGCTCGCTCCCCGCACATCCCCGCGCAGCCCACGCAGCAGCCAGTCGGAGAGCAGCGGCACTTCCAGCGCCATCTAGCGCCATATTGCACACAATTTTATTTGACTACCTTCATCTAGGAAATGAGGCGAGAAACGGTGATGACGACACAGCTTGTGTACAGCGCCATCTAGAAAATTGTCCCTGAACTGCAGTTTGTATGTACTTCTAGAGTTACTGCATACGCTACCTTTTGGTAGCAGAGTTGCGCATCTGTCTTCCAACGCCGCTAGCAACCATGCATTGCGGAGAAGCTGCCGCTTAGGCCAATTTCTTTATTTCTCGACGCCGCCGCTGCAGCGAACTGAATTAACACTAGCCATCAACAGCCAATGTTGATCGCCGGTCTTCGACACACCAGACAGGTTAATCGGCGACACAGTAGGCATGTCGCCTGCAAAAACGAAGTGCGACTTCACCGTATAGCTGTGCTTGCTAGCCGGACCTATGCGCTACTCTGCTACCTAAAGGTAGCATATGCAGTGACTCTATGTACTTCTATGATACAGCGCCATCTATTGCATTATACGGGAGATACTGCCGTTACGCCGGACAACGGAGTCGTGACAAGGTTAGACTAAGAGGAGTTACGCCCCTAAAAGCCTCTCCGAGCTCACATGAGAAATTCTAGTTAGTCACTGGGCGCTGTTCCGTGCCCAATGAAGAGCGTTTTACCACAAGAATGTTTTAAATTGGTTCATTATGAGCCGAGAAACCGTGATGCGAGAAGGCGATCTTGAAACCCTTGCCACTAGCACCGTGTATCCGCGTTGACGAGCTGTGTCGTTTCGGCGTTCGTTTCTGTGGGATGGACTCCTCAGTGCGCACACGTTTGGAGAGACTGGCTCGGATCACGTATCGTTACACCGCATCGCACAGCTAGAACTGCTGTAAGGGACGGTGCACCAAAAAGGTAGCAAAAAGGCGCCAAGCGTTGTCGGGGCTGGCATTGGCACGACGAGGCAATGGCGAGAACACGAACGCATGCGGAATTGCGGCAGATAAGTCTGGCATCTCGCTGCGATTAGAAGTAAAAAAAAAGATAAAAAATTGCCGAAGCTTGCGCTAAGCCGAGCAAAGTTCGAAACAGCGAAACTGGACCATTCTGAAGACTAATCAGGTTGCTTCTAGGTTGTTTCTAGGCCTAGCTAGTTGATGCAGGTTATTTCTAGGTTGCTTCTAGGTCGTTGCAAGGTTTAGCTAGGTGATTCTGGGTTGTTTCTACGTTGATCCTCAGCGTACAGAGGTTCGAGTTAAACCAGATTGTCACAGACACGACACGGATGTCCAAACTCCCGAGACAGAACCTCGCGCTGAAACCAAGCGTTTGCAACTCTCAGATCTACGGTCACGTTGTCGTTGGCGTAGGCCTTCCATCGCTTCGGGGTCTTCTCGCAGCCGCCGTCGCCTTTCCCGTTCCCTAGTATTGTACGTACTCGGGGTATTCGGCTCGCCGCCATCGCTTCTCAGCCATTTGTTGGGCTAAATGTTGCCTTCTTCATCTTTAGTTGACCAGTGGTGAGATTTACCCAATTTCTGTGGCACATACCCATTTATGATGGTGATAGTTTTCTGATAGGCACATATCCGTTTTCTGGTAGGCCGCACACATTACGGCTAGCCTAAACAGCTTCGCTGTTAAATTCCGTTTCTGTGTTTTATTATTTCTCTCAGCTTTCGTTCATTCAATAAAGCAACAGATTAAACAAATTGCACATGTCGTCTCGAATACTTCTCGCAGCGTCATGTCCTATTGTTAGCGACGTCAGAGCGTCAGTGTCTACGTAGGTGAGCAACGTCAGTGCCCAAATAACTACGCAGGACCACTCATTGTTGTACGTCAGCCCCTTCATCTGGTAGCGCGCGCCTACGAGAAAAAGGGCAACGGCGTTCAGTTTGAAATTTCACGTCTTTCCGCAGTGCGTAGCGTCGCAAACCTTGGCAGACGGGATCGTGAGCGGCCAGTGCATCCATTACACTTGTCAGCTCTAAATGCTCAAACCTTGTGAGGGGCTCTTCGGGGTGTCCACCAAGAGGGGAGAAATTGAACCTACGCGATTAGCCCCGGCCAATACGAGGCATCCCTCCCTTCTGGTCTTTTAGTGGTCTGGGCACCTGCTCCTGTGCTGCCCTTCTCAGCCACGCCGAGACGAAAGAGACCCACGAGTGTGTTGATTCGACGGTGGACACTTGACTCACCATGCCAGACAATAAAAGGAGAGACCGTGTTCTGCAAACCATGCGGGAAAAAGGACAATTTTATGGCTGTGTTTAACTGTTGGCGCCTTTGTGCCATCATGAAAACAACATTTCTGACTTTCCTGTCGTAGATACGAGTCGGGCACATCTTTGTTTGAAATTATTTGAATTTATGTAAAAATTTATTGTGCCTATATTTACGATTTTGGAGGCCTAAAATGCTGTTTTGCCTGCCAATTTTTGGCGCCTAAAGCGCGCTTTTTTGGTGCCTAAAAATCTGATGAGTCAGCTTGAAATTAAGTTTTAGCATCCCTCAGAGGGACCCCTCAGGCTGTGAAAGGTGCTATATAGTCATAAACGTCGGATAGCTTCTTCCACTCGTATTTTAAAGGGGTCATGAACCACTTTTCCAAGTAATGATCTAATGACCTCAGTATCGGAGTGTACTGCCTCCCGAATCGATTGCCGCAAAAATTTCTCGAATCCGTCAAGAATCAGCGGAGTTACGGGGGTTTGGCGCACGCTCCCAGCGATTTCTCTCTTTTCTCGTGCCGACGAGCGCACTGGAAGCTAGACAGGGAGGGATGACATAGGGGAAAGAAGTTACGTCAGCGCGCGTCATGAAACGCGATCGCTCTCCCGCTGTGATTCGCTTGCGCGAGTGCGGCTACCGTGTACTGAGGAGTGCGGCGCCGGCAAGTGGCGGCACCCCGCGGCAAGAAGCGCATCTGATCCGAACGCCGCTCTCGATTTACGTCGGCTATCGGCCAATAAACATGCTATGTCTCTTGCGACGTAAACTGACAGATCCGCGACGTAAACGGACAGACGCCCCGCCCACCGACGAGAGTGAGAACCGGCCTCTGTTTGAAAAGAGGGTGCCTGGGGAAACGGCAACTTCGCGCTCCGCTTGTGGCCATTACGCGGCGCGCACGACTGTAATATTTGGCAGAGCAGTTCATAGCCGTGTCAGCTTTCCACAGGATGTGTTTTTTCAACAAGCCCGAGGGGTGCTTCATGACCCCTTTAATATGCATTGAATTATACCGTTGATTGCAATTTTCTTCTGTGTTTGAGTCCTGTGTAATTACGTTTATTGCAATAGCAATTATATGGACACTCTCGGCTGACTTTTGCCGTCGCCGTCACGCGCCGGATACGCTCCGCAGCTCGCTGCCTTAGACAATTATGCTATGCGTCATTCGTTCTTCAGGATACTAACGGTACTATACAAACGCACGCGGCGTTGGCTGAAACACACGGGACGCCACACGTGGCGAAATTAGAATTATGCTAGACGCGGGCAATGCTGCATCGTTGCCCGCGCTGTGTTTGCGTCGTATCGCTGACGACTAACGCTAGTTTTCCATTTTGGGGTTGGAGCGCCACGCCACTCGTGGCCAGTCGGCAGGAAAGAAGAGCGTCCCGTGGCTCGTGGTGGCGCGAGCTAGTGGGAACGCTTTGGATCTTCTAGGCTTATGTCACAAGAGGGAAGAAACGAGATGGCTGAAGCAGAATCACAGTATATATGTTACACCGTGACCGGAATCCTGAGGCTAAAGTTACAGCACAAACGCACAAGACACCCACAAAGAAAAGAAACGTATGACGCAAGCGCTGACATTAACTCCTTTATTCTTTCATACGCCAGTGCATATATAAGTCCAAGGCAAACTTATCGCACATGCGCACACAATAGCTCTAAAGCAAAACGTGTAAAAAGGATGATAGTGTATTAGATATGCGAAGACGTGAAATCATATTCAGATGGCTGCATGGACAAAGAAGTAAAGAAGAAGTAACAAGGACAAAGAAGTGTGTTCGCACTATTTTTTAGCCTCAGGAATATGTACCAATTATAGCCAAATGAAGTTTTATCTTAGTGACCAGAATCGACGCCCGCACGGAACGCGAGCCGTGGCTTCACGTGCCACTGCCAACATCGTGTTTAATTTCGTCTCTTGAGGTCGCGCGCTCTGCGGTTTTGTTTGCCTCCCAAAGGAAGGCGCTGGAGGGTCTTGGGACAACCCGAGCGCAAGAGACCGAGACTGGCTTGCGTTCTGTGCATGCGTCCTGGCGGCTTGCAAGTCTCTTGGGTCCCCAATTCTAAAACTGTCTAGCGTTTCGGCGGAATTGGGGATGTGCGCCTTCGACTTGTACTTTCATATACAGGGCGTGGTCGACCATGCTCACGCGATTATTTCTTGAGAGGGAGTTTTGTACGTCTTGTGCTTTCACTGCAAATTTTACGTTGAAGCTATAGACCACACGAAGGTCACTTTGCTCGCTACAGCGGCTTCGTTTGCGAAAAGAGTGATCTGCTAGCTAGAAGAGCCAAAGTAGGGGTTGCTTGAAGTAACGACTGTGACAGTTCGCGCTCGTCCTTCGTATACCTGTGCGTTTGTTTGGTGCATCGTCCTTTGTGTGTGAGCAGCGCGCTGCAAGTATCGAACTGTGACAGTTGTTAGTTCGCACTCGCCTTGTGTGTTTTCTTTTCCTGTGTCCTTTGTGCTTGAGCAGCGCGCAGCAAGTTTCTAGCTCTCGCCGTTCCTCCTGTGACAATCCCATTTCTTTTTATCGCATTCATTGCTTCGCCCTTGAGGCGAAACTGTGACTTTTTTTTCATGGTACCATGCCTACCTCGTTCAAAATTAAGTACTCTGGCTCTTATTGCATCACTCGACTTACTTTGCTTGACTCGCCTAACTCTTATAGAGTGCACGACAGCCATCTTTTCTAATGTGGCCCATCTGAAGGGTATTAAGATAACCAGGAGCCATGAGCGGCAGCGCAAGACAGCGAAAGTGGGCTTGTTCGTAAAAACTGGTCTGCAACACATGGAATTTCGTAATTTTGAAAGAACGCACCTGTTTTATCTCTTTGTTTTTTTTTCGTACCTCTGTAGAGGTTTATAAGGCCTGGATGAATGGCATGCGAACCTCGGAGAGTATGAGCTTGACATACTCAATAAACTATGTCTGTAAAGTTTTTTGCACTAAAAAAACTTGATGGGAAAATGTAGTTTTTATGGTAACCGTTAACTTGATGCGAATCGACTCACGTATAGATAGCTTATTTAAAATGCCACTCCTGACTAATGCCGAACAAAATGATTACGCCAACTTTTTAGCAAATGTCAATGGCGATTCCGTAAGGCCTGATGCTATTTGAATAACCAGGTATCTCAATCGCGGGTTGGGCCACTCTACAGTGCCGAAGTAAACTGTGCTTCCCAGCCGAAATATTGGTGTTAGAACAATTTTTTTTAGTTTTTTTTTTTCAGGAATGGTGGAGGACCCTTTAATATTCTAGCATTTTCTTTGCTGGGAAGCACGCGAGATACGAAATACGTGAACTTTACAAGGTTGTTTATTAATTGGCGGCGGTCTCTCAATGACCTTTTTCTTGCATTTCCCTGATAGGAAGTTACGCACGCATAGCGCATAAAGTTCACGCATATCCTTATTGACCCTACGCTACATTTCGAAAGATATCGACTCACTGTAAATAATACTTCTGCATGGGCGAACATCTTGTAATTGTGCTTCTGACTAGAGTTGTATATGGCTGTCTTACATGACTGTATTAATGTTATATATACAACCATGAGTTGCTAGAGAAACGAAAAACCATGGAAACGCAGACATGGTCCACTCGGAAGCCATGAGTAACGCTTTACTGCACAAATTATGTTTCATGAGCGTCTGCATCGTTCGTATACATCCTCATGTAGAGCGGGCAAATAACTCTCATGAGAACTTATTACATACAGTAAGCGTAAACACGCAGCGCCGTATTTAGAACTTTTTATTTGACGGAAGTCTGACTTTTTGCCCGTTCTAAACATTTCGAAAAATCATGAGCCCAGAATGCGGAAGTTGCGCCTACTGCGGTGCAGCGTTTGGAGTTCTGGAGATATACCGAAGCGCGACACATGAAATGTATGCATATAAATATGCAAATCTTTGACTACAGGCGATTCGTTCACAGAGTTTGCACGCTGTCACCACAAAGTCGCGGTCAAGTTTGCGATCTCTTTTTCCTAATAATATGGAACACGTTGTATATACACTGGTTCTACACCACATCCCGCTGATATACGAGAGAAACAAGTAAGGGCAAAGTATAACCGAAAAATAAAGCAGTTCAGAAAATATAAACCAACTTTTAACATGCACCTTTGCTTAAAAGATAGCGGGCAGTGATATTCTTACGAAGTCGTCTTATTATGATGATAACTCAGATCAACAGTCGCAAACACCATTATCGTTACAAACTCCGAGGATGATCGTTGGGGACAGCCATTCGTGGCAAACGGCAACTCAAGGCCATTAACCAATAGAATAGTTGTGTCCATAAAATGAGACACGTTTACGTACGTAGGGTGTTTACGAATGAAGAGCCACATCTTGAACGAACGTTTGTTTTTTTGTTTTTTTTTACTGGCATGTACCTTTCCATGAGTGTTAACCGCGCGCCTGCTGGAAAACTGGCATTTTTTTAAAAGGTGAATTCTAGTCCGACGTCTCCACTGACGCATTTCCGTCATGTATATGACGTTGTAAAATATACACTAACAGATGGCAAGTAAAAAAGCTTGAAGAAAAAGTTCCGTTGCCGGAAGTCGAACCTAGGACCCCTTGCTCCACCGCGCGCGGCGCGAAACCACTCGTCCACAGAGCGTACGTTCTTTAGCATACTAACGGCGAGCTATTTATATACACCATTTACCGTTGTCGGTACTCCGAGCTCGGTGGCTTCAGTGTGTTCTTTTTATCACTAGCGAGATGGCGTGAAGAGCGTGGAGGGCGCGCTTTAAAGGTCGTTGCCCCACGCGTGGTGATGCGAGCGCGCCTCTACGGGGGGTGTCTCTCGTTCGCGCGCGCTTATCTCGTGATGGGGGTGGTTTCTACTCTTTGTGCTTTCACCGGAAGTTGCGCTGACGTTGCAGAGAGCACGAAGGTCACTTTGCTGGCTGCAGAAGCCGCGTTTCCGAAAGGAGCGCGCTGCACACGCACAAAGTAACAAATGCGACTGTTGTTCGTTCGCGCTCGTCCTGTGAATGTTTGTTTCGTGCGTCCTTTCTGCATTAGAGCGCGCTACAAGTTCCGAGCTGCTTGTCGTTCTTCGAGTGGCATTACAATTTGTTGCTATAGCATTCATTCCATTGCCCTTGGGGCGAAACAATGCACAATAAACGCTGAACTACCCCTGTGAAGACATGTTTCACTTTCGTTTTTACGGATTCCTATGAAAGGGGGGTCAGCCACGTTTTTTTTTATTCTTTCTCAAGTTCACACAGTGCATTGCACACTTCGCCTTCACTGGACTGCGACCACCAAGGCCGGAATGGAACGCACGTCATTCGGGTCAGCAGCCGAGCCCCACAACCCCTGGACCACCGCATCGGCAGGTTAGTGATTGAGGGTGCCACATTACACGCGGGTTCCCGAATACACGAAGCACACAACTTCAGCCCTGTAGCAAACGGTTATAAGACGTACAGCGCAAGCTCTTTGGTTAGCGTGTATCGAGACATATAGAGAGGAGCGTTTGTTATCGAAAACAAAAGAACACAGATTGATGTGCGAGCTTCCGTGCTGATTGTCGATTTGACAGTTATAAAATGCACAGAATGGCCCAGATGTTCGTTTATAGCTAGTGGAATCAGCGCAGCTCAATGATCCAAAGTTATCTCCCGCAGCGGTAAAAGAAAATGAATAATCATGACATTGGAGGCGGTACCAGCTGTGTTTGCTTGAGCACTTGGCAAGAACCGGTCCGATCGAAGCGAGGGCAGTGCGGCTGTTGTCGGCAGATTGCTTCGGCAACTTATCTTCAGCGGCCCTTGGAGCTAAGGCACTCACACGTACTATAAATTTTGAACCATAGAAGAGAAGCCTTATGTGACTTTTGATGGTCTTGTAGATTGCACACACTTTTTTAACGTCACATGCTGCTACCATTTTATTTGTAGTCATAGCTGCTATTTCCTACTTTTCAGTGTTAGTTTTCTTCATGTCTCATTGTAATTCTACAACACTTGCCTTCATCACTCGTCGCTTGGGGTAGCAGCGACAGTACATAATTCAGAAGACCACCTTTCTGATGTTTTAGATACAGAATCTTTCCAAAACCAATTACTAACATTATTATTGAATCAAGCATCTCAGAATTTAGGCAATATGAAATCGCATTACGAAAAGTTTTTTTGTGTATTTCACACGAAGCTGTCCCAACTGATTAGAGTATATTCGTATAAACAGTCATATGTCTGCCCAATTTCACGCCCATACGAAAGTATATTTAACAATGCACACAGTGAAATGATGGTGCTTTTTGCGCAACCGAATATGCAGAAAGATAACGGGGCGATAATACTGCATTTGAATCTGCGCCGTAAGGATATGGTTGCGGAACACTGGTTTTTTGCTGCTTTCTCGAACGTCTGCGTCTTATTGCCGTTTACTAAATTCTGCATTGCAGATTTCATCACGCAATCTTTCTTTTTTCTTTCATAATTTACGAGGACGAAAATACACACACGTTCATTCGGACAGGTATGCATTATCCAAGCTGAAAATGAGTGCAATTGGTCAATATTTCGTGACATTCTAAATATAAGAGTACATGAGGCCATTTCTTGTAAGAAACTGCACTCGTGTAGCTTAGTAGAGTGAATTTATGGTGATAGGCCCGACTAAGCTGTGCTGCATACATATCACGAAACGGGTGGAATAAAATTCTATTTACTCAGGTCATCAAGTGCTTAATAAATTGCAAGGGCACGCGCAACAGAAGTTGATAGCCTAGGCGTGAGAAACGCCTCAACGCGGTGCACTCACATAGGTTACTTGCTTTTCTTGTCACTCAGTCAGTTGCACGCGGTCGTAGTAATTACTGCCATGCCAGCACAGCATAATAAATATGTTGCAATTTTTAAAAGCAATAAACTTCTACGAATGAATTAGTACTTGATTGCTTGTACTGAGTGTCAAATTGGCACGTTTTTCTTTCCTTGTTACATTTCTCCGCGGTGTTGTTTCCTTGTACCTTCCCACCGTAGATCCCTGCCTTCTCCTTCTCTGTGTTCTTTCATTTCCTTCCCACCGTAGATGCCATCCCAGGATAGTAAGCCGGATTGTTTTTGTCCCGCATTCCCTCCCCCCTCCCTCTATCCTTCATCCTCCCAGCCATTCCATGCCTCCTTCTTACTCTCTTCCTTTACTAGCTCTAGCTTAATCTCTATGTGTCTGAGATCACATCTGTTTAGTCCACAACAAGAAGTTTCCCCCTTTTTTTGTTCTGTATACAGACCCATTATGTTTACGACAGCTGGTCTCCAGAATGAACGCTCCGTGAGCATCAATGTTAGTCGAATTATTTCCTTCTATCTCTCGCAATTCAGCATTGTTGAAACGCCACCAGGTTTAACGTTCTAGCGTTTTACATTCCAAATCCACGATCTCACTACCAGGCATTTTGTATATTGCGAGATATCCGTGTTACAGTCCACCTGTTAGTGTGACTATGTTGAGACCCTGCATTATTGAAAATATCTGAAAAGGCATTGTCAGCGCTGTTGAGCTTTTATAATACTTGTTGGTATTTATGAAATCAAAGAAGATGGAACTGTGGAAACAAGTGCAACCAACTTGTAAGGCATTGAGATTTCGGCCTTCCGTTCACGAGTACACGTCGAATCGTTCTGCGGTGTCTTCAAACATGATGGTCTACACTAAAGTATTAAAGTGGTCCGCTTATAATGGCAAAGACGTCGTGCTCTATGAAACAAACGACGACTCTGAATATTTACGCAGGCTTGTGAAACGAGATTGTTGTAAAGCAGAAACAGACTGGGACGTTTCTGAAATGACAGGCAGCTACGACAAAACGTTAGCATAGATTGACAGTCATTGTTTAGGTAATGCCCACAGGTGGTTTAAAATTAGTACTTAGCCTCCAACGTCACGACTGGCGCAGAATAATTAGATATAGAAATACGTATAGTACTGCCTACTTTCATCTTTTTATTTTTCTCTTCAGGTTGAACATTTCAAGCGAGTGAAATCAGATTGGACTTAATTAGGGCGTTAAACACAGACGACTTAACTCCGAGCAAACACGCCGCTCCCCCTGTCATTCACCCTGTGCAAAATTTCCATGCTTAAAGCAGTTGAACAGGAAAAGAGAAAAACAAATAATTATTAAAAGTATCTACCTTGATTTGTAACTCCGTAGCAGTGTTTCTGCAACATTACGTACACTTTAGGCTAGGATAGTGCCAAGCTGTCATGTACTTCGTCATCTGCACTTAGAAAGCTTGACAGGGCCATTCAAACTAGAGCTTTCACAGCAGGGGCACTGAACACAAGTAACCGTCCCGGAACGGCTGCTGTAGAACACACGCAGTTATGGCCGCATTACGAAAGGGGAACGTGGCGGCGAGCACACGCATGCAGAAGGCCGAAATCCGTTTAGCGGGCAAAAAAGAAAACACAAATGTGTGTGCGTTGAGCACTACTGAATACAGAGACCCAAGTGAATACCTCAGCCACCCAGTAACATGCCTGACAACTTTAAAGCATAAAAAAGCTCACCCACCGAAATTCAACATCACCTGCCTCTTGAAGACCGTTTGTGCGCGCCAGCGCCTAATTTCATCGCCTTGAGCAAAAGAGAGCCGAAGTTGCGAGGCCGGAGCCCTGCAAGAGAAATAAATCCTATTGGAGTTAATCCCTTTCTGTGCGGATTATGCAACCTAGTTTTTTTGCGCTTCTCTGACGCTCTCACCCTCTCTGTGATGCACGTCAGGAACAACACTGACGGCCTTTCTCCTTATTTACGCTACTTCTTTCTTTGCCATCTCTCACGTGCACATGTGCGTGTAATTTGTATGCACCCAAGTCATTTCTCATTCTGAACCACATTATCAGCCTGTTGCATGCTAAAAACCAATAGAAAAGTCCAGTCCTGCTCTATTCTGCAATACACAATGCATTTGGATTATGCGCAAACACCGAGCACGAACGCTGCAGAGTCGAATCTGCGCACTTGCGCTGAACTGTACGTACAGCTGTCACTTGTTGGAGAACGGCACGTCTGCACTACGGCAGTGCAAGTGTACCAGTACTATGAACTAAGACTACTTTTCTGAGGCCTTCCGATGAACTTTGTTAGTAGAGTAAGCCAAGGGGGTATGGAAGGTAAATCGACTTAAAAAGCGATTTTTGATTTCGTTAGTAAAAAAATAATGCGCAATCTGACGAGCAAAATTGTGCATTGGCGAGCGCGCAGGAGCGCTCGAGGCCATTTAAAAATGGCACCAAAAACCATGCCTCGAGACGGTTGCGAGAGTTTTTTGACATGTACGTTGTTTAAATTTTCATCATTGCTTCTGCGTGTATGTATTTTTTATAACAAACAAGGCTAGATCGGTTAAGTATAATCAGTTAATTTCCTGTCATCTTCATATGCTTTTATTGCAAATTGTTGCACTATTGATTAGCTGTAGTGTAGTCAGCGTTTTATACTGAGAGCGCTTTCCCGCGTCTTCTTAAAAGTAAAAGTACGTTTTTCTCCCGATCAATTTTTTGAAAATTATCAAAACTTGAGATACCTTGTCTGGAAAACTATCCGACCACTTGCACTCTCAGGTTATACTTAATCCCCTTCCAAGTAGTGTGAATTTAAAATTTTGAAGAACTGTGTGGCACAAAGTGAGGACAAAATTTTTTTTCTTGCGAGATGGACGTAGGAATGCGTTCTTTTAGCCAGATATTAGTACCACTACTGTGTGTAGTTAACATGATAAATTTCACGGCCATACTGCATTTTGTTTTGGGGAAAAGTACATTTCACTTTACACCCCCGTGTAAAATTTGGCGCTCAAATACAAAATGTAAGAAAAGCTACGGGGTAAAAATTGCACTAAGTGAAGGCCAAAAGCCTTCTTATAAACACGCAAACATTAAAAGTAAAATATGGAACAGTTCCTGAGATATATTGCTAAAACCAAGAAGACCCATTAACCCTACCATACCCAATGAAAGAGCCACTGAATTACACCATTTCCTGCTAAAGGGGATCATGAGGCGATGCGAAGCCGGAGCACTTTCACGATCGCGTTCCGTTGGCGATCGTTAGGCATGCTACCGACCTCGCGTCGTGGAACACGAAGAGGAACGCTACGTGCGTCTTGTCTTCCCTCTAGCCTGGCCGTTAATTCTCACAGGGTGAGCGGGGAACGCGGTCGACAGGCGCGCGAGAGGGGGCAGTGTAGGAGAGGAGAGAGAGGGGGAGGGGACGCGCATGCGCTGGCGCTCATCGCGGCGTTGCGCAGGAGAGAATTTCGGCATGTCTAGCCCGCGTTTCAGAGGAAGAGTGGAGAGGAGGAGGGGAGAGGAAAGGGGAGAGGGGGAGGAGAGGGAAGTGGATAGGGGAGGAGAGGGGGAGAGGGAGAGAAGAGAGGGAAAGTGGAGAGGGGGATATGGGAGTGGAGAGGGGGAGATGGGAGAGGGGAAGTGGATAGGAGGAGTGGTGAGGAGGTGCGTGGGGAGGGTATGCGCATGCGCAGTAAGGGTGGTCACGCCGTACACCACCACCACCACCACCGGTTTCAACTCCGCTATAGGATGCTTCGCATCTAAAAATCAGGGGCTCGAGTCGGAATCTAACACAGGTATTCTGTGTGGCAGTCAGGAGCCGAATTCACAAAACTTCTCTTTCGTAAGTGCGTTTTCTTATTGTTCATTCAGCTTCGCTAATATGTCCCGCAACGTAATTTGCTGAAATATTCTCTAAACAAAAATTTTTAGCGTAAAAGACGTTTTCGTGAATACGGGCATAGGTGTTCTACCAGAACCAGGCCAGTGGTTAGAACTGTTTCGAAAAAAAAAAAAACCTTATGCAGGAGTCATGTCGGGGGAGTATTGCGTGACAGAAGCGTAGAATCACGCCAGGCGTCACACCATGGAAATGGGTCTTTTGCGGGTCCGAACGGTGGCATATCCAGCGGAGATCGCCGAAATGAAAACTGGTTGTCCTTGGTATTCGAAATTGTCGGACAATTTCTTTTTTGAGAATCTCGAAGGCCTGCATTCGCGCCTTTCGTTGGGGAACATCTGCGAGATTGTGACCCCGAATGTCGCTTGGCACCAGATGTCGCTTGTGACACCCGCCGACGCGTTTTCACCACCAAATAAAATCATGGCTCGGGCCTCGTCGACAGCCGCGCGCATGCGCAGACTGCATATCCGGAAAAGGTCTATTACACAAGAAGTGGGTGACTTAAAGGACAACATATTATAAAGCGTCGTAGTAATGGGCTCCAGACAATTTCGACAACCTATGTTTTTTCAAAGTGCACTCCCATCGCACAGTACGCCGGCCTTTAACATTTAGCCTCCATCGAAGTGCCACGTTTTTCGGGTCAGCAGTCGAATAGACGTTATGAAGGTTGCATCAATTGCAATGACACTGTTATCAAAACTAAAGAAAGGCCTGTCTTAGTACAAACTAGGTTTAGAATAAAAGGAAATAAGCAGAGTGCACAGTCTATGAAAAAAAAGCAAGTAACAAACGCATTTCTTGGCGAATTAATTGCAGTACTCGGCCAAATCTTCATCATTGTCGAACACTACTACAACGTTCAAGCGCAACAGCAATTTCTTGCAGCTATGCTGCCGCTTTTTTTTTTTTCAACAGTAAACAAACTCGCAGGAAACTTCGCTGCCAGTTACCTGCAAAGCCGCAGAACAATAAATGAATATGGTCTCTGGAAGGTCTTACATCTCACGGCCTCATGTGCGCGTGAGCAAATCGAGGTGCGCCATAGAGAAACATATTTATTTTGTTTATTTGGGGGATTTGCAAGCATTTCACTTAGATTTTCAAAGCAATACGCCGCATCCAATTAGCCGCTTGAAGAAAGGCGAATTAGTTTTTTTTGTTACTTTGACACCAAGAAAGAGAAAACGATTCATTTGGACCCCTGCTTTTGTGTGCACTTTAACGGTAAGCAATGTTTACGCATAAACCGTGCGATATTTTTTCCTACCTTTGTAAGTCTCTCAAATTCGTTCTTTCTTCGAATGCACTAAAGTTCTGCGCTTGTACTTAGAGGCAAGGCTTGTGAAGGGTAATTAGGTTTCGGTACGCAATTTTCCCAATCACATTCTTATTTTGGGCCATTTTTTACCGCCTTGCAGGAGGCGCTTTTGCGAAGACGGCTAGGTGTTAGCAATCCTAGAATCGCTTCTTCACGTTTCCATCAAAACTCGACAATGCTAAGTAATTAACGCGAACGTACACTTAACATGGACGCTCTTTTATGTGTTGGTGGTGCCCGCGTAAACCACAGGGAGAAATGAATTATGGTGCGGAGAAATATTTACTTTCATCACTTTTAACGAACAGTCGGAGAGACACGGATGACTGTATTGAATTGAGCGTGGTTTAGCAAGCTAATGAGGTATCGCTGAAGCTATTCCAATGTTCTGTGCGCGACAGCATGCAAGGCGTCAAGCAGAGAAGCGATCCCAGAACGATAACCGTGTGCATGAATACGTTCACGCAGCAATGTGCACCCAGAACATGCTTGTGATGTCGGGTAGCGATGCATTAAAGTGGTTATGCAATACTTTTTTCTAGTAATCGAAAAATAGCTTTACTGAATGAGCTTATTTCCTCACGAACCGACTGCTGCAAAATGTTTTAGAATCCGCCATGAACGAGCGCAGTTACAGAGATTTGTCCCACACTTCAAGCGCTTTCTCTCGCGCTTCGTACCAGCCAGCGCGCTGAAAGCTGCGCAGGGAAGGGGATGACAAGGAAACAAGAAGACGCGTCCCTTCGTCTGCACGCGACATGACCTTTAGCACTTTCATTGATTTTTTTTTTCTTTGAACGCGCAGCTCATTTTCAGCGTGATCGCGAGCGCGCGGCATCGCGCGGCGGCCACGGTAACTATGCAGCCCGCGATGATCAATTCTATACTCGGGGACAACTTTCTGCGGCAATGCAGTCAAAGCTACAGAGCCAAACCACGCCGTTTCGTCAGTGTCGCTGCGCAGCTGAAAGTAGTTCCACAAAAAAAAAAACGTTTTTTTGTCCGTAACCTAATCATTTTAAAATGTGCAGTTACAAATTTTAGCTGCTAATTGATAATGCCAGAAAATTATTAGTGATATTATGTGAAATAGCGTTATATTTTAGATTTTTTGGGGTTTTTTTTAGTTGCCGCGTTGCCCACTGGCGTCGCATTGGCTCTCTTCCTTCACCATCATCCTTCAGAAAAAAAAATGGCCTCCGCATCGCCTGTGCCTTCTTCCTCCCGTTGCTCGCCAATTGGCTCGCCGCACAGGATGTTCAAGAAGCTTGAGTACCAAAAGCTGTCGAAACAAAACAAGCAAGTGATCTGCAACGAGTACGTCCAAGAGAGACTGACGCAACCGGGACTCTCCGTCGCTTCCGTGTTTTGTTCGGTTAGCCAGCTTACCGGCGTGAGCGAGCACAAGTACGTATCGACGTGTTCTAATGATGTATGGATAGCTCTGAATGAAGGTATTTTGTTATTCATGTGAGTAGGTACCTTCTGCAAACATTTTTTTTATTTTTTTTTTATTTTCCAGTACCACCCAAAAACTGCGAATATCTGCCTGCCCCGTAGAATGATATTAGATGCACATCATAAATTTCTTCTGTCTCAATTGACCCCTCTCGTTAAAAACAGAAAACTGGCACATTTTTGCCTTGCTTTCGCAGGGCTATATACTATCTTGAGACTTGGGGTGAATGCTGGGCACACCAAGAAAAAGGTGTGGGAGGACGCCACTGTGTCGTCACGTGAGGACGCCTTCCGCAAGGGTCTCACAACTGGGCTTCGCGCACCGAGCGGCAAAGGTGGTCAGCTCATTGTCCTCCATGCTGGAAGCGAAAACGGCTTCGTGGATGGGGCATCTCTCGTTTTCCGGGCGAAAAAGAGTGTTACCAGTGACTACCACAATGAAATGGATGGCCCACGCTTTGAGAGATGGTTCAAAGAACAAATTTTACCAATTATTGAGCCACGGAGCGTTATTGTCATGGACAATGCTCCATACCACAGGGTTCAGCTCGAGAAGTTGCCCTCGACGTCGTCGCTCAAGGCAGAGATTCAGTCTTGGTTGACTCAAAGAAACATCCCGTGGTCTAATGACCAGTTGAAGCCCGAGCTCATTCAGCTGGTTAACCAAAACAAGCACCGTTTTTCTGGATACCGGATTGATGCCCTGGCCAAGGTTGCTGGTCATGACATTGTTCGGCTTCCTCCTTACCATTGTGAATTCAACCCCATTGAAATGGTATGGAGCCAGGTCAAGGGGTACATTGCAGCCAACAACACGTCGTTGACTCTTGCTGGAGTCGAAAAACTTCTGGACGAAGCCATTGCCCTTGTGACTCCAGAAAATTGGGCGTGCGACTGCGCTCATGTGGTGCGTCTTGAAGAGGAGGCGTGGGAGCAGGATGGTGCAATCGAAAGCACGCTCGGCAGCATCATAATTACTCTGGGATCTGACTCCAGCAGCTGCAGTGACAGTAGTGACAGTGAATTGAGTAGTATAGAGGAACTCTGGGGAACCCGGTGTGCGCTGGCTCATGTGTTGCTGATTGTTTGTGAGATGCTATGTATTCCTTTTTGATGCCCAAAATGTAAACAGCCTTTTCAAATAGCTGTTACGGGTGGATGAAGTGACAAGACTGGATGAATTATAGCTCAAGAGCTGCGAGATGGAAGTGACTTCCAGAAATGCATTGCCTCATCATTTGTAACTGTTTCACTTATCTGGCAAAAAAAATACCACTATCAGTTACACTACATACGTGGGTAATAATTAGTATCCACTTGCTCATGTTTTGTTTGTATCTTGCACGAGTTAATTGCACATGTTAATTGCTGAAGTAAATGGGCACGTTGAGCACAAATGCTTTTTCAAGTGCATTTTTACAGGGCCAAATGACGAGGTCTTAAGGGAATACGCGCAGTAATGTGCGCGTCTTCATGAAGTTTTTACTGTACATTGTAGTCAGGTACTTCATATAAGTGCTCACGGAGCCATAAATGTTTCGTTGAAAATACGCGGCTGTCTGGCTTTGATAGATTAAGTTGGCTTGAAAGAAGGGGATACAGTAATAAAGGTTTATTCCTGTGACTGGTGTGCTTGCGTGTGTGTGTGCATTACTACTTGAGCGACTTTTAGATATTAGCCAGATGATTATGCAGAAAATATATAACAAAATACCTTGTTTTAGCTGCTGCAATTTTTCACGTGGCACAATTTATTCCTCCTGACAAATACTCGCCGTGTCCAGATTTAAAACTGTCTGCAACAGGCCGTGGTAGCCCTGTGTGTTCAAGGGGTTTCCTTGCTGGTTCAGGAATAGTGTGTGTGAATACCGGCCACAGCCACGAAAATCGAAATTGTAATAATGTGGAGGGAAGAGGGATGGTGTAATTACCAGGCTGAGTATGGTTCAGAATGTTGGCGTTGGACAAAGTTAGCTAATGAAATGTGCTTTACGATGTCAGGAACCAATTATTGCTGGCGAAATGGTAGGTGACCATTTATTTTTGAACTTTAGAACCAGCGCTAATTGGGTAGATGTTCGGAAAGCATGACATTTTACAGACGTGCAGAGGTTTACACACCTTCCTGTTCTAACTCAGGTAGCACAAAACGGATAATTGACGTTTTATAAACGTTTATCCGAGACGATAAAAACGTTTAGAAAACGTCACGGAAAAGAAGCTAAAGGTCTAGAAAACGTTTTATATCTCGTCTAATGTCCGGCTAGAATCCGTTTTTAAGACCATCTAGAAAACGTTTTTAAGACGATCTCAAAAACGTTTTTAAGACGATCTAGAAAACGTTTTAAAAACGTTTTAAAAACGTCGCAAAAAATCCCATTTTTAAAACAGATAAAAATATCCAATTGCATCGTCTTTGAAAAGACGTTTTCTAAACGTTTTTAAGACGATCTAGAAAACGTTTTAAAAACGTCGCAAAAAATCCCATTTTTACAATAAAAATATCCCATTGCATCGTCTTTGAAAAGACGTTTTCTAAACGTTTTTAAGACGTCATGCAGAATCTTTCTTTTAGCTGTTTTGTTTTTGCGCATGTAATTATCATAGTGCACGTTTTTAGGAAGCCCTCTCGTTTAGTGATTACAGTTACTTTATTCGGTAATTACTATTACAGAGTGAGAGCTCAGTCGATTCACAGACAAAAGTGGTCATGTCATCATTTATTATGTAAAACGGCAACGACTCATGTACAGCATAGACACGTAAAAACCACGAAATGAGATATAGCATGCGACTATATAACATTATTCAGAAGCGGCAAAAGAACGCAAAATATCGCGGTGATTAAAGTGCAGCTATATAGTATCCAACCTTCAAGAACACTTTTTGTTGCACGATTCATCATTCGCAGAATTGTTGTCAAACAACTAACAGTGCAATATGACAAAATTTAGGATCTGGCACAGCCATTCTGCAATATGTAAGCGTCGTCTCATTAGCTTTACTTAATCAAACGCAAGGATGAAGTGAAGAGAAATTGTCGAAAAGGGAATGTCGCTGAAGCCAACGACTCGACAAGGGGACTAGTTTCCGTCAGGCAGGGGCGTAGCCAGAAATTTTTTTCCGGGGGGGGGGGGTTTAACCATACTTTATGTATGTTCGTGCGTGCGTTTGTATGTGTGCGTGTATATAAACGCGAGCAAAATTGAAAATTTTCGGGGGAGGTTTGAACCCCCCCCCCCTTGGCTGGCTACGCCCCTGCCGTCAGGGCCCTGACGAAGACAAGCATTCATGGTGAAACGTTTCCTCAACGCTTCATCTTCCGCTGAACGTTTTTCTTGTAGGAAGGAGAGAGAGAGAAGGAACAGAGGATAGGCAGGGAGGTTAACTAGCGTCCAGTTTTCTACCCTACTCATGGGAGGAGAATGAGGGAGTAAAAATAGAGATAAAGAGACACATTTCACAACACACACACAGAGGAGCGTATCACAGGTGGTTACTCAATTTTGTTGCCTTGAAGTGCTGCAGGAGGGCTCGTATGGTTTTCTGGGCTGATGTGCTATGAAGACAGACTCCCAAGACCTTTCCTTCGGGAAAAGGCCGACCGTCAAGTCTCCTGAAGGCACACTGGCACACTGGAGAGTCCGGCGATGTGTTTAAAATAGCATACAGCGGCACAAATGATGATCAAAAGTCTCTACACAGTTGCAGTTATCGCACATTGATGAATCTGCCCTACCAATTCGATAGGTGAATGAGTTAGAAGACCCTACACCCACCGAGCCACAGCAACGCAACAGAAAGACGTGGACAGTAGAAATGGACAGGGCAGCGCTTACTCCTGTCCACTTCTACTGTCCACGTTTTTTTTTCAGTGTGCTTCAACCTAATTTTCCAAACATGAACGTAAACCAACGGGCCCAACTCGCCATCTTGCTCCAACACAGCATTAAAAGCAGGCAAGGAGGCATGAATCAAGCACCTGGTGTGTGTCTCCCTTCGTTTCAAAACAATCGTTCAGAGCGCTACTTAAGACCACAGTTAGAGGAAATCGACTCCAATGTGTTGAAATCACTAATACCAAAACAAAACTGCAAAATAATATTTGGCCCACCCAGCCAAGAATGCGTAATGAAAGAACGTAAATTGCTAGCAAAATCACTGTTGCTGAAGTGTATTGCTCACAAAACGAAACTTTTAGGAACGTTCTTACAACATGCTTCTGTTGGAACATTTCTCACTGAAAAAATGTTGGCAAAAAACTCTGGCATCATTACACAAGTAAGACTAGACGTTGGGAACAAAAGGCGCCATTTTAGACGTTAGCTAAAATATTTGTGGATGCAGCATCCGTGTTTCAAACGGCGCCCACTAAAGAAGTAACGGTTTCAGGCTTCGAAATGCAGCGTATAAAACTTATCCCAGAAATCATGGTCTGACATCCCTAGAGAGCACACAGTTAAGCTTAAATGTGCCATGACTAGCAGAAAATATGAACACTGTAAATTACAGCGACATATAACAGAAAGTACAACTAAACCAATTGTAGCGCGAAAACAAAATGTATGAACAGAAAACTAATCCAAACGACCACAAAAATTACAATGAATGAGCCACTTACTAAAATGAATAAATAAAAATTAGGAATATGAAAATGCCAGCCTGATAAAAAAACATCTTTCTTTTATGATGCCCAGTATTAGAAAATGTCAGGCTAAAAGAACAAATTAATATAATGATAAGACACGTCAGCTAAAGAAATTGGGACTCTTCCCCATTTTTTACTCAAAAAGCACACAGCTGTAAACTCAGGATTGTCAGAGGCAGATCAGGGTATTGCACTTAGTACATCACATTGCTCAGTGTCAAAATATCACAATGTGTGGCAAGTCAGTCTGAACACATGGCTTCATGACAGGTACTTGATGGAAATCACTAGGCACATCCGGAAGTCTGCAAAGAACACTACAAATAGCATACACACGAAAGTTGTGCCATTAGCAGCATGGGGCAGCGTTTCACGTCAAACATATTTTAGCACAATAGCCCTAGTTCGGTTTCTTGAAGATGCCGACAAACACAGACGCTCAAAAAGGTTAACTGCTTTACAAACTGACCTTTTGTTTTTGAAAGTTTCCAAGGGAAAGAGAAAAATGTCAATCTCTTGACATCCATCTTTTTTCATACTAAAACCTGTCAGTCAGCCCATCAGAAAGAAGAAAGTAATAATTTAGTTGGTGTAGCCTTTGTTTCTAAACATCTAGGGCAAATACCATCTGCAATAAATAGGAGAAAAGATCATTTCAGTATTTGTTATTATACCTATAGGACGGTGTGAAAAGATGAAAACTCGATAACACCGTACGGCGACAGAGAGCGAGCCTGCTATATTTAACCAGGCACAAGAGACGCGCAAGAGAACCTCTTGGTTCTGCTAAGAGCTGCAGGCTTTACCGAGAAAGGAGGAGGTTAACAGAGTAGGGGAAACAAATCACAAGTCCGAAAGCGCATCGAGATAGTCAAATCAGCACTGAGAAAAAATGCCGAACTCCTCCCCGTGAAACGCGTCTTTGACTCTCATGCCCTCAGAAATTCGCAGCTAACAGAAAAGCGTGCCCAGCCTCTCGTTACATGCAACTAGTACTGTGGAAGGAACCATGAACCAGTACGCTGTCGCTGCAAAGATTTTCTCATCCACAAACTTCAGTGACACAATAAAACAGATGACACATGCCGTAACTTCCAACAATGCAGTTTTAAAATTGGGTGCGCGAAGCTCTGCGTTCGTTTATCGCCATTGCAAAAGTGGCTACTCCGCATGCGTCGTACGCCATCCTCTTGCGTACTCACGTTAAGTGGCGGAAATAGCGTATGCGCCCAACGAACGCTATCTTTGCGTACCCTATTCTAAAACTGCTTCTTACGCGGCACACATAGCTTAAGCTAATGTGTATCTTGAAACTCATCAAGCGGCCAAGAAAAGACAGTCATTTTACTGAAATTAGGTTAACAGATATACATATGGTTTTCGCCGATGTTCGTTCGAGCATAAACGGAAACCACGACGTGCATTTACCTTTAGAGAGCTTTATCATGTATGCTGAATAAATTCCGCAGTAACGTACTGCTGAAACATGTCGCACATGCAGCCCGTGATGCAATGGAACACGCTTTTTCATTTGCCATAGTTCTGAAATACTGAGCGCAAATGCAGTAAAAATGAACTTACCTTCAAAAATGACAGAAGCCCGTGGTTTACAGTATCCGCAAATCCACAGAAAACTAATCGCACATCAAAGTAACCACGCCCGTCCCTCGAGCATAGAAAGGAAGTTGCGAGAGCGTCCCGCGCGCAAGCTGATGAGTGAATTTTTCCGCAGAGAATCTTACGGGACTCTAACCGTCAGTCAGCGTAACAGTCGCTCCACAGAGACATACTTGCATTCGGGTCCACAAGTTTAACACGCAGCGAAGTAGTTTCTTCACAGCTGCGTTTATAGCCTCCACGAACCACGACACAAGCACGAAATATAGCAAAAGAGTGCATGGCCGGTGAGCTCGACCGCCCATGCGAAATCGGCGAACTTAACTGACATTGCAGAAGCAACGGCCGCGCGGATGGATACAGTCAGCGCTAAGGCCTTCGTGCGGAAGTTAGACGGTTATCGCTGCGAGTAAATTACAGCAAATGACGTAAAGTTTACTGGTTAACGAACTTTGAAGTCTTCATTATTGCTGATGCAATGTAGACACCATACGCCTTTATCCTTTTGCGCGCTACTTTCTTTATCGCAATGAGAGATGGCGTGCGCAGGCTCGAGTTCAAATTTCGATTCGCGGTGGTTCATGCATGCCCATGCATGCATGGGCCAAGTGGCGCGCGGTCCGCTGCTGGGCGACAAAACGTCTTATAAAGTGCGTCTTCTAGACGTCACAAACAAGACGTTTTTAAAACGTCGAAATTGGTTTAGGATCGAACAAACGTCTTGACATATACGTTCCAGACCAAAATGGTTTTAAAAAATGCGTTTTCTAGACGTTATCAAAAACGGATATAATACGGATTTTCTGTGACGTTTCTAAAACGTCGAAATTCGTTTAGAATCGAACAAACGTCTTCAAATATACGTTGCAGACCAAAATGGTCTTAAAAAATGCGTTTTCTAGACGTTATCAAAAACGGATATAATACGCATTTTCTATGACGTTTTTAAAACGTCGAAATTGGTTTAGAATCCGTTTTATCCGTTTCATCCATAAAAAAAACGTTTTCTAGACCATGTGTGCTACCTGGGAAGTAACCTAACAAGTGCAACATACGATTGCTATCCTGAGGCGTACATAACAGGCGCCATGCAGTATCGTGAGAAATGACCGCATGCCCGTACGGTTTTATTGAAGGAGACGGAAACGGGCAGCGGATTCGTGGGTTCTGCAGTGGCGCGAGGTCGCCGCTATACGTTTTCTGAGCCGCGGAGCGTGGGGGCAGTGGGCCACTGATGCATTTTGATGCCGGCGTAACTCAACGCGATCCAAACTGAATTTCACTTCGCGCCGCAGGATGTGCGAGCTGCTCTTCGGTATACCGCGCCCGCGTTATGTAAGCACGCTACACGAGTCAGTTTTCAGCTCTAGATGAGTTTACGTATCAGTGCATGCCCTAAAAACTGCAGCGCTGAAAATATTCACGTCATTTATGGACGACACAGAATGGCACAGACAAATTAAGCTTAGGGAACGAAACGCCAATATGCCTGCACGCTCTGTAAACGTGGTTCAACGCAATCAACCAAGGAGCACATGCGAAGAAATGAACTGCAGGAAATGCGCATCTGTCACGCCGAAACTGAAACCGAAACCAGTTAATCGGGGACTACTTTGGCGCAGTAACTTAGAACAGTTCGCTCTGCCCCCGTAGCTTTCCCTTCATTGCCACAGAAAGTTGTCCCCGAGTATAGCAATGGGCGTGAACTTTGGGTTTATGGCGCGGTCCTTGGGTTTATGGCATCATCCGTCGAAATAAGGGGGAACGATTTCTTGCTGGTTTTGAGAATTATTTGTAAACTCGAGGCCACGTGCAGTGCTATAATGTTTGGCCCACGTGTTCTCAGGAGCCTCGACAACCGATCGACAGCGTTTTCTGACGATGCTAAAAAAGTGTTGCAGGGCATCTTTAACAAGTTTCCGCTGTCAAAGCTCCAGGAGATGCCCTTTTCTCAATATGATAACGTTTATTTTAGTTAAGTTTGTATAAGAGCTCATCCATGGACAAAACAAGCGCTGGTGCGCATGCGTTGTTATGGGATCTTTATGGTGCCAAAGGGACACCATTTATCGTGGCAGGTATTTTGTGTCCATTGTCTCTATCCTTCTCTATCATTTTCTCAATCATCAACGTGCAGCCATACTTGTGAGGATAGGAGCCCCTATACGATGTACTAGGAAACCAAAAAAAGAACCCTATTTCAAGGCAACAAGTCGCTATACACGCCCCTATAGGTGGGGAGGCGTAGTAGCAGCATGTACAGCGGTGGAGTTCCCAGGCCACGCTGCCTTAGGATTACATGGTATAGCGGCCTGGGAGCTTTTGAACGCCAACGTACAATAAGAGGCGGCGCCGCTTTCCGCATTCGCTTTCACATCGGTCGCCTTCTTTTTATGTAAGCATTTTTGCTATCTGAAGCTGTACTGCCTATCACCTCATTCGCACTGATACTTAGAAAGTGAAGTATTCCTTTTTTTCTTGGTTCAGTACGGTCTTTGTTTATTCGTGCCTTTATACACTTAATGCAATTCTACAGGTTTTTTTTTCTTTTTCTTAGTTTGTTCCTTCATTTCTTTCTGAGGTGAAGAGTGTGCTTTCGATTACTGTATTTATTCATCACACGTTCACGGATGAATGACCTTCAATTCCATGGACCTCAGCCCGCCATGCTCGTGAAGTCCAAGCGCCACCGGCGGGATCGACCACGCTGGTTTCCACGGAGATCGGAGGTTGCGATTAGATTCGTAGCACTCAGCGAGGGCCGCCAATCCGATCCCATGACTTCGCAGCTACAGCTTGTATGATGTTCGCTGAGGCGTTGACCTCGCTAAGTGCTTTCCACCCTTGGCGCTTAGGGTCGGCATACTCTCTCTCGATGGACCGCACCGACGCCACGCCAATATACCGCGGCGAGGGCGTGAACATCATGTGCTCAGAGTAATGCGGGAAGCAATGTCTGAAATTGAGATAGTGCTAAATCTGGGTGGCGTTAATTTGTAATAAATCTTCATGAGTGTGGCTCTGTCCCTAATTTTGTGCAAGTCTTGCTTTTGCTTGGTTACGTTACAGAACGCACCCACACACGCTATATAAATATACCGGGTGTCCCAACTATCTTTAGCCAAGGGTTAAAAAATACAATATTCGAGGCAGGCGAGTGAAATCAGTTGCAAATTGCTGACAGTCACCTTGCGCACTACAGGCAGTGTTTCGTTTTGTAATTAATTATTTGTTAATTATAATTACTTAACTAAATTGCTAATTATTGACTTTAGGCAAGAAATCAGACTTGCAAAGTTCGAGAGCGTCTTCAGAAACCCCCATGGCATTATTTGCGATAAAGAAAGTTCCACGTATATAATTTTTTCCAAGCTGCAAAGAAAGCCCGCGAAATACAAAAACAACCACGTGACTAGCGCGTTCGCGCGGCAGAGAACGTGCTGCTCTCAGCCGTGGTTTGAGCGAACGAAATCAGCTGCGGCCGCGACTCGCCGGCTCCGTTGCAGCGGTAGGCCGATAAGTCAACGGTGGTTTCTTGGCCCGCATTCGCTACAACTTGCACCGTCACGCGCGCCCACTGGCTGGCAACGGGCCAAGAAATTACCGCCATGGGGGTTTCAAAGATTATCGCAAATAATGCCATGGGGGTTTCTGAAGACGCTCTCGAACTTTGCAAGTCGCATTTCTTGCCTAAAGTCAATATTTAGCAATTTAGTTAACTAATTATAATTAAGAAATTAATTAATTACAAAACGAAAAATTGCCTGTAGTGCGCAAGGTGACTGTCAGCAATTTGCAACTGATTTCACTCGCCTGCCTTGAATATTGTATTTTTTAACCCTTGGCTAACGATAGCTGGGACACCCGGTGTATATATATATATACAGATATATATATATATATATATATATATATATATATATATATATATATATATATATATATATATATATATATATATATATATATATATATATATATATATATATATATATTGTGGCGAAGCAATTGGTACTGCTTAACGGTTGCGCTCTCCAGCGGCTCCTAGTGGGTCGTCCTCTTCTAAACGCCGCTCGCGCTCGGAGCCCGTACTTCTGCCTTGACTGTCGCCATAGTGCATTGTCGCCGAGTGCCGTCCAATAAACCGCTTAACAAATTGGTGGAGAGTGCTGTGCTCGCATTCAATGCCCCTGGAGCTTCGTTCCCGTACTCTGCCATCTACCATGCCTCAAGACGCCGCTCAGCAAACGCCGCCCCCCACACCGACCACATGTCCCGGTGTCCCACGCATCCGCGATCTACCTATCTCACTGGCGCCGATGGCACCGACGTGGAGGACTGGCTCGCATTTACGAGCGCGTGAGCGTACCCAGAAATGGGACGAAGCAGGCAAGTTGAGCAACTTGGTCTTCTACCTCGCGGGAGTAGCAGCTTGTGGTACAACAACCACGCGTCCGATTTTGCTACTTGGTCGGATTTCAAGACCGCCGTCATCAACGTTTTTGGCCGCCCTGCAGTTCGTAAGCTGCAAGCAGAACAGCGCTTACGCGAACGAGCTCAGCAGGCCGGTGAATCTTTCACCAGTTATATCGAAGACGTCCTGGACTTGTGGTAAGAAAATCCAACGCACCATGTCCGAGTCCTGACAAGATCCGGAACATTATGAAGGGGCATTGACGACGATGCCTTCACCATGTTGCTCGCTAAAAACCCTTCCAACCGTGGCCGAGGTCATAAACCTGTGCCAGAGCTACGAGGAGCTCCGCCGGCAACGTTCGATGACCCGTT
>NC_051178.1:226580465-226645436 GCF_013339695.2 Rhipicephalus sanguineus
CGAAGCCATTCTCAAAGAGTGCCATGCTGTTCATCGCAAAACTAGCTTACCACCCGCAGACGAATGGCCTAACCGAACGCTTCAACCGCACGCTCGGCGACATGCTCTCAAATGTACGTCGCCGCCGATCACACAAATTGGATGCCATTCTGCCCTTCGTCACCTACGCCTAATACCGCCCCTCAGAGCACTACTGGTTTTTACCCTTCTCCTGTTGTACGGAAGGCACCGTTGCACACCTTGACACGATACTAACCTACAAGCCGGATCCATCTGATTGTGCGCCTAATTTGACACAGCAAGGCTTGCTGAAGAGTGTCGCGAGCTGCAAAGGCTTTACAACGCACGATCAGAGCGGCAGAAGAGCCTTCGCGGTGGCACCACCACTTCTGAGTCCACGTTCCTCCCCGGAGCGCTCGTATGGCTCTCGGTCCCTACCACTGCAACCGGCCTCTCTTCAAACTACTGCCGAAATACGAAGGCCCCTACCGGGTCGTCGAGCGCACATCCCCGGTCAACTACCTGATCGAACCCATCGAACCAGCTTCGGACATGCGCCGTCGAGGGCGCGACATAGTCAACGTGGAGCGCCTCAAGGCCTACTATGACCCACTCATAGTAACGAGCTGTTAGGTCGCCGGACGGCTCCCTTTTCGTACCCGGGGTAATTGTGGCGAAGCAATTGGTACTGCTTAACGGTTGCGCTCTCCAGCGGCTCCTAGTGGGTCGTCCTCTTCTAAACGCCGCTCGCGCTCGGAGCCCGTACTTCTGCCTTGACTATATATATATATATATATATATATATAATGTTATAGTTACTGTTATAACCGGAAGTTATAACTCTGTCCTCCGAATATAGCAATTACTTTCCCTCTAACGGTGGTCTCAAGAGCACAAGCCATTTTCTAAATTTTTTTGTGCAAAATATCACTCTTTGTAATATAAAAGCATACGAGTGTACACCGTCGACGGACATATCGGACCGCTAAGCGCATCTGCTATGCGCTTCACTAAAATACAAACAAAAAAAAGCACTGTCATAGCTTTTTACAAACTCATATTCCTTAGTCCTCTTTAAGTCCTGCTGTCTCAAGTAGATAAGCATTTGAGTGGCAATTAACCATCCGTTAAGTGCAAAGAAAATAGTATTAAGGTTTAACGTACTCTTCAAAGACAAAGAGGGCATTATCTTTGCCACGCAGAGTTCATCACGCCAATAAAAGACTACAAAGGATTAAACGAAATCACGTGCACCTTCCTCAAACAAAGACATGTCACGAGAACCTCTGCTCTGTTGCTAAGCGACGGTGCCTCGCACTTTTGCCCATATCAAAACGGCTTAAGTGAACAGAAGTGTTAAGTGAGCTGAACAGAATGAAACATGTTATATTTCTGTGTGTAACAGTTGAGCTGCGTTCGCATTAATGTGCACGGGAAGGACAACATTGGTCTCCGGATCAATCTTACGAGCGCTAAATATGAAGTATGTGGTGTCACTCAATATTTGGGCCTGTAAGCCGTTTTGTTGCGTAGCTGTCAGCGATATCTTAAACAATTTTTTCTCCGGTGAGGGGGGGGAGGGAGGTTTCAGTCATACATTATGTATGTTCAAGCGTGCGTTTGTATGTCTGCGTGTAATGCAAGATTGAAAAAAAACGCCAGGCCTGCGCTGAAACCGCAGCACAGTCACAGCGAAAGCCGGAAGAGCGGCGTTTCTAGAGCCCGTTGTAAGCTCTCTTGGGGCTACAATACAAGTAGACTAGAAAGGTACCCACTACGCCATAAATCACAATTTTTGTGAAGTTGAGAAGCACCTACTAAGCCATTATTCGTCATTCTGCGGAGAAGCGAGGCACCAGCTACACGTCTGTGAGGCATTATGTGCACTTTGTTGACGCCACGACTGATGACGATGAAGAATTATGGCTCAGCCCTTTGTAATGGGTTGGAAGCTTTAAACGGCCCACCAGTTATGTAATTTGCATTGGGTGACGCCCGCTCGCTATTTCCCTCTCCCGTCATGCTGTATAACCTACGTTGACGTGGGAGAGAAACGGGGGGGGGGGGAGGGGCGAAGAACTTTACTGAGACCCCGAGGAAATGGATCATGCGCTTATGGGCTTCCTTGGCAACCAATAGAAGTGCACTTGCGAGAAACCCACTACGCTCTGAATCATTTTAATTTTACTGAGAACCCGAGGAAATGGATCTGTGCTTACAGGCTTCCTTGGCAACCAATACAAGTTCACTTGCGAGGAACCCACTACGCTCTAAATCATTCTAATTTTTGAGAAGTAGGGCAGCAGGCACTCTGCCATTTTTCGTCATTTTACGGAGATCCGTGGTATCTGATAAACGCATGTAAGGCATTATGCGCACTTTGTTGATGCTGTGCCTGATAACGACGAAGAATTATGGTAGAGATCTTTGTAATGGGTTGGAAGCATTTCACAACCTACTCGTAGCGCAATTCGCATTGTGTGACGCCTGGTTGCAGAATTCGCGTTGTGCGACGCTTGGTGCTTATTTTACTCTTCTACCACGCTACATTGCATATGCTAATGTGGTTCCTTCCCGACATGAAGCCTGTATAGGACCTTTTTGCCAAGCTGTTTCAAGCACCGGAATGGCTCAGAGGTTGAATACTGGGCTCCCACGCAGAAGGCCCAGGTTCGAACCTCGTTCCATCCTGGAATTTTTTTCTTATTTCGTTTTTTTTTCTTATTTCGATCGATACTGGTTACGGACACCGGCGGCGGCGGCGGCGGCGGACAACTACGGCGCCAAAAACGGCCGGTGAAATAGAGTGCCTCGATGCGCGCGCCCCCGCTTAGAGTGCGGTCATTCTTTGAAAGGGTCGACGCCGCCTCGACTCGCGCGTCCGCCATGTTTTAGCCCACGCCGCGCTTTGGTTAAACGTGCATGCTGCGCCTACCGCCTTGTCGCCCGTCTGCTCCGCCGCGAGTCCCGCAGGATGACTGGATGTTGCGTGCCACAGTGCACGAACCATTCTAGGAATGGTTGGAAGATGTTTTCTTTCCCAAGGGATCCTAAAAGAAGACTTTTATGGACAGTGAGGATAAAGCGTGACAAGTGGCAGCCGACGAATGCCTCTCGTGTGTGCAGCGTGAGTATTGCAAGCTTTGTTGCTGTTTCCCATCACCTTTCCTTTGCTACGTCGGGTGCTTTTGGGACGATTTCTGAAACGGCGTATATGTTACTAGTAACGCAGTCACAGAATAGACTATTGTAAGTTATGTGTGTGCCGTGGTTTTGAGTGCGAGTTGGTGCCTCTTCAGCACGCATTGTCGCACTTGAACACGATCGAACGTTGAGCGAACTGGTAATGCCAAATGGTTTTATCGCGTTTGAACCATTCGCATAAATTTGGCGCTGTTTTCGGGGTGTGCTTGGAAAACGTGCTTTCATTGTCGCGAACATCTCCTTTTGTTTTTTTTTTATGCACGAAGGTGTGATAATGAATATTGTCGCGTCTATAGTGAACTGCAAGTATTTGGTACGAGTTGTGATTTCTTTCCTAGCAGGAACTAGAAATCTAGAATGTTATTTTTCGTTATCCGGTGGAATAATTTGCCAGAATTGCTTTCTCTGAACAAACGCTTTCTTGTGTACATTACCATACGCGGTGATTAGTTTCAACGCGGCATTCACAGCGCTGAAAAACATTGAAACATTACATAAGTATAGTCGTTTCCGCTGCGATTAATAAACGACATTCTGATGCTTACTGCAATTTCGCTGGTATTTTTTCGAAATGGGAAATACAGCCATATCTTAAAATAGGTATTCAATAAGAGGACACGAAGTCGCATACATCCGGCAATCGGTCACATATAATAGCAGCCTCGGAACCTGCGCGCGGATTCCAATCGCTTTAAGATTTCGCTGAACAGCGAGTAGACCTTAGGACTCTCACGTCACCAAATTGATCACTGGTGATGGATGTTGGGAAATGCTGTGTGTATGGCACTCTGAAAATGTGCGTTTGCTATGTTGACAACATTCTCTCTCTGCACATCAAGTGCAGAGAGAGCCCGTAATGATGAATGGGATGGAAACGTTGCGCTCCGGTATATTCCATCTAAGTTTATTTTCACTACATATCTCTAATGTAGCCGTCAAATCTGCGCGCGCTGTCTTCAAATTTTTATATTTCGCTAATTCGTTCGCTTCACTAGGTGCGTTTCTCGCTCAAATTAAGAAAGATTGCTTAAGAAAGACGCGCAATTTGCATTGCGCGTCTCAATACTGCGTGTCTCGTTTCGAGAATTCGAGCTGGAATAATTTCAGACGTACATGAAAGCATACATTCTGCGCCTTTATGTAAGGCGCATTATTGCACCGCTTTTCGTTTCGGCAGTCCCGGGAATGATACCTTTCAATTATTGCTTTCTAATAGACAGTATTCCGCATCTTTAACTTTCCTGAATAAAGCTAAACTGTCGTGCCTTCAAAAAGACACCGCACGAACATATATACCCGCAAAGTATAAAAATAAATAGTGATGCCTGCAGCTCTCAGGGATCCAAAGCAGCTGTGCGCCGCTCAGCCACAGCCCAGCGGCCGCGCTGGCAGGGAGTATCACTGCGTTCTGCGACACCTTTAGGCGCAAAGTATTCGATTACTTGTTCTGATGCATGCCTGGAAACTTTTAACTAGCGACTTCCGTGAACGATTTTGCGTATTCATTCTAAAAAGAGACAGGGCGTGCAAACACGGACATAAGAAGGAGATCAGGACACCACAAACGCCTGATCTCCTTCTTATGTCCGTGTTTGCACGCCCTGTCTATTTTTAGAATGAATACGTACCAACTAGCTCAGCTCTCTGTTATTCTAAACGATTTTGCGTTTGCGAGGGCAAATCCGGCACAAAGTGTTTTTACTCGAGAGCAAAAGGCTGCGAATCCGCGCGCCGGCAGTGCGCGCCTTGACGATTGGGATCAGTAATGGCGACCGCTGTAGCAGACGACGCGCTTGTCTCCACCCTGAACGGAGCGGAGGCGAACGAGCGCATCGAGGCACTCTACCGGTGAAATGATCTCATAACAGCTTTCGCTGTAAAATATCAGGGGAGTTTGAACCTCTCCCCAACACCTCCACTCTCCCCTCTCCCTCCCCCCCCCGGCTATGCCAGTGGTACTAGCTGTGATGTTATCGCGAACAATGGAACGTTCAGTCTTCTTTCGCACAACATGATATGGTGTCACCTTTCTATCTTAGCGCGTACCACGATCCGAAAACGTTTTAGCCGCGCGGGCTGCCTAATGCACAACCGATCAGATGATGAGCGTAGCTAATGCTACCACGGCATACGGTAACTTCATATCGGGAAGTATCAATATCTAGAACGGATAAAGATATGACAGTTTCAGCCGAGGCAGCACAAAATGCCACCTTTGTGAAAAAATTAGAGAGCGAACGAATCAATCCAGAATGAAACTTCAGCACACGGAAAGGGACAGGGAAAAATACGAGACAGGACGAAGTGCTGACTTCCAACAAATAATCCTATACAAAAGGAACCTTGCTAATAGCAAGGTTTCTTTCGTGAGCTCCTCCACAATTCATAAAACATTGCCGCTGGTCATTTAAGCGCACATTGTAGGAGCTGTGGATGCTTCTCAGACAACGCGTCATCGTCGGCCGAAACTATAGGAAGATTACGAGGGAAATTACGAGGGATCGAGGCCGAGGAAATCGCCATTGCAGATGACTCCTGCATCAGCAGTTCATCGATTGACCTTTCAAGCAAGGAACTTGAATTTTTGACACGTGCTTGTCAACGCAGGCATCATGGTAACAGATCGTCGGCGAATGTCACCATCACAGCCACTCTCAGTCACCGTACATCCGCCGCTGCCACTGAGCTGGCTGCACTGCGGAGGGCGCTTGCATACATTAAAGATAAGAGACCCGACTCTTGGGTGATATTCTCCGACTCACGAGCCGCACTGCAGTCCCTGAAATCTCCACGTACGCAAGACCAACTAGTCCTAGACATCAGGCGCCTAGGCAATAATGCTCATGAACTACATCACGGTGTAGTACTGCAGTGGCTGCCCGCTCAGTGCGGCATCGAATGGAATGTTCGAGCTGACTCCGCTGCTAGAGCTGTGCACGAGACAGCATCTGAGAAAATCGAAATTCCTTTCTCAAGAAAAGACGCAGCGATTTTGGTATCTGCCGTCGCGCGGAATCTGCAGAGAACAATATGGAGCGATGCAAATAACCAGTACGGACCGCTGCACAGAATAGACCCGACGTGTAGCTTTCCCATGCCACAGGGACTAACCAGACAAGATGAAACTTGCATTCACCGGCTGAGACTCGACGTTGCCTACACGAAATACTTCAAGCACAAGATCAGGCAGTCTGACTCACCCACGTGCACCACATGTAACACTCGGGAAGACCTAAAGCACGTACTCTGCGACTGTTCCCGTTATGACGCCGAACGACAGATTCTGAAGGCAGCACTTCATTTGCAACGCGGCTCGAGCTTGGAGCTGCGGCACCTTCTCGGCCCGTGGCAAGACAGCAGTGGTGCGATGCGCAGCACAAAAGCACTGTTGGCGTTCTTGAGGAACACTGAGCTTAACCAAAGCTTGTGAAGGACTCTTTTTATGTAAATATGTATGACTGTATATGTATACGACTGTATGTATATGATTGTATGTACTATTTGTGTGTATATGGTGTATATGTTATCATTGTATATACCATAATCATCCGACACCTGGAGTAGCAAGCCAGGCGACAAACCAGGCTAACCTCTCCGGCCATTTCATTAAAGAATCTTATCTCTCTCTCTCTTGTTGACTATGCCTCGGCATTATAATGCTCTTTACGGTGACTCCACGTGCATGCGTAAGCTAAGACGGCATATATTAGCAAGGTTCCTCTCGAATAAAGCTATTTGTTGGAAGTCAGCCCTTGGATCCTTTCTCGACTTTTTTACTGTCTCTTTTCGTGTGTTGAAGTTCCATTATGGATCTGTACCAACACGCCCAAATTCATACCCTAACGAATCAGTGCTTGAGGCTGACTCCTTCCCTGAAGGCTTTCCGAACTCCCTCACTGAAGGCTTTGTATCTTATCTGTTGAACCTCACGTTAGGCTGAACTCTATCGCATCACCATGCGATTGTTCATTTGTTGGAAAACTTTGCCTTTTCTTGTCGGAAACAGCGCAGTTACGAAATCTTGTTTGGTAGAAATCCAGAATTATCTGCCGCAAACATTCAGTCGTTCATTTCGTTTTCTATTTCGCTCTATGTAGGGATACTCAATCGACGAGGCTTGCAAAATGACCTGTTTTGAAGATTCTCCAATGATGATCGTATAAAAGAGCCATCAATCAATAAAAAATCCAGCAGAAAAAGAATATTTATGGGAAGAGATAATGAGAAACAAAGCACAAGCCAGACATGTTTCAATACAAATAACGTATGATAACATGGCCATTTCTTTTTTTTAATGCGTTTTCTTAATGAGGGCAGGTTTATAAGAACATTAAGCGCTCTCCGAAGATTGATGGCTGCACATGATAATGGTGCACACCGTGTAATTACACATTGCATAATCTACGATTGACAGAGCGGGTCATTTATTATCCAGTCATTCCGAGAAATGACGCGCGTATATGTTATATACAGCTGCTGAATGGTAAACGAGACTTGTTGAGAGCAAAATAAAATAGCGAAATATTTGAACCTTTCTATTCCATTCTAAATGGCGTTTCTGAAGCGAAAACGGCACTTTCGGAAATTATTCGCAGTGCATATCAAAAAATCACAGCATATCCACGGAGTGAATGATGATGAGTGGGCGAAGCTGCGGAGGTTCATCGGTAAACCGTGAATCTTCCGTGAATTCTGCCCAGTACATCATCACCGACTTGAGATCGGGCGCGTTTATACTAAAGGTTCGATGAATTATGACGACTTGCAGCTCACTTTAATTTTACATGTACGCTGTGAATTTTCATTGTTTAGAAAACCATTGCTTTAGAAAACATCTGGCGTCTTTCGTTAAGCAGCTGGCGTCTTTTCGTTTTGCTTTAGAAACATCTGGCGTTCTTTCGTTTTGCTTTTAGAAAACATCTGGCGTCTTTCGTTGGTTTATTTCATCAATCAACGGCGTTTTGAACAAAATTTTTATTGTTTAATCACGCACAGGAGAAATCTCACCAGGCACTACCTTGGAGGTAAACAATGGCTGCTAATGGGAATGAGAGACAGAAGAAGTCGGCTTTTAGCTAACACTTACACTTCTACTTCTACTAACGTTTCCTACTGGAACATGCCAATGGCTGCTAATGGGGAATGAGAGACAGAAGAATTCGGCTTTTAGTTAACGCGCACGCTGCGAATTTTTTATTGTTCAACAACGCACAGGAAAAATCTCCCACCGGCACCACCTTGGAGGTCGAGATCTGGTACTAGCGTTACGACTGGTTACGCACTACTACGACTACGAGGGACGAACGGGTGCCGCCTTAAGGAGCTTCGCCCCTAAAATGCTTCCTCCTTTAAAAAGCCTCTCACCAGGTTTGACAATTTTGAGCTAACGAGCGCAATGCATACACAGGGCGTTCACGATCACGTCTGCCAAGATTTGCAACGCTACGCGCAGCGAAAATGGGTCAAATTTCAAGGTGAACGCTGCTTGCCCTTCCTCTCGCGGGCGCGCGCTTTAGAGAATGAGGGGATGACGTACATGAGAAAATGGCCCTACGTAGATGGTAGTGCTGTGACGTCGCTCCTCTACGTAGACCACTGTGCTCTGACGTCGCCAACAGTACCACGTGACACTGCGATAATTATTTGACACGACATGTGTAGTTTGTATAATTTGTTGCTTGAATAGATTAATACAACTTGAGAGAAATAATGAGACACACAAAAGGAATGTGTGCGTCTTTTTCATTTTTTTTTCGTGAATTGCAGCGAGATGCGGGGCTAATGTGCCTCCCTTTCCCGTGCGTTCGTGTCCCCGTGGTTAGCGCATCGAGCAGACGCCAGCCCTGGAAACGAGAGTGATGTTCTGGCGCGTTCGAGCATTCATTATGCTCATTTATTCTAGCGCGTCCAAGTAAACGTTAATGCGGCACTGGCTCATGATACCGCCACTCTCGTGCCCGTACAAATGTCGCAGCTTTCATGCCCGTCCCGCAGAAACAGGCAGTACACCACAGCGAACGCCGGCACAACGCCCACGGCCGCTACATAAAAAAAAAAAAAGGTAGCGGCCTTGCAACGCCGCTCGCGTGCTCGGACTGGCTCGGGCACGTCATGCGCACTTGGCCATGCATGCGCATGACGTGTTCATGCGTATGTGTCAAGTGAAGAGGGCAGGGAAGGGATTTGGCTTGCTAAGGCTACAAGGGGCGAGTGGCAAGGGTTTGAAACTCGCCTCCTCGCATCATGGTTTCGCGCCGCTACAAATTATTGTTTTTCTCAGCTCGTAATGAACCGATTTGAAAAATTCTTGCGGCATACTGCTCTTCATTCGGCACACAACAACTTCCAGGGTCTAACTAAAATTTGCTATGTGGCCTGGTGAGGGGCCCTTTAAGTTTGATGGCTTGATCAAACGTTAGCGGAGCGTTCAAGTGTTTTGTTTTTCTTGCTTTTTGTCTGCATGTATGAGTTAAATGTTTGTAGACGTCACTACCGTATTCTTGCTTGTGCCAGGTATATTGCTGTGCATCAGAGGCGGTATGGACAAAAACGTCGTACGATCGCTAGACTTATTTGGAAACGCAAATTCCAGCCAATCACGATTATGGGCGCAGAATTTACGATGCCGTCTTACCAATGGCAATAAGCTGTTACGTAAGAAATGCTTTCTAAATTCGACCTTAGGTAGTCGTAATTTGAGTAGTTTTTAAAGTATTCACTGAGCAAGTAACACGCAACGCGGTATTCGGGTCTGATGAATTCAGACGTATACTTTCAGCTTACTTTCAAGATAATTGTCACGTGAGCGCAGGGTTAACAGATCAGCGCATTTCGATGGCTGCCGAAGCTTCGTTGAGGCTTTCTTCTACCACACAGAAGCGAACAGTAGTCTGAGTACCGCACTGTTATTCTAGCCAATATAGCAACAAAATGAACGGTGGGTGTACACAAACAGAACGGCATTTTACGGCTATTCCTTACTGGTGGCCATCATTTTTACGCCACTGGCACTACTTCCGCCAATTTTGTGACGCTGGCTCTACAAGGCCCCGGGGACACGACAACAAAAAGACTGATCGGATCCAAGTCAGTCGTTTATACCCGCCTGCATTCACACACCCTGGCACGGTGATTGCTTGAACAAAAGAACTTGGAAACAGGGCGAGAGGCCTAGCTACAAAAGGCACGTGCAAACCACTGCGGAGTTCTTTCAGCAATTGGAACGGGATTCTCGGTGAACTCAAATAAGTTTTGATAGCCCTGGAGGCAGTATCATAGTTACCTACGGAGTGGGCTCATTTTTTTTTCATTCTCTTGTCACTTTGGGTGGAATATTAATCACTTCAAGAGTACTTTAAAATGCACTTCTCCAGTAAATGCATTGTGCCAACCTAGCGGCAACCAGTAACGTGACATTAATAAAAGAAATGTAAGCAAAAACATAGCAAGACAAACTATGTGTCTGTAGTGTGCACTAGTTTTTGCACTAGCTGTCGCACGGATAGAACTGTACTCAGAATACATGGCATAAAAAGCAGTAAGTGGGATCTGCTAAATGCTCGCAGGCTACCATCCAGCGTCTCACGCACTTTCGTGGGACAAAAAATAGGGGTACAATTCCAGGCAAAACTGAGCGCTCTGATATATCTCCAGCAATACTTGCAGCTTAATTACTAGAACGAGCGGTTTCATAATGGCGTCTATGTCTCGAAGGTTGACGTAAGTTCCGTGAACCTTCTTTTCTGGGTTTACGAGCAGAAACCCAAGATTTAAGGAAATTTTATTGGCTTTCGTGCGATATGCAAATGATGTGCCCGAGCATTGAGCCACGACGCATCTTCCTGCGCCGCAGTAGTCTCCATATTTTTCGTGAACGCGTCGCAGCAAAGGCATGATAGGCTCATCAAAGCAAGCGCAGATAATTATTGTCACGCACACGTTATTCCTTTGGTACTATGGACTAGAGATCTCTACTCTTACAAGGAAATATTAAAAAAAAGGAATTACATTTACTCTAAGATTTCTTGGAAATGCGATCTAACCTACTCAGCTGCAGACGGACACCTGTGTCCCATCCTCATCTGGTTATCCTGTAGCATCTATTGTCTTTTTCTATTGTGTCAATTCTTCCTTTAAAGATAACCTATCAGGAAAACCAGGTGCGCCATGGACCATCCCGCTGTCTTTGAACTCTTTATTTCTGCATCTGCTGATCACCTAAAAATTTTATCGAACCCAGGCATTGCAAAAATATATGTCAGCAGAAAGTATTATTGATCATAGGAAGACATGATTACCTTTATAAAAGGTTTATTTGTTCTGATGAAGATCAACAATCAGCTGTTACATGACGGCGAATCACTGTATTTCTTCTTTTACAGCGAAAGCTGTTATGAGATCATTTCACCGGCCGTTTCTGGCGCCGTAGTTGTCCGCCGCCGCCGCCGCCGCCGCCGCCGCTGCCGCCGCCGGTGTCCGTAACCAGTATCGCTCGAAATAAGAAAAAAAAACTAAATAAGAAAAAAATTCCAGGATGGAACGAGGTTCGAACCTGGGCCCTCTGCGTGGGAGCCCAGTATTCAACCTCTGAGCCATGCCGGTGCTTGAAACTGCTTTGCAAAAAAGGTCCTATACAGGCTTCATGTCGGGAAGGAACCACATTAGCATATGCAATATAGCGTGGTAGAAGATTAAAATAAGCACCAAGCATCGCACAACGCGAATTCTGTAACCAGGCGTCAAACAATTGTGAATTGCGCAACGAGTAGGTTGTTGAATGCTTCCAACCCATTACAAAGGGCTCTGCCATAATTCTTCATCGTCATCAGGCGTAGAATCAACAAAGTGCGCATAATCCCTTACATGCGTTTAGCTGGTACCAACGCTCTCTGTAGAATGACGAAAAATGGCACAGTGCCTGCTGCCCTACCTCTAAAAAATTACAATTATTAATAGCGTAGTGGGTTCCTCGCAAGTGCTCTTGTATTGGTTGCCAAGGAAGCCCATAAGCGCATGATCCATTACCTCGGGGTCTCAATAAAGTTCTTCCCCCCCCCCCCGTCTCTCTTCCACGTCAACGTATACAGCATGACGGGAGAGGGAAATAGCGACCGGGCGTCACCCAATGCAAATTACATAACTGGTGGGCCGTTTAAAGATGCCAACCCATTACAAAGGGCTGAGCCATAATTCTTCATCGTCATCAGTCGTCACGTCAACAAAGTGCACGTAATGCCTTACAGACGTGTAGCTGGTGCCTCGCTTCTCCATAGAATGACGAATAATGGCTTAGTGGGTGCTTCCCAACTTCACAAAAATTTTGATTTATGGCGTAGTGGGTACCTTTCTAGTGTACTTGTATTGTAGCCCCAAGAGAGCTTAACGGGCTCTAGAAACGCCGCTCTTCCAGCTTTCGCTGTGACTGTGCTGCGGTTTCAGCGCAGGCCTGGCGTTTTTTTTTTTTTTTATCGAGTATAACATACTTCAATGTCGTAATGTAGTGGTTGGTCCCATGCGGTACAAACACAATGTACAGCAAGCATGCCTGAATGGGCCAAGCACCGTGTGTGAGCAAACATATTTCATAAAACGAACAAATACATTGGATGCTGTGGAAGAAATAAAGGCTCTGAAAGTTTTCGAGCACTTTCAGTTTTTGGAAAGTTTATTCAATCATCAATCAGTTACAGAGTACAGTGTACTGTACATTGATCATACATGTCAGATAAGGAGCAGGGTTAGCAAAAAGGCAATTTAATGTCTGGCAAAGTGCTGTAACCCGTCCCAGTCAATAAAGTGCACAAGGATCAGTGATGTATACATGTTAAAAAATTAGAAACGAACAAGCAGCCACAGTTACACAATTTTTGATAACAGTACATAAAACATCGTTAGAAGAACATTAACATTTCGAGGCCTGTTTGCAAGACTCAGTTGATAACAATAGCGTATTATAACATTTTTTATAGAGACAAAGCAAGGAATATGTGCAAATATCCAGACTTGTTAAATACAAAACCATGCCATTACTATTCACTAAATGAAAATGTGACAGATGCACGTCAATTTTAACAACTTGAGAGATGCCACCTAGAAAAAAAAATCACTTTTGAAGCATTAGTAGATACGTGTGTATTTTCTTTTTAAACGCAATTACTGAGCGGCCTTCTTGCACGATGGTGGTAATTGTGGGATGTACATTCAGTAGTTTAGGGATCATATGCGTCAGCTTTTGTGTACCGTAGTTTGTCCGTATTCTTTCACTGCAGTATGTGATGCGTCTAAAGCTGTATGTATGATGCCTTCGAGAATATGCATCGTGAAATGCCACCGTGTTAGACTTCAATTTATCATATATAACTGCCGCTATTTTTTTGTATAAGGTGTTCTCAAACGTTAATATGTTGTGCTTGTGAAAGAGCGGAGTAGAATGCGTTCTAGGGCGAACACCTTCAATTATCCGTACTATTCTCTTCTGTAATTTATAGATGCTTTCTTTGTTTGTTTTAGTAGTCCTTCCCCATATTAATAAACAGTAATGAATACGCGAGTAAACTAAAGAATTATACAGTTGCTTTGTTACCGAAATTGGCAAAAAACATCTGATTTTCCCGATTACTCCAATTGAGCGTGAAAGATCGGTGCGAACTTTGTTTATGTGATATGTCCAGTCGAGTGTTTCATGAAAGATAATACCAAGAAACTTTTGGCATGTGACCCGTTCAATCAAATCTCCCCGAAATTTTACTTGAATGTCACGGGGTACCCTTTTATTTTTTGGCCGAAAAATAACATATTTTGTTTTTTTGGTGTTAGGTTCAAGCTTATTTGCTATTAACCATATTGATAAGTGCTGAAGCCATCTGTTTGCTTGCTTTTCTAAGCTATCCATATCTTTTCCGGAGAAAAAAACGTTTGTATCATCGGCGTATAAAACCATGTCTGGAGTTAGCCGTATATTTATAATATTGTTTATATATAGGAGGAACAGCAGCGGACCTAATATAGATCCCTGAGGGACGCCGTACTTAATTTTATCCATTTTTGATATTGCATGCTGCGTGTGGCAGTACTGAAATCGATTTGTTAGATAACTGCTTATTAACTTGAGGGAATTACCTCTTATGCCATATTGATTTAATTTCACCAGGAGAATTTCATGTTTGATCGAATCGAAAGCCTTTTTGAAATCAAGGAATATTCCAAGCGTGTAGTATCTCTGCTCAAAATTATTTATTATTTTGTCCTTGATAGACAGTAAAGCCTGTTCTGTACTTTTTTTCATCTGAAAACCGTATTGCTGTTTTGATGATGATGATATCTGGGGTTTAACGTCCCAAAACCACGATATGATTATGAGAGACGCCGTAGTGGAGGGCTCCGGAAATTTCGACCACCTGGGGTTCTTTAACGTGCACCCAAATCTAAGTACACGGGCCTCACACATTTTCGCCTCCATCGAAAATGCAGCCCCCGCGGCCGGGATTCGATCCCGCGACCTCCGGGTCAGCGTATTGCTGTTTTGTTATTATATTTTCTTGGCTACAAAAGTTTGAGATTCGAACGTATAAGACTCGTTCTATAACTTTTGAAAATATTGGCAAGACAGATATAGGTCTATAATTATTTAAATCATTTTCATTACCTCCTTTGTGAATGATTGAGACCCTAGCTATCTTTAACTTATTAGGAAATACTCCGGTGATTAAAATCAAATTGCATATGTGTGAGAGCGGCAGACTAATATACTGTGAGACTGCTTTTAATGGCTCTGCTTTTATACCATCAACACCTGCCGCTGAATTGTTAGGTAAATTCATAATGAAAGAATGTATTTCGGACTCATCAGTGGGAGCCAGAAAAATCGATTTTGTTACATTTTTGGTAATGTATGGTTCACAGCCTGTGTCGGTACTAGCGGAAATTTCACAAGCTCCTGACTTCAAAAAATGGTTGTTGAGCATATCTGCAAGTAATGTACCAGAGCAAGACTTTCCTTCTATCGTAAGCTCGGTGATGGTCTTTTTATTTGATGAAAATAAAAGATCGTTCATGGTATTCCAAACTGCCTTCTGGTCATTCATAATAGCTGCAAACCTATGTTCATAGTATTGTATCCATGCCCGCTTTATGTCAGAGCCTAATTTATTTCTGAATTGCTTAAACTGCCGCAAGTAGTCGATTTGCTTTGTTTTAATAAATGTGCTAAATAGGTTATCCCTTTCTTTTATTTTCTTTAGAAGTGACGTCTATCCATGGCTTTCTAGCTTTTTTGGTCGTTTTGAGCAGTACAAGAGGGAAGGCCTGGTCATAGAGCTGTGTTATTTTCAACATAAATGCTTCGTAAGCATGTACAGGTTCGGTTATTTGTAACATTTCACTCCAATCCGCCGCAATAACTAACCCTTGAAAAGTTTGAATTTTCTCAGTAGTAATCTTTCTGTAATAAGTAGGGTTGATTTTCTTCCGCTTTGTTTTATGTGACCTAATGGATGCGAAAATTGGAAAATGGTCACTAACACCAGGTATAACAACTCCGGCACATATTTCACTTTTACAGTTTGTAAAACACAAGTCAAGAAGGGTTTCAGACATTTCTGTCACCCGAGTAGGCACATCAATTTGGTTCTCATAGCCGAAACACAGCATAGTGTCAAGAAGATTTTGTTTGGTGGCAGAGGTAGACAACATATCTATGTTGAAATCGCCCGTTACAATCACGCGTGCATCTTGCAGTTCACAAAATTCCAATAATTCGCGAACAAAGTCTAAGAAGGATGATGCAGTTCCAGAAGGAGGCCTATATATTACCACTAGGAACAAGTTTTCCGACCTCACCATGACTGACTCAAAATCAGAAGCTATAACTGTATATTCACCTATAACATCAAATTTCAGACTGTCGTGGATATAGATTGCCACACCGCCACCTCGTTTATTCTCTCTACAGACTGTGACGCGATTGTAGCCTGTAAAGGGCACAGCGTCTTCACAGCTCGTGAACCAAGTCTCGGTAAAAGCTAAGAAATCGAAATTGTGCTTTAAGGTGTCGAGCAGTATGTCAACTGCCTCTTTTTTATTTCGTAAGCTTTGCGAATTTAGATGAAGTAATGATAACTGTTTTTTATCACGGGAAAGGTTTAGTGGCTGAAAGGAATATGCATCGTAGTAACAATATTTTCTGTCATGCGCCATAGTGACGTGCGGATCCGGTACTGGCTGTCTTCTTTAAGTTTAGCGAATTTTTTCTAGGTCTTGCTCTGACACGATTCTGATTACTCGATCACGTGGGGTGCGGCGCACAAAAAGCTTTCCATTTCTGTGCCATGTGAACTGATATTCTTTTTCAGTAGCCCTCGATTTTATTTTCCAGAAAAGTGCTTTGTTGTATTCTGTGAGGTTTTCATTGAAGAAAATGTTTGACTTTGCTTTCCTTAATTCGCTTTTCTTCTCAAACCATCTTTCTTTCGGAAGGCGAGACGAGAACCTGACTATCACAATGTCAGGTTTGTCATTTTTCTTTTCATTTTTGGATGGTATGCGATGAGCGGCCTCGACGTCACACTCGGAAAGTGGTGGAAGCTGAAGATCAGATGCTAATTTGTTCAGCTTTTCTAGAAGGTTTTCATTTGTGTGATTGGGATAAGCCGTGCACTTCTAGATTAAGGCGTCGACTGTACTGGTCTAGTTCGTTGAGCTCGTGTTTGAGCTTATCCACTTCTTTTTCTTTAGCCACAGCCTCAAGTTTCACGACCCGTTTTTTTAGGTCCGAAATGTCATCTGACTGGTGCTTCAGTTTCGCCATAGCTTCATCATATTTATTTGACATAACCTTCACCGACTCTTCAATGTTCTCAACAGTTGTCTTAATTTTTTGCAAAGCATCGACCTTCGATTTGATGGTTAGCAGTTCGTTTACCTTCCGGTGAATTTCTGCTAACTCAGAAGCAAAGCTTGTTTCTGAACCGGTAACTTGACCCTCTGAACGACCGGCAGCATGAGCCGCCGACTTGCAGGTTGCGCATGCCCACGACTTTTTAGCCGCCGCCGATTTCTTTTTGTAGGCATTTTCTGTCACCCCAGAACATGTACAAGTGTGGTAATAATATCTACATTCAGAGCACAAAAGCCACAAATAACTGTCGTTTATCTTGTCGTTGCAATTGCGACATGTGTCACCCATACTGTCAGTCAAGCGAAAAGCACTTTGGGCACTCAGCAGCAGAAGAAACCAAAAAATAAAAGATTCATTAAAAGTGCTAGGAAGAGCAAGAGCAAACCAACCTGCAATGTACAAGGCACGCTTTTAGAAGCCGCTGCGATGCCTCGTTGGTGTCTCTACTGCTGCCGAGTGCACAAATGCCGTAGAACCGTGCAGGAGACGTCCTTTTATGGAAGCGAAGGTACTTGTCCGCCAGGGGACTATCTTTGAGCCTCCGCTTGACCAATGGCTTGTTCCCTTTCTTCGGCGTGTGCTCCAGCAGGCGCTGACAGTGATGCCGCAGTTTCTGCAAGCGGAAGCACGAACTTTCCATTTACAGTAATAAACCTGGAAACCTAATAGCGAATAAGGACGAGCACGTGGTCATGGAAAGAAAGGAAAATAAGGCTGTTACTAAGAGTCCATGTGGGCACAGAAAGAAGCGTAACCGAATATTTAAGGGATGGTAAAACGTGCCCAATGAAAACATTGGGATCTTATAGCGATTTTAGGAGCCTTTGGAAGCTGGAATGTCTTTAACGAGCATTTCACCAGTGAATAACCGCTGAAAGAGAGATAAACAGTTACCTAGAAAGCGGGGAATGAGCATAACAGAAAAAAAAATTATGAAGCAGATTTGAAAAGAATTGTCCATTCTTAAGCAAATATTGAAAAGTTAGTAACTGCAGGATTTACCACAACCACGTCAACTCTACTACGTGTCGCTAAAGTTTCACTATTATAAAATATGTGAGAGGTGCTTGTTGTCCTATAGTCAGATAGGGTTAATAAATGTTACTAAGAATTCCCTTGCCCCCGCGATTCTTTAGTCCCGTCACATCCATTCTTCACAATGAGTGAAGGGCCATTCTCATCTTCTTTCCAGTTTCCTTTTTACAGACGGCGAGTGCTAGCAGCGACGCGCGGCACCACGAGACATGTCCACTAAAATTAACCTGCTTAAAACTAACAAGGCAAGAATGACAAGGTGCTTTTGGCAAAGATGAGTTCTACAGAAACGTGCGCCAGCCTCTCTGAAGCGTTTTCTTCTCCTTATTCAACTAATTCGCACTTTGCCCGATTAAAGGACCACTAGCACTGGCGATTGGCCGCAGTCTCTTTCAACTGGATAATAACCAACTCACGATAACTTTACGTTGATAGCAGCTGGTGCGATCTGGCTATTTTTATGTTAACGTATATAGCGAATCGTGTCGTTCGTCTGTGCTCGCACGGCCATCGCTGCCTAAAACTGCGTAAAACAAGCAGACGCCCTGTTCCTGGGTATATTATTGGTTCACAAGCTTTTCGACTGCAGTCGCACGACCGAAAACGCGAGCATGGAGCGGCTGACCGAAAACGGTCAATTTTCGGCCAAAACTGAACTTTACGACGGTTCGCAACCAACTTTGTCCCACTATCGCTGCAACTCGCTGGTAAGAGCGAGCCTTAACACGCCAAATGATTCCGAAACGTTGTGAAGAGCCTGATCCTTGTCAGGAACATCTTGCTGAACAGCAGCAGTTTTTTCACGTGTATCGTTGTACCTCCGTGCATAGGTTCCAACATCAATTTGAGGAGCTACTGCGGTTTGAAGCGCTTCGACAACTGGCAGAATTGCCCTTTCTTTTTCAGTCGAAACCAGTGTGTTGCAAGCAGGCTACAAGTGCATAAGCAGAGACCTCATACTCCAAAGTAGTGCACGCGATTCATCGACAACCTGCCAACACTTGTCAGCCTATTTTCTCCACCTGTAATATTGGAATGTTCCGATATTTAGGGAGCTCATGTGCATGATAATCGGTATACCTGTAAAACGCCCAACGTCAAAGGGTACACTAGGTTGGCCCGTGGGAAGCAGAATCGATATCACTCACTTAGTAAGTACTTATGTCGGCTTATACCACGCATTCTCAAGACAATGGACTACCACTTCAAAGCAGAAGCTGCTTCAAAATGTTTCCACAAAGGCAGCAAATAACGCTAACACCGCAGAAGAATGAAGCGAAAATTCACGTGGAGGGCTCTAAGTCTACGGCCCAACAGCGCGAAACTTCATTCTAGAGCGAAAGGCACCATATACTATATGGAAAGCACAGATTGCTACGAATACGTCGGCTCGACACATTTCCTGAAATGGTTGGGCCGAACAATACCACCCCCTTCCATGTCTTTAGATGCTATGTGAAGAACAATACGCGGAGAATCGAAGAGAAGCCGCAGCTGTTGCAAAAGAATGGCATTTCGCTGTCCAAATTTTGACAGCGGCGCTTGCATTCGCCTCCTTATTCTAGGCTCCGCGAAATTCGTTTTCATAAAGGAGGCGACAGCAGCAGCCAAACCCAGCGTATTCTTTCTATTTTATACTCATCGTGGTTGATAATAACGATGATAACAGAAGAAGTAAGTGTAAACAAAAACAAAACAAAGGAAAAGTCGAATAACTGTTTCCGCTGTATACAAAGCAATTAAAATATATATATAACTGACGAAAGGAATTGTATCCATTAATGTTCAAGCCTTATTTCGTGATCTTGTGGTTTGGCTGGGCGGTGCTTGTCGTATATATGCAAATATGAGATCTGCCATCCTCTTTCTTTTCTTTTTTGCCGCTTTTATCGAATGCTCGCGAAGTCCTTTCGTATTCCGGTGGTCCAATTGTTTTAATATCAAACCAACGACTCCCGCGCATAGCATACAAAAAAGAGAAAGCCCCCTTCAAAGCACGACTCCCTTTCCTAATACCCAAGGTCTCCATCTTTTACGCCTCGTCTTCTCTTTCTTTCATCGCTGTAGTTTCTTGAATGCGCGTTACACTAATACGATAAGAACGCAGACAAAAAAGCGAGTTGGAGACGAGGTCTTCTGGAAGAAATACGGCATTGCGTGGAAGATAACTTTACGGATGTAGTAGTTGATCAATTTCCCATTTGTGCGTTTTTTATTTCGCTGAAACCAATTTATTAATATTGAATTCGGCAGGTGGTTTTGAGAACTTACGGGTAAAAACAGAAAAATACAACCCCCATAGATACTGCGCACACAGCCTTATTTTGCCAGCTGTTTTTGCCGCTGTGAATGAGGTACAGGGGTTCGTACACATAGTAAAGCATTCATTAACGACCCTGGTATGTTATAACTACTAGAAACATTTACCCATAGCAATGTGGAAATGGATTTCTACTGCTGAGCCAATTATCTTATTCTTTTGGTCACATTCATATGACGACAAAACTCAACAGCACTTTTGCACTAAACCTTATTAGCACTTAGTAAAACGAAGGCGTTCAGAACAAACCACAAGCCTTAGTAATCAGTCAAGCCCATGCTGCTGTTGTGTTTCAAGGGATTCCAGCCAACAGCTAGCGGCGACGGGGAGGTGGGCTCTCTCCTGGCCATTGAATGATGTTCTAATGAAGTTTTTTTTAACACGAAAGTGTTTTATGCCGGGGTCCACCAAGACTTCAGTGACGTATATCCGTCACGGAAATGACGTCGAAAAAATTTACACGATCTGATCGCTAAGAAAATCAGTTCTGTCAACAGGCGTCGAACCCATGACCGCTCGGTCCGCAACAACACATGCCGCGCACGCTATCCACTGCGCCACGGTCACAGACTCTAGAGGCTTTACAAACGCGCCTTTTATATTTACCACTCGCTAGGTCGGCGGGGTGGTGTTGCCCTCTGGGAGCGGAGAAAGTAAAGTAATTCGTCATTACTGTGGCCTCCGCGATTAGCACCTGCAACGCGTTACACGTCCCTCCCATTCGGCGCGTTTTCATTGGAAGTTCAATTTTGTCAGTGCCTTAACACACCGCAAGGGAGCGACATTAGCGCAAGCGTCCTAAAAGCGTCGGCCTCGCTCATAGCAATTCAAACCAAAAATAATTCAAACTAACGCTAATTCAAACCAAAAAGAGCTCTGCGACGCGCGCCTGAGTCACTTGGTTGTAACACCGCGTTCGCCGCTCACGCGCTCGGCTTGGCTCGGCCCGAGAAAAATCCCGGCCGGGCTACCGGGGCGGCACGACGCGCTTTGCGTTTCCCTCTAGTCCGGCCGTGGTGTTCAATCACATTTTAACAGGCCGCGGGATGGAGACCAAGTTCTGCGTCCAACATGGGACGCTCTTCTGGCTATCACACCTCGTTCTCTGATTACGATTTCACCGTTAACTATACTACAGCTACCACAAGGGTTTGTTTAATGATTTAACATGGACGTTAGTCGTCGGGATGGAGATGTACCACCAATCATCAAAGTGGGTGCATCCACGTTAAACGGTACTATAGCTGCCAGACATCAATATACATTGTGCAAACTCTCTTATATCAATGTACAATAAACATTCAGTTTCATCTGTATGGGCACGCTTTACTTTCGTGTTATTCCGATTCCTATGAAGGAGCGATCAACCATCTTTTTCTCTGTCTCTACAGTGATATCCATGCTTGCATATTTATTGCATTCGGACATGAAATTTAATTACTGGAGCTGCTGGTGAAACCAAAAAAATAAATATCATAGATGAAGAGCAATGACGATTTCTAAATATGCTTATGAACTTAGAAGGCTGCCTGCAGGGAAGAACCCCCTGAATCACAAGGCTAATTTTGTTGACGCAACTGATTCCGTCGTGTTTGCCCTAGTGTTATCGTTCAATGGAGTTCGGTTTACGTTGCGTCGCTATTAATTGTCCCATGATAACGTCACGTACTGCATATCGCAGGAACTGTCTTAGCGAAACTTAAGATGGCAAGACAGTCCGTGCAACTGTTTGCCCCTTCAGCACAAACTCTTACTCAGCACTGTTGACTTTCGCAGAGAGGTAACATGCGGAATGAACCACTTGAAAATATCTACCGATATTCTCAGATTCTGACGAAAACCTTAATATGTGCTACATAGCATTACTGCGGCTTTCGCTCAGTTCTTAGTCGAGCATGTCTTTCGGATCCTGCCATCTAGCGAGGATCATTAAGGGTCCTTGTTATCTGCGATAGTGCACCCTTCTTCGCATGGTTGGGAACACTGAATAGGGGGTCATCTGTGTGCACACTTTGTCAGCAAAAAGCTCATGAGGTGATTTGTTAAGGCAATGAAGAATAATGCTTCCGCTCTCTTCGTTGGAAAGAATGCCCTCTCTCTTGCTCTTTGCTCATTAAGATCCGCCACGTTTGAGCAAGGGGAGGGTGGCTGAAAGCAGTAGAACGGAGTGAAGCCGACTTATCCTATCACGACTGATAAAAACATAGCGTTGAGTAAACGTGACTGCGAAAGGGTGCTTTCTTTAAAAGTCGAGAATTCATGGGAAAATGAGACAACGATAAAAAAATACATTTGCATTTGCAACAATGTGCATATTTTAACAAATTTGAAACGGGGTTTGTTAAGTATTGTTTTTTTTTTACAAATATTTGTTTAAGGTGATGTACAGTTAGGAAAAATACGAAGAATCCTACATTTAGAAGTTTACAGTTGGGTCTAACGCCTGAATAGAACCAGCTGGGAGCAAACTATGATTATTGTTTTCGTATTACATTAACAAAAAAACGTCATTGACCACGAAATTGGTCCCGGAAATAGTACAGCTCCAGATAATAAAGCATGCGTGAATTTGATAAATTCTTCATAGTAAACATATTTACCAATATTGCGCCTGGTTTCTTAAAGGGGACGGTTTCTACACCGGCGCCATCAATATACGCACAATCGATCGAAATTGCTGCCAGGTTCCTATGGAGAAAAAACAATACATCCGTGCATTACAAAAGAACGGCATGGTGGCCTTACATAGTGCTCAACACTACATTTTTTTCGAGGGCACTTGCATGAATACTTTTATTTGACTGTATGGTAGGTATACTTTTCTGTTTAATCGGATACCCCACTAGTCTTGCACATAAATAACAAGCAAACCTTGTGCGAAGGTCATTCATACTGTGTGAGAATTTTCCCCATGCGTCACCACAATCTGTGGTTTGTTATTGTGTTCGCACGTGTGGCGTTTACTCATGGTCATCAAAAAGCCAAAATAAAAGGAGGAGCCACTTTCTTCCCCAGCATCAAGGGATCGTCCCTCCCAGAATTGGCCGCCACGGAAGCACTGCGGTAGGAGAGTGTCGCACGAGAACTGAACGCTTGTCGCAGGAAAGCCAACGAAATAACGAGTTTCCCTTAGCGGTGATGCCACCGAGAAGGAAAAACTTAACGAAAACGGTGGTAAAGGTTCGTTGGGAAGTACCGACAGGGTTTTCCTTGGACGCCTATGCAAAAAAAATGTGCTTGAAGAGCTCCCGAATAACTGTTATTGGGATTCCTGGCAGCAGTCAGACGCGGTTTCTTGTAGCGAAGTACGCCTGGTGACAGATCAGTATCGCCCTGTACCTTGTCTATCCTGCTGTCCGTGCACTGGACGGCTTCTGCAATACACTGGCAGGTTCTCTACTTCTTTCTCTCAGCCTTGTTCCATACTTAGACAAGTTCCTTTTTTTCGTACTTGTTCTACGCACTTTTTTCTGTCTGCGTCCTTAGAGCGTTATTTTTGGCGCTTGAACGTCCAGAGAGCCCCGTTAACACCTCCAGAAATGCCACTCAGCTCAGATTGTAACCAAGATCTTGAGAATTTTGCTTTGCTTTTATTTTTATTTATTACTTCATTTCTTGTATACAGGCCAGCTTATAAATTTTTCGCCCTATTGTCCGCATTATATGCCACTGACGTTGTAAAGCACTGTAAGTGTAATGTGATAGTCATCGTTGTCATTGAGAAATATGCATGTCACACAAGTTAGCTCGTTGGTCTAACGAATGGGTATCCTGGATGACTGCGGTGCCAGTTTCAAGTAGTGAATGAATACCATTGTAGATTTAGGGTAGTGGTGTATATAGCGACACAACTACGACACTGTACTGACTGAAACGGAGCTGAAAATCCGAAGTGAAAAAAGGGTCACTAGGGGCATGACGGAAAGAGGCGTTATAGACCCTTTTCGAAAAAGGGCGCCCCTAGCGCCGCGCACGCAAACTACAGTCTGCCGCCATTGTGAGGGCACCGCAGCAGACGACGCAGGCTTCGGCAACGTGCCAGTGCGTGACATTTCAGCACCGCCGAATCGTGAACTGTCATCAAAGTTTTTCGTAGAGACGGCGTGTTGCAATGGTGCAGACGTGCTGCGTTCCCATGTGCCACCATCGAGGATATCGCGACGAGAACAGCGATAAGGTACGCGATAAAACTTGAACAACAAACGCACGTGCTCTCTCTCCGTACGTGATGTCAAACGGACGTGCGGAAGGGCGCCGTTTTGTAAACGCGCTACAGAAATGTACGTGCTTATTTCACAGCGCCATGTGTAGCCTTGCTTTTACGAATGAATATACTTCTCTCGAGTGCCTGCATTCGGTGAATTGCGATAGATTGTTTGTGCAGAAATACTGCGAGGGTTCGTAAGGCCAGCCAGAAAAATAAAAATGAAGTTGCGTACCATTGATTTAGTAGCGACAGTACTCGCATATCGTAAGCCACGTGTCAACATTTTTTAGTACAGACAAACAGGGGCTTAGGCAGAATTTGGGGGGGGGGGGGGCACCACCTTGATCTGAAGTGGGGGCCGGGCAGGCAGATGTGGTCGAGTGTCATTTTGTGCTCTGTGTATCATGGCAAAAACAATTTCGGGGGGGGGGGGGGGGGCACGGGCCCAGTGTGCCCCCCCCCCCCCCGCCCTGGCTACGCCACAGAATACAAATATACTCAACGCGTGGCGTCCGGAAAATAGTTGCGTGGTGTGGCTTGCGGCAGACAGTATTTTCACCGGTTGCGGTCGCATAGTTCCGCGACAGTGACGTCCTTTCCTTCGGTGAGAAGTTTGTAGCTTCGGCGAGCCTTTTTTCCCTGGTCCGGGCGCGCACGCGAGTTGGCTGTGGTCACGGTCCCGCAACCGCGGCAGTCGAGCCAAACTGCTCGTCCAACCCGTTGAAGGGTACAAAATGTTGCTCATTGTGCAGCGGGAGCACCTCAGAAAGACCGACGGAGAGTACTAAGAGCTCGTTCAAGCACACAAACGGTGAGATTTCAGCGGATGACACGGAGAACTAGCCGCCAACACAAACATCACAGCACTCACGCATTTGACGGCTCGCTTTCCATGCCCTCATGATGGCGCTGGCTATCCCACGCTCCTTTGCGAAACGAAACTGACGAAAAGCCCACCGTCAGGTGGCGTATTTATGAAAAGGGTCTATTGCTTTATGCCTACAAGAAGTACGGCCTTTTGCAGGGGAATATTCGTGCGGGAAAACTAATATCAGAATCAACCAGTGAGATCGCTACGATAAGCAACTCTTCATCTCATGAACTCACGTTCTCTCGAAGGAGAGAAAAGTGTCATTTGCTGTTATACATATGCAAACCCAACTACCATTATACAACGTGTCGAAATATAAAAAGTCACAATTTCGCCGCAAGGGCGAAACAATGAATGCGATAGCAAGAAAAGCGGCCCGTGATAGATGCGCTGCTACGCTGCAAAAACATCGGCCCCCCGGCAGCAACTGGCGCGCGAGCAGACAGCGGAAGGGCAAAGTTCTCCCTGCGCAAATATTAGAAGAAGCGAGCGAGCTGGTCGACGACTTTTAAATACGCCCGTTGGGCTCCTCGCGCCATCTCGCTGGTAATTAAGAAACGCTTACAAGCGCCTGTCGTCTCTGAGTCCTGCCAGCGGCAAAGGGTGTGCGTATAACGCTCGCCGTTAGCTACCTCAAGGATCTGCGCTTTGTGGCGTAGTGGTTATCGCCATGCGTTGCGGAGACAGAGGTGGCTGGTTCGATTCCGCGCTTCGGAAGCATTTTTCTAAATTATTTTTCTTCGGAATTTTATATATCTATACATAGGTACTTATACATATACGGTGCATAACGGCGGCGACGGCAAAAGCCAGCCGAGACTGTCCATATAATTGCTATCGCAATAAAATCTTGCTTTGACACCACGTACCAGCTACACGTATCTTCTGATTTGTCGAATATACTAGCAGCAGTACTTCTGACACGCCAATTGCTGACGCAACTAACCTCAGTCTCGTGTGTGATAGAGTGCCCAAGCTAAGCCTTACTTTAATGTAAGCGTCGCTATAGACATCCTACAGCACCACACAGTCCAATACATAGCGTGCTCCGCAAGCAGATACGTGATGTTCTCTATTTTAATCATACTTTCTACGTCTGCACACAAGGAAAATCTACCGGGCTCAATTTTCACGAAAGCGCCAAGGGCAAATTATCAAGAATAATCACTTGTGCTACCCGGAAGTATGCGACAAATATAAGATATTCAGAAGTACGCCCAGAAACATAAAAAGCGGACACTATCAGGTCGATATTTCTAGGGCCTGGCGTTAGAAGAAAAGCGATAGGGTCTCGGAGCACCTACTCTCGTGATTACCGTAAGAAGTATCTCTGAAAGAAAGGAAAGCCCACGGGAATTTCAAAACTCAATTTGCATATTCAGTAGACGATACCGAGCTAGCTTGCAGGGTCCATCCAGGCGACAGGGACAAGCTCAAGTTATTTGACACACTGGTAGTGAGAAAAAGCGGGGGTATCGGTTACTGTAGCACGAAGAAGTGTACGCGGTGCTATTCTTTAGAAGCCATCGCTTTGTTCTTCGACCTACACGCTCAGTGCTTAACTTCAGGTGGGCTTATAGTGACTGACGCGTACATACCCTACTCTAGACACGTGACAGTCATGATTATGAAGGTGGGTTACCGCCTTCAAAGTGATATGCGGGGTCAGCGTATATGCGCACAAACTGAAAGCGCGCCTTGTTGAATTTTCCTTAAGTAGTAGCCGCTGACATGATTGCATTCTGATCACGACGGCCCTAAAACCTGTGAGGAGCGTTGCCCACAGCACACGAAAGGGACCGTTTCTTGCTGGAATTCCCTACTCCTCTTTTTTTCTTTTTTGGTGTATCGTGCCTATATTTTTTCTGAAGTGCTGCGGAGGCACTCTTTCGTTTGGTTTTATTCCGGGAAAGAAAATTTATTGGGCCAGTAAACATTGAGCCTATCCCAAGATATCGATCACAATATTCATAGTTCGGAGAGGCCAATAGATGCCAATAATATGTAATATTTGCTTGTTTAAAGCTACTTTCTATTCGAATGAGGTTGCTCTACGAAAAATTAGCATTGTTGCTTGCCGTCCCTTATTAATTTTCCTCAAACACACTCTTCATCATATAGAGTTATCCTGATACTGTACAGCTGCTGCTTCCGTTTTATTTTTACATTGTTCAGTTTTTTAGCAGCCACATGACTCTTCGCCGTTCGCGTTACACTCAATTAGTTTATTAACTTATTGCGTGTAACTCAATGAGTTATTATTATTATTATTAACTCATGATGATGATGATGATGACTTCCGCCTTCGATTCGTCTTAGGCGAATGCCTAACATATCCTGTGAGTTTTTGAAGCACGTGCAGGTACTTCAGCAAAACCTGTCTACAAGAATACAGTCGGAGCACTCGAAGTACTATAGAGGAGATCTTACAGAAAATACCTTCCTACAGCAGTACCGTCGGAGCTGCGAGTGTTTTTTAATCACGTGAGCGTTTTTGTCATTTCATTTGCATTAATATTGTCATGTTGTTGTGACGTTGAATAATACGGCAACACAAAGTTTAAATTGAAGGTGGGACTCTATAACGTGGACCAGCAAAAACAAATGAAAAAAGAACGCTCACAGTGAAATGATAGCGGTAATTACAATCCTCGGTCGTGGGTATCCTAACTGCGGATCTAACGCTCTGAATATTAACATTAGAGCCATGACCAATTTCAACATAATTGCTAATGGTCGCGTGCGTTCCAGGACGTACTGTGCTGTCCGCGTCGTGCATGAATCTCGTTTGAATAACTGAAAACACTGAGGAAGCATCTCACACAGTAAGGCCCGGCTTGCGCCGAGCGACAACGCATCTAATGCTTTCAGGTGCCGAAATTCGGTGACAGAGAAAATGAAAATAAACACGCATGTAAATGTGAATCGTTTCATTGTTCTGCCTACCTTTCTTGCACTTTCGGAATTTGATTACATTCAACCAGATATATTGACTGTGCGATCACCTCCTCTCGTGGGTATTCCTAAGTTTTGACGAAACAACGTAAACAAATAAATAATAATGTTTGTTTCTGTTTTTAATTTAACCGCCCAATTCGCTAAGAACTGTTCTTTGCCTAGTTTCTGCCGTGGAGTGTTGAAAGAGGAAACTTACTCTAGTCTGCCACAGAGTTCCTGTCATGATCTACAGCCAGGACGTGGGACGGCAGGCCCGAAAATGCCCGGATGCGACAAGAGCAACCGAATGTACTTGGCGGAGAAGATAGGATTGCCCTTGCCAATTAGGGCGAAGAAGAAGCTTCGCTTTTACCGGCCACTTTCGCAGTTCCTACATCACCGTTGTTCGGCGTCCATTTAACGCTGCGGAAGCATTTGTCTTTCGAGTGGCCTCCCCCTCCGTATCTCTTTATCTTCCTTGTGTCGTAATGCTCTGAGACCGGTTGAGAAAAAGTTACGTGAGTCTGAGTCCGAGTGAGCACGAAAGGCAAAATATATTTCATGAATGAGTCCGAATGAGCTCCACATTTTTTGCCGACCTATCACCACTACACATATGTAATAATATTTGTTGGACATTTCCGTCCCGAAACCACTATCTGATTATGAGGGATGTCGTAGTGGAGGGCTCCGTAAATTTCGACCACCTGGGGCTTTTCAACGTGCACCTAAATCAAATTCCATGGGCCTGTAGCATTTCGCCGCCATCGAAATGCGGCCGCCGCGACCTCGGGTTCAGCAGTAGAGCACCGTAACCACTAGGCCAGCGTGGTGGGTTCTCATTAAACCTGTACAATTAAACACTCCGTTCTCTATTGAACTAGGCAAGAGCCCAACAAACACTACATAAATGTCCTTGCTACAAAGAATATCAACTTTCAATGCAGTTACGATGTCCTAAATTAAACGAGGAGTGTTCTAGAAGCGTTAGACTTTGAGAATTTGAACTTCTATTATTGATAACGGTCGATGGTTCCTGTCCTCTTTGCTCCTCCAACTTTTTTTGTGTGTGAACATAACCAGCAAAAATGCCATGTAATTGTCCTTAAGGAAAAGCAGTTTTTATAATTTTGTTTCATTAACTTTTGCGTTTCAAGGTGCTGGAATTTACCTTGGACAATTTAATCCTATGTAGTTGTGTATTACTCGGGAGCTACTTCAAAACTTGGTACTAAATGTGACGACCTGATGCACACCACTATATCTGATACAAGAGTTCGAGAGTGATGTTTATGAAAGTTTATTCCGTGAAGATTTCATGTCTTTCTTTTTTTATTTTGCTGCACGTTTGCGAGCCAAAAAAAAGTCTTGCTGAAAAAGTGTAAACTTCGTCTGTTACCCTAAATGACTGAGTTTTATTTCCCTTTAATTTTAAAGGGACCCTCTAACACTTTTCCTGACCCCATTGTTTTACAGTTTTTACTTTCGGGTTGCGTAAACTGGAGGCTGAAGAGATTAGTGCAGCAAGAACGGCAGCGGTAGGGGCACGCAGTCCGAAGTTATTCAGCCTAGAACACTCAAAATACAATAAAATGGAGGCCTACCCTCAACTCGATTTTCGCCGGGTCACCTGACCACGTTTCACTCTCCCTGTGGCGTCTGATGGCGCCCCAATGAAATGAACTTAAAGATCCTACGTACGGGAAGCTTGCATACAATGTTGGCCGTTCTTTCCAACGTATTGATGACGCCGTTGCGATAGTAACAAACAATGTGGTGCATTAAGAGTGAACTGCGCGTGCGAAACGAGGCAGATCGTGAACCGCTCTATCATGTTTTCTAGTTTTAGTCGTTTTTCTTGTTGCGACGGCGTCTATATCAACGCTTTTACATTTTTTCCCGTCAGTTTCTACAAACAACGGCGCCTGGAGCGTCCCGAGCGCGTTTCCCTTCAGCGCCGTGGCGTTCGGCGCATTCTTTGCCGGGCGCTGCAGTTTTAAAGCTGAAATGTCTAAGATCGTCTGTCTAGTTGGTGTTCAGTGAAAAAAGCATGCTCAAGAAAAACTAAACCCAATAATAATCCCTTTTGTGATGCAACGCCGCTATTACTTCTAACGTTACAGTCATCCAATCATAGGCCAGCGCTCATCTTCGTCATTTCCGCCCGCAATAGTTCTGGCGAGCGCCACTACGCGTTGATGCGGTCAGCAGCGATGTAGGCGCTTCAAAAAAAGTGTTGGAGGGCCCCTTTAAGGGTGTTAGCTATCACTATTAGAAGAGCAAACTTTGTGATAATTCACTGCGAAACGTTCGACACTCAAACTCAATCAGGATCTGAAGGAATACATGTAAACTCTTTTTTTTCTGGGAAACGTCGTTAGCCATTAAACAGTCTAAATTATACGTGTGCGCGTTTTTCATCCCAATAACTACGTGATAAATGACCCAATGATTCAATCGTTGATTATGCAACCTGTTTTATGCAGTGCGTGCCCATGAAGTCGCACAGTGATCGAACTTAAGAGAGCGCCTGGAATATGAAGGAGCGTGAACAGCTAATGAACGAAAGAAATAATGGCCGCCGTAATAGCGAATTAGTCCCTAATGTTCCTGGAGAGTCTTTGTCCTCATTATGAAGCTTAATTGAAGAAACAGCTAAGTGGTGATCTCAAATGTCTCTTGTATTTTCTCTGGGGCGAGTCTTCTTTCTAATTAGCTCTTAAGATATAGATTCCATTTCTGCTGTATGTTACTTAATTGTAGAGGTTTTCTGTGATAATCACTGAAACACCTTACAAAGGCGATACTGCTTAACTTTCACGGACATAGCATCTCTACGGAGAGATGCTGGGCATGCAAGCTCAGTCAGCTCGAAACAATTACATGTAAACACCGTATTTTTTTTTCGTCGCATCTCCCACAGATGGTGCCGGGTTTCTACCAAATAATGTAGTTCTTGTGTAGGTCTTGGTGCAGTTCTAAATCCTGCGCTTAATGCAGCCCCACTACCGTGAAACCTGAGGAAGTGTGTAGCACGGGCAACACAGCGATTGCCTTGGCAATCGCGCACTTGCCGAGGTGGTGGCGTCCTCTCTTCAGCGGCGCGGGTATCAGCCAGATGTTTCAGAAAAGTTTTTTGCAATGTTAGGCAAATTATTGCGCATAATTCTTAGTTATTTCTGTAGTTTATATTATTTAAGACCTTGTTAGCTTACTTTGCAGTGGTTTTGAGGATTGTTAGCCTTCTTTCAGGCCTCTATTGACCACTGCGTGACCGTGCGACATGAGACTGTGCATGGTGGACTAGCCGGACCCCTAAAGTGCTCTGCTCTTAAAACCCTTTTGTGGCCCACCAGGATGACAAACGAGCCCATTTTCAATTGGCAAAGTGACCGAGCGGTAAATGCATAGCCTTGAGGTAACACGTGACGTTGTTTCTACAAAGTAGGTATGAGGGTGTATGTAATACGCGCATCCTTTCAATGAAAATTTCAATGAAGCACGATTGGATCAAACTCGAATTTAACACAAATGCGGCATTTTACAGACTCTCGATCGGGTGTATTCTATGAGGGAAAAAACACACATGCTTTCTGCTTGCTTGAAGTGTGAGCGCTTAATGCGAGTCCTTGTCTACGTTAAGCGCTCGCATTTCAAGCAAGCAGAATGAATCACCAACTAGCCCAGTCAGCCATTTTGACACATGCTTTCCTTCGCATCGGTATTTGCAGCAAGGAAATTTCTTCGCACTGTCAAGCGCGCCCGTGCCTTACGGAAACCAGATTTGAGACAACAGCGCTCAGAAGCGCGTACCACAAAGCAAAACTCTTTTAGGATATTTCTATCTTACTAGCGCTGTGGGAACATCGCTTTGTTACCTTTTTTTCCCTAACGCGAAATAGCCTGTAGTAGGTTACAACTCAAGGGAAAATAAGCCGTGCCCAAAGCTGTTGACGCCCCACTCAAGAAGCACTTGCCTAAGTAGAATTTCCAAGTTTATTACAGCGAAAGCTGTTATGAGATCATTTCACCGGCCGTTTTTGGCGCCGTAGTTGTCCGCCGCCGCCGCCGCCGCCGGTGTCCGTAACCAGTATGGCTCGAAATAAGAAAAAAAAACTAAATAAGAAAAAAATTCCAGGATGGAACGAGATTCGAACCGGGGCCCTCTGCGTGGAAGCCCAGTATTCAACCTCTGAGCCATGCCGGTGCTTGAAACTGCTTTGCAAAAAGTTCCTATACAGGCTTGATGTCGGGAAGGAACCACATTAGCATATGCAATATAGCGTGGTAGAAGAGTAAAATAAGCACCAAGCGTCGCACAACGCGAATTCTGTAACCAGGCGTCACACAATGCGAATTGCGCAACGAATAGGTTGTTGAATGCTTCCAACCCATTACAAAGGGCTCTGCCATAATTTTTCGTCGTCATCTGGCACAACAGCAACAAAGTGCGCATAATGCCTTACATGCGTTTAGCAGATACCACGGCTCTCCGTAGAATGACGAAAAATGGCACAGTGCCTGCTGCCCTGCTTCTCAAAAATTACAATGATTTATAGCGTAGTGGGTTCCTCGCAAGTGCACTTGTATTGGTTGCCAAGGAAGCCCTTAAGCGCATGATCCATTTCCTCGGGGTCTCAGTAAAAAACGCCAGGCCTGCGCGGAAACGCAGCACAGTCACAGCGTAAGCTTGAGGAGCGGCGTTCTTAGCGACCATTATAAACGCTTGGGCGAACTAGCGCAAGTACCGATGATAGGTACCCACTGCACCATAACTGTGATCATTTCGTAAAGTTGGGCAGTGCCCACTACCCCATGAAGACTACAGTATTGTAGCGTGGAAACTTGCATTCACATCTGACTCCTGGAAAGATTAAATTATGTTGGTGCTGGGGCTGCTCGTGACGTTGATTTTCGGCACGTCCATTTTTATTGATGATGAAGTGTTTAAGGAGGTTGTTATCAACAAGCATTTATTCCAAAACGGTTAGGTGTGCTTTGTGGTCGGAGAAGAACACCGCGAATGACATGCACCCTAACAATATGGGAACTTTGTTGTTCGTAAAGACAAAGTCTAAACAAGAGCCGGTGGTCGATGAGCTGCCATTAGTATTCGACGCAAAGGTCATGGCGAGGTCCACTTGCACGCAGTGTGTGAACCAGGCGTTGTGGGGATCCTTTGTGTTCACGTTGAAATCCCCCGTAACAATGAGAGGCACATGCTGTTCAGGAGCGAAGGTCTGTATTAAGAAGTCTTCTATCTGGCTGTGTTGTGCGCCTGGCGACACGTACACGGAGGCTACCACAATACCTTCGGTTGCCAAGGAGGCCCATAAGCGCATGATCCATTTCTTCGGGGTCTCAGTAAAGTTCTTCGCCCTCCCGTCTCTCTCCCACGACAACGTATGTTATACAGCATGACGGGAGAGGGAAATAGCGACCGCGCGTCACCCAATGCAAATTACAAAACTGGTGGGCCGCTTAAAGCTTCCAACCCATTACAAAGGGCTGAGCCATAATTCTTCATCGTCATCAGTCGTCGCTTCAACAAAGTGAACATAATGCATTACAGACGTGTAGCTGGTGCCTCGCTTCTCCGCTGAATGACGAATAATGGCTTAGTAGCTGCTTCCCAACTTCATAAAAATTGTTATTTATGGCATAGTGGGTACCTTGCTAGTGTACTTGTATTATTAGCCCCAAGGGAGCTTACAACGGGATCTAGAAGCGCCGCTCTTCCAGCTTTCGCTGTGACTGTGCTGCGGTTTCAGCGCAGGCCTGGCGTTTTTTACAATAACTCATTTTCGTGATCGAAAGCATTTTGCTTGTGTGTTTAAAACAAATGGTGAACAAGTTTAGAGCAGTATATGTGCACTACTATGGGAGGGCAGTAAGCCCTACTGCAGACACAGCCATCGCTAAATTACGCGTTTACACAAAAATGAGCGACAATACACAGATACAGATATACACGCACATACGCGGTTGAGTCGCTAGTTTTGGACAGAAAGCTTCCACGTCCCGACAGATTTTATCAGACTTTCTGACATCAGTACTCAGAGAAAAGTAATATTTTAGTGAGAAACGACAAACTTTTATTTTACACGATGCCTATAGTGTTTGCATGAACAGAAATAAAGTATTTGCGCTAGGGGTGTGCGAATATTCGAAAGTTTCACATATTCGTCGAATATTACATTAGAAATAATCGTATTCGATTCGAAAATCGTGTATTCGGAAAGTGTCGAATATTCGATAACTTCGAATATTCGAAAAATTCGAATATGCGATTCGATTATCATGCATAAAATAACTCGTCTTCCACATTTCTGCTGCGTTCGTATCGCTAAAAACGTTGCCGAGAAGAGCGATAAACATCGTAAGTACACGGAGGCACGGTATCTGCCTGCGACGAGCGCTCCAATACGTATGATTTATTGCCGGTGCATCTCCGACGTGCAGCGCTGTTGGCGATCATGTATCCGTACATTTTCAATATTATGCGGCCGTAACGTACCGCACTACCACTCGTTCACTATGCGGGACCACTTCTGAAGAAAGACAGTGACCCATGTGACTGGTGGCGGACTGTAGGCACCTTCAGATACCCCAGTCTGGCAAAGCTTAGCCCCAATGTACCTCCCTATATTAGCCACTTCTGTTCCAAGCGAGCGTGCCTTTTCAGTGGCAGGGGGGGGGGGGGTTGTCTCTGTTAGAAGGGAGCGCCTGCTGCCTGATCATGTGGAGCAACTCATATTTCTTCATGATAACATCTAGTCGTTACTTTCACTGTGCCGTGATATTTGCTTGTGTTGTGATGTGCATTGTGCTAGCCTGGACATTGTGTTCTGGAGATAGCAGTGTATGTTGCCAGTCAGGCTGTTAATGTTTTTTTTTCAAATATCTACATGTATATTGTTACTGTTATTCAATATTCCATTCGATATTCGAAGGTGGATATTCGTATTCGATTCGTATTCGAAAAATTTGATATTCGCACACCCCTAATTTGCGCTTCAAACGAAAACCAACAGGTACGACTGGCGTGTCGCGGTTTTGTGGGTTGAGCGAAATCATTTAGGCGAAATCCTTACATGCCCCACCAAACGCGAAAACTGACCGTCGGCGTCCCTAAGCGCCGATGTCAACACGAGTGATGCAAAAGGTCGCTATCACGTGATGACGTCACCATATGACGTCATGGGGACGCCCCAAATCACCAAAATGTGTGATGTCATCATACCGCGTCGTCACATGACGACGTCATCGCGTGAAATCGTCGCTTGATCAAACGTGAGCTGATCACGGAGATAGTGCGAAACCAAGTGAGGTGCAGAAAGCTTGCAGTGCCTCCGATCCTGGAAGCAGTGCAGAACCTCGTTATGTACAAAAAGCCTTCAGAGGGGGGCGCCGGAGGACCAATACATCAACTGAGAAGAAACAGAAGACGACGGCTGCCGCCTTCGAGTCGTCTGACGTGAATGCATAAGGGACCCTTGTAAGTTTTTTTGTTATTCTTAGATTGTAACCGGTTATAGCTTACTCGTGACCACTAGACAATCTCGCAGTGTTCGAGCTGTCAGATGCATGCCATGAGATCTCCCTTTGAAAAGGTGCATTCGCTGTACAGTGCCGCCCCTCCCCTCCCCCCAGCACATGCACATTTTTTTCTCCTTTCTTTCATGTGATCGATATGGCAAAACAAAATAAATGAGAATGGGAATGGCAAAAGTGAAGAAGCATCTTTTTCCTTTGGCATGTCGCAATCAGTTCACAAACCCAGATGTCAAGGCTGACCAAAAGCATAGACGACGAACGAAATGTGTGGCAAGGATGACACCGGCCTCATGCTGAGCGCGACACGCAGATACCTTCGAGTCGTGTATCGTATAAATATTTTTAGTATAGACATTTTGAGCTGCGAACCATTGTATTTCCCAGCCGCTACTGAGTGAACAGACAGGCAGGTGTGCATATATTTGTGTTTAGGGGCAGGTCGAATAAAAATGAAATGGCTGACGAATTGTTAAGTTTCTTTTGCACGCACGTGTCGGTGCTGCGTATTTTTTATGATTTCCGATCCACATCATGATCCACTTTCTTTTTCTTCGTATTTTTTTGCGCGGTTTACTGTATCTAGCTGCTTCTTTTCTTATCGCAGGGTATTATGCGTGGTTTTGAGTGCCACATCACCATCTGGAGTGTTTTATTCGTTTTTCCATTGTAGCTGATTATTAAACGTGCGAACAATTTAGTTATACGAATGCGGCCAACATATCCGTTAGTATAAATGCTTCTACGGTTGGCTTCCGAGCTGAAAGAAACGAAGAGACTCTGTGCAGTGCGCCAACAAAATGATAATTTGCTGCGCACCACTACCACCTATATACACCCAGTCACTATAGGAGCGTCATAAGCTGTGCGCACGTCCCATATATCAATGCATCTACCGAAACTCTAACTGATTCTGCAGAAAAAAGTTCGACAGATCCCACGCCTTGTGGGAATCGGTTTCACGCGCAGCAGTCAGCGAGTACTTCTATGCTGCATTTTATGGCTTTGAGCGTCGCTACGAACCGGATAAACGTGTTTTTGTAAGTGTAGTAGCTGTGTGCACATCGTGGTCTTACCAGGCACGCCGATAACAGTGGCATTTAAAGGGTAACTTATGGTGCAACGTAACGCCAGTCCTCACGTTTTATCGAAACTCAATTTTATCGAAACTAAGTGCAATTTATGGTGTAATCATGTGAATACCATAAGTAACTTTCGTTAATGTATTCCTCCGGCGTCGAGCAATCCTTCAATATAGCTTGCTGAATCATAGGAATACAAATGTAATATTTTTTAGACTGCTGTGAAAGCGTAGCCAACACTGGAACCACAAGTGAAGTTAAGCCGACATGACGCCTGTATTATAGGAGTACATCTGTAATGTTTATTGCTGCGTTATTAAATTATATAGCCAGCACTGCAAGCACAATTGACCTTGCAGCGACATTACGCCTGCACAGGGTTAATCCAAAGCAGTTTCAAGACCTGGCTTGACACTGTGGTAGAATACGTGGTTGCCACGCAGAATGCTTCGGTTCGATTCCTGCTGGGATCAAGATTTTTATTTTTTACATTCGTTCATAACGCTCTCGCATTTGAATTACCAATGTCTATCTTTGCCGTTCCTGGGTGAACTGTGAAATCACCTGCGGCGCATACCTGCATACCGCGGCCCGTGCTATACGGGTATGCGCCACACGTGTCTAGAGGAAAGGGTTTAACGACGTACGCGACATTATTTTTACTTTATTCATGACATGACCAGACAGTCATATTCCTGAAACCATTTTACTCTATCATAACAAATTCGGTCTACACTAAGCTAAGGAGGCAATCACGAGGGCACCCAGAAGTAGGCGGCTAGATAGATAGATAGATAGGCAGATACGTAGACATAAACGCTCAAAGTGCCTTTGGTTCGCTTAGAGATGTTTCGCATTTAAAATAATGACCAAACGAGACTTCGAGCTATTGTCACAATTACGTGAGACGAACCTTTGAAGGTTGGAATAATAGGCAATGCAAGATACCCAATGTTTATCATATATAATATGTAAGATCTCATTTATTTTTTGCGTATTAGTTAAAATGATCCACGACAGTTACACCCCGGAAAGTAGGGTCTTTCATTTCGTTCTGTTACTTTGCACACCAGTCCACTCAAACCGCTTTGATATTGGCAAAAGTGCGAGGCACCGTCGCCTAGGAACAGCGCGGAGCTTCGCGTGAGTTCTCCTTGTTTGAACAAGGAACACGTTCTGTCGTTTAGTTTCTCATCGTCTTTTATTCACGCGATGAACCCTGTGCGGCAAAGATAATGGCCGCTTTACCTTTCAAAGGTACGTTGAACCTTAGGACTGTTTTCTTTGCACTTAACGGACGGTTAATTGCCGCTGAAATGCTTATCTGCTGGAAACAGCAGGAGTTAGAGGAATAAAGGAATAAAAGCAATGGGAAAACTGTGATGTAGCATTATTCTTTCCGTAGTGGCGCATCGCAGGTGAGCTTCCGATTCGCTGTCCTGAGGCGGTGTGTACATTGGTGCGCTTTCATTCTAAGAGTGACCTTTTGCCTCTAAAAAAAAAAACCGAAACTCATATACATTACTAAAGACTACCGTAAGAGATAAAACTTGGAGGACGCTTGAGCTTCGCCTTCAAGAGTGGCAAGCGATAGCGCAATCGGGAACCGTGCGCATCGCCTTCAATCGTGCCGCAAGTAAAGGAATGTTTGTGCGCGTAAACATATTGGCCGTTTCAAACTATCCTAGAATGTCTATTGGATGTACAGTTGCTAAGTTGTTGTTTTCCTCCGAGCATGGCTCAAACCCAATGCAGGGGATTGGCCGAGTAGGGGGTGAATTTTTCCAATATTATCTTTAGTTTGTCATTCGTAGAAGCTATAATTAACTAATATATTGAATTGATGTACCAATAATTGGTAATGGAATATTTAAAGCAGGCAGAATTTAGCTAGATATTCTTTCAGAGTGTCTGATGAATTCCTCAATGGCTAAAAAAACATACCTGCGGCTGTATCCCAGAATGGTGGCTTCAAAAGAAAGCATGACCGGTTCTGATACTTCCAGAGCTTTGGAAGAGGTGGTATGATGATTATGTTCCCAATGTCTTGAACCGGCGACAGGATAGAAAGAAATGACCGATAGTTTCCTCCTGATTGCAGAAGAGGCACAGCGGGGATGTCGCTAAACCTGCTCTATGTAAGTAAAAATTGAGAGAGGTAACGCGGCAACAAAATTTCGTTATGGTCATTTCCATTCTTCTTGACGTCGATAAATCGCTGCGCCAGGAAAGTGAAAGGTGCTTATACTCTGGAGAAGCTGTCAATACCGGGTCTGAGAAACTTTTTCTGAATGTTATTAAGCGAAGTCTTGCCATCGTCATGTGAGCTATTAGCGGGAAAACACGAAAAATCGGCGCCAAAATCGGCGCCTTTGCTCCCACTACGCCATAATTCTTCCTTTTGCAAATTCGCGAAGTACCCACTACGCGTGCGTAAAGTGGCAGCGTACGTGCGCAGCTGCACACTTTGTAATGGGTTGGGAGCGTTTAAACCAGCCACTCGTTGCGCAATTCAATACGGTTCTGCCACAGAATAATACATGCGTTCAAGAGACTCCACCGACTACATGACATTCTTATAGCTTTTTTTTTTTTTTTTTTTTTTTGCGAAGCAGTTTAATGCACCGGCGTCGCTCCGTGGTAGAACACCTGCTTGCTCCGCAGAAGGCCTGCGTTCCATTTTCACCCGGACCAAACATATTTGTTTATTTGGATCTATCCCGAATCATCGCTCACGACTACGGCGACTTTTCGCTCACAACCAACGACACCGGCACCGACACCGGAATTTCTGCGAAACGAGCTCTTTAACGCTGTCGCGTTAAGATGGCTGATATATATTAGGTAATTCAGCAGAAAGATCGGCAAGAAAATGCAACAGAAGCAGTCCGCGAGAATTAAAGTGAACATCCCATTGCGCTTCAAATTTCCACATGTAGGCATAATACAATAGAGAGAGCAAAATGTTATTCAGGAAGCTGTAGCTTTCTAAGCATTTGATGACGACACCTGTTAGTGGAAACTATGTCTACCAAAATGCATACGCTGCCTGTGCAACCAATATTTGTGTACGTAAAATTCAATTTTCGTGAGAATGGATAATATTTTATCTTTGAGGACCCTGTTTACACAAGCAGCGCAGCAATACGCACGGCTATATGGGACAACAATGTCGAGAGTTGAGCTAGTTGGTACATGATTGAAAAATCATGTACCAACTAGCTCCCGTGCATGCGATGACTCCCGTGCATGCGTCGAGTGATTGCCAGAAGTACTCAAATAGCTTGTTTCCTTCAATAAATTTTTATTAGTCCAGCTCTGTCCTGCCGTCTTCTTTTTTTGTGTCCGTTGTTTTCTTTGCTGCTTTTCATCGGCAGTTTATAAGGGACGTCTAATCGCTCAGTTCTTGTAAGCATGCATTTAGGTAACGTGTCTTCAGACATATTCTGCCGCGTACATAGCTATACAAACATAAAATTGTCGCATCCTAATCCATTCATCGTACAGCTTCGTGCAAGTATGCGGCCTCTGGCGTGTCACTATGAGTTACACGTCTGCTTGTAATGGATGAGGTTTGATGATACCCCAGCAGTAATCAACCAAGACGTATGATTTTTTTTATTACCTTGGACTTCTTTGCGACTGTGCAGGTAATATCAGTTCCATGTTAGACCGTGGAATTTCATTTAATGGCAGTTCTGACTCAACAGATTCTTAATTTCTTTCAAACCAACAAAATCGAACAGTTCTCTTATGCGCACAGTTCAGCCGAACGGAAATTTGTGCGAAGGGCTTTCGACAGGTATGCGCACTAGCCTACACCCTCCTTAAAGAAATTATTTTTTTATACCTACGCATCCTCTTAATATCCGTCTCCAGCTGTGTCTTACTGCGTCTTCGTCTTAAACCCAGTGTCCGCTGCCTTTAGTATCCCCTTTTAAGTTAAAAGACGGAGAATTTATTCCTCGTCAATAGGAAATTATTTCCATATGCGCTGCCTCATTTCGCAAATTCTGGATTGTTTTAGGAAGTTTACACTCAAAATGCAAACCCATCACCAACGCAAGACAGATTCAGGCGAGATCTCCCGGTCACAATATGACACAGCCTTCTGCCTACTCTAACCGCACAGTGTTTTCGCCTTCGCTGGGTTACTCTAGTGTGCATGAAGTCCGTCAGCGAGAGAGAGTATTCTGACCCTATACGCTAAGACCACAAAGCACTTAGCGAGGTCGACGCCTCAGAGGACATCGTCCACGTTGTCGTCGCGACGTCGTCGTATGGGCGGCCCTCGGTGAATGCCGGGAATCTAATCGCGACACGCCATCTCCATCAAAACCATCGGGGTCTACCCCGACGGCGCCAATATGGCCTCACGAGTGCTGCCACCTACGAGGTCCTCGGTATTGAAGGTCATTCATCCAGGAATGAGTCACCGGAGAGCACACACATAAAAAGCACACTTGCCGCAACGAAAATAACAACAACGAACAAATAAACCTATTCAAAAGTGTACAGCAAGTGCATGAGTGCGTGGAAAGGATGGAAGGGGTAGCAGGGAGGGAAGAAAAGAGGAGGGGAAAGGAGAATCTTGCTCCTTTCCGTTTCCGTTCCTTGTTTAGTTGGCTTGCGCAGAGTGAACGTATTCTTATTGTCTGTACGCAGTATGATCGTCTTTGTTGTTGACGCTGTTGCTGTAAACACAGAGTGAATACACAGAGGGAAAGAAAGCAAGAAAATGCAGAACGCCTCATGAAGTCACAAGTCAAACTGAGAAGTGGGTCGCGAATGAGCAAGAATACATAAAGGAGCTTTCATGTTAAGCGTACGTTCGTTTATTAGTTCTCATTGTCGATTTATAATGAACTTGTGAGAAGGACACTCTGTGAATGCTAATAGCCGACTGCCTTCGCAAAAATGGCCCCTTCAAGACGTTAAACGATGGCCCAAGCTAAGAAAGCGTTCCGGGTAAACTGGATTCCGAAACCAAATCAGCCTTCCGAAGCACTCTCCTTTAATACGTGAGCATTATTTTAGTGCACTCGAACGAAGAATGAATTTAAGAGCGTTGCGAAGACAGTAAAGAACATTCGCAATGAATTACGCAAAAGGATTGCGTTGTGCCGCATGTTACACGTAGTCAGTGGAAAAAAAATCCCTTTTTTATTTATTGGTATCAGACCAACAATAAATCCGGCTTTATTAGAGCGACGTATTTGGTACCGCTACACAATCTAAGAACATAATTGCAGGCGCTGAACTTTATAAAGTATGATTCTGGAATTTCCCACTTCTCCTCGCATTCGCGCACGCGCGCACACATTAATAGATGCAAAATAATGCTTAGTTGAGCCAACACGTTAACAGTTGAGCCAACACCAGTCTGCCCTAAGTACACATGACCACATGACAACGGAATGTTGTATACTACGTTGTCATGTGGTCATGTGTACTTAGGGCAGAATGGTAGGTGTATTAACACTAGACTAAGAGAACACATGTCCAGTCTGAAAGGTCGCCCTAGCACACATTTAGCGCTGCATTGTAGCGAGTGTGCATGCGCACCTTGGTTCGAAAGTACCACTATTGTATACAGGCATCGAAATAAAACTTGTGGGTAGATAGCGGAGGCCTATCACATTGTAAAGCACAAAGATAAGTGTGTTAGCCACACATCGGTTTCTCTGCTTGCAAAAGAGTTGTTACTGATGTCAGAACGTTAAGGCGTGTGATCATGTGATGCTGTGTGCGCTTGTCATATTTTCTAGCAGAACAGTGGGTTGTTAAATATGTGTGTATTCTGAAAAATAAATCAGTTGTTAGTTCGCGCCTGTCCTCGTAAGTCTCTTCTAGTCCCTGTGTGTTTTGCGCGAGTAAGTGAAGGAAGGATATAGAAATCGCGTGATCGCAGAGCTCAACACAAACTAACCAACCATACTTAAACCATTTCTAGAAACCTCTAGCTCTTATAAACTCTAGCGCGTTCATTATACTCTGCCTCTTTTGCAGAAGTTACAATGGCTACGCAATTTACAGACAAAAGGCAACGTCGCAGCTTCGCGGCAAGGGCGAAGCAATGAATGCGACAGCAATGAATAGGAATGCTATACATACACATACAAATCAATGAGGCAACTGCTGATCCCTTCTAGAGACATGCGCGCGACCGCGTGCGAACTCGTCCTGTAAGTGAAAGTACGATACGAGCCGGAAGGCGTGCTGCGTGCCTCCTCTCATAGGCACGCTGCCTCACCCCCCCCCCCCTTCCGGTTTCTTCTATCTCCATGCTTCGCTTGCGCGACGAAAGACGGGTGGGGCTTTTCCTCTGTGCTTGAGCAGCGATCGACGGCAACCCTTGCACGCTTTAACCCGCGCATATAACATAAGACGCGCGGAGCGATGTTATCTATTGGTATCGATTGGCACTTTATACGGAACATTACGGCAGTGCCGACGGCGATAGCGATGGTAAAAACCCACCGAGAGTATCCGTACAATTGCTGTCACGATAAAAAAACAACAACATATATAAGTGAGCCGCGTTGGGACGTTTCTCACGCTTACGCTTTCATCTTCCATCACGCATGCCATAAAAATTTGTTAAGCATTGAACGCTTGCAGTCGGCTGAATTTTTGTTCCACGCTTTTCGCAATATGCCTGCCGCGCTGTTTCGTCAGGCCTTTCACCATAAGTTCATTCTTTTTTGTGATACGAGCAAATATTTCGTTGTAAATGGACACACTTACGCCTACATTTTCAATACCATGCAGTATTGACGCATTTTGGATATGGCCTTTTTGAATAATTGAATAATACGTACATGTTAGAATGAACGTGCCAGTCTGGTCGTTTCCATAAAATGCCAAATGAAAAGAAATCAACATATGTCGATGCAATCTGCAATGCAGAATTTGAGTAAGCGGCAATAAGGCGCAGACGTTCAGTGTTCATGAGACGAACCAAAGAAGCACTGTTCCACAACCATATTCACCATTCTAATGACGCAAGATTCAAATGAAAACAACATTTGCGGCGTCGTGCGAGAACTTCTAAGCTATATATTCAGTTAACAAACATAAACCATAGGCTAACAACGCATGAATGCGTTACTAACTCAAATCCTACAGCAAGAATTATTTCTACAGGAACGTAGACGCATTACGAACATATTACGATGGTGGCCAGTCAAAGCGCAAGAACCAGTGAAATGGCTTGTGTAATTACGGCTAAGGTACATTTCTTTTAGGATTGATTGCGAAAAAAATTTCAGCATAGCACCATGCGTTTTCTTCATTAATTTTTTGGAACGCGATGCTATAGACATATATGACTTCATATTTATTCAGGCAGCACTAGTTTATGTGAAAGTGTTACATAGGTGTGTCTAGTGACTTCGTATTGTCTAAAGTAGAAAACGCTTGACTCAATACCGAAATTATAAACATTCCCAGTAAAAGTGATTCTAATTCTAAAAAACTGCTCTAAAAATGATGTGTTCTGAGTCACAGTGAAATCATAGGAAACGAGACAGCTGATCGCATTGCACATGCCGCGCATCAGGAGAATAATTTATCACTACTACCTCTAGCCAAGAGTGACGCGCGATGCATACTGAATAAGCTGTGCTGTCGACTGTTCAAGGAAACTTGGTTCGCAAATGGAGCACATAACTATCAGTTATGCAGCATTGATCCAGGCATAGAATTTAATATTCCAATAAAGTTTAGCCAATCTGTACGAACAGTCATTCATAGGCTTCGGCTAGGCAGAGCCTATACGAAGACCGTCCTGTATAGAATAAGAAAGCATAGCAGTACTACATATTCATGCGGAGAAGCTGAAGAAGACATAGAGCACCTTCTTTTATATTGTAATGATTAGGATGTTCCTCAAAAGAAACTTTTACAAAAACTAAATTCTTTTCGTACACGGCTTTATGCTGGCTAACTGTCTGCAAATATTGGCTAGTGTTCATTAAATGTTAGATAATGTTGGCTATCTTCTCTTATAATGACGTAATAAACGATTCGTTTGTATGCTAACGAAAGAAGGGCAGATGCTAGCATGTCTCTGCCTCAGTGAGTAAAATGCTTTGCATATTACGGCAATTCACCTTGGAGAAATACACCGGAAACTTCTATGCGACTTTAAGAAAACATTCGGCAACGTACAGTCAAAGTATATGACGTAGTCAAAGTCACCATGAAGGCAAACTTTGCAGGGCGTCGAGGAGACGAGTATGAAAGTAAAATTGAAAAGAAGGAAGCAGCGGCAGCGGCGACAAATTGAGAGGGTAGTAGCATAGTACGTCGAATAGCGCGTGCGATCTGCGTGACCCTATTGAAAAAATGATTCTCTTCAGTGGGTCAACATTTATTGCTCATGCAAGTGCTATTGCTTTAAGGGCCACTGAAGATGAGTTGCCGAAGCAATCGGTCAACAACAGACGCTCTGCCCTCACTTCGATCGGGCCGGCTCCTGCCGAGTGTTCGAGTAAACACCGACTGAGACAGACGCAGAGAGCAAGCACAAAATTCCATGTTACGACTGATCACTTTCTTTTAGCGACTACATGAGGTAAGCTGGAAGCATAGAGCTACACTCAATCCACTAGCCAAAAAGGAACATCTGATTCCTTGATATATGCCCTTTATTTCTGTCAGACCGATAAGCACTATGGAACCCTCGCACATCAATATGTGCTGCTCTGGTATAGGATAACGCGTACCAGTTTACTCGCCATCCAGGGAGTCTGTACTGCGCTGTTTGCCGCAGTTTTTCATGGCGAATAAACCACTGTGATCCACGTGCTCGTTGTGATCTAGCCCGCATAAAATGAGGCACCGTTAATCTCTCTTCCGTTCTCCCTGTCTGAGTTACTTCAAGAACTGAAAGCGAACGATTCATTTACTCGTTAGGAAATGAGTTTTCGTAGAATAATGCCGTACACAGACACAGACATGCTATTGTAAAGGATACGTTCTCAGAGTAAAGTCCTTTGATACCAATGACCCGAACGGAAGATGAATGCGGGAAGTTGGATGAAATGCAAAAGGGTCGTAACATCTCGAGCGTGGTGCATAGAACTTGATACAGAATAGTGGGTTTGTGCAAACGTGCGTTTTTGCGTCAGTAGTTGTGAACCTCCAAAACGACACGGACATGTAATATTTGCTGGCTTAACTAAGTATGCGGTGGGGTTTCAAGAAATTTCCTTGTGAACTCGCGCTAGGCAAAAAGAGAAATCTCATATCGCCAGCGAACCTTGTTTTTCAAAGCTTTCAGCACGAGCCACCCACGTTTGCCCAAACGTGCGCTCTTTCTTCATTCTTGGCTGTTTTTTTATAAGTTCTTGGTTACCTGGCTTCTTGGCATGGAGTGTCTTTTCAGCATATTTTTAAAAATTCTATTCGTATTCTTCCACACCGCATTTTGGTGGTCATAGCACTAAGAGACGCTATCTTCATCAAAGTCGTCCGTACTGGGCAATTCGGAAAAGCTGTTTTTTTATCGTGCATAGCTCAGTGCATGTGCATGGGTGAGTATATCCTCCTGGAGTGTTTACGTAGACGCTTTGCATACCATAATTGCAAAAAAAATATCAGAAGTAGCATTATAGAACATCGTAAGCTTCTCATTATTGTGTGCATCTTGCTCTTCTGTTCACTTCTCTTCCCGAACAGCACGTGTAAAAGACTGGCACTTGCCTTGTAGAAATGAAACCGAACGCTAACTTGTATTATAACCTCAGTATTGTATTTTTCTGTTCTGTCAATATTAAGTGAATTTTTCGTATCATAGGCAATTAGCACAGTGATACCTGGTTCTGAATTTATCCTTGTGTAATCGTTAAGGTATATCGACTATGTGAGTGAATATAAGCATTAATTATTATTGCATGTTCAGGCTGAAGCTAGATGCATAACGAATGATAAGACTAAAATGATTGAATAATGAGAGGATACATAAGAAAATGTAGATCAAGTTCATGCGAACTACCATAACTGCATAATTTTTTCGCCGGAAAACAGTTTATGTTGTGAAAACATAGGTGGTGACCATTAAAATATGTTTGTGGACTCGAAAATGTGGTAGTGCAGATTGTGTACAAGGATCAATATACAAACAACTTTAAATTTGTTGTAGTTAAAGGAAAGAGAGGTGAATGCACCACTTCAGAAACTCGGCAGTGGTAGCATGTAAAATCATGACTTTGAAATATAACCGGAATAGCGTGGTCGTGTAGAGAACTGACGCTTTCCGCATTTTACGAATCCCATTTGGCGGCCCGTGCGTGGGACTAGCCGGGTGGCGCGGGGTCTCCCCTGCGTCTTCTCTGGACCCCAATAAAGTTTGCATCATCATCATCATCATCATCATCATCATCATCATCATCATCCCATTAATGTTCTCGTAGAAAATATGGAGCGGGGGGGGGGGGGGGTAAGCGGCAAGTGATCGATTCTATGAGTCACACTGACCCCACAAAAGTTCAAGAAATATACGCTAATATTGCGAAGGATGATTTTACAGAGAGCATATGTATTTCCAAGAATGCCATGGCTCGTTCACCGCAGGGGACCTGAGTACGCGTCGTTTTTTTTCCATTGAGGAAAAATTTCCTTTTCACTAGCTTTTTCTTGGCCGCGGATTTAGCGTGAGATTTGTACGTGTTTTTCTATATACGTATATTTGATATATACAGTTTCTGTTTCTTCGCGGTGCCTGACGCATTTAGTGCTCGCTTCATGTGCCAATGGTGAAAGTTAAGCCACGGATAGCGGACAACCAACCGTAAAGGTCGATAAACCATCTTGTCCTCAAAGGGCTGAGAAAGTGAGAAGAACAAAAAAGAAATACCAGGAGCACTCGCACCACCGCAGAGTGTTTACCAGTCCTTAAAAGCACTTCTAATACTCTGGAGTCTCCTTCAAAAATCAAGAAGCCGAAATAACGAGGGCTTTAGTAGAGAAGATTAACTTCGTTCTTCGAATGAACAGAAAGCGCAAGTCTAAGAAAACATAGTGAACTTAGAAGAACGGTGCGGGCGTTGGCCTCGTATTTTTACTACTTCTTCGCCTAAAGGTCCCTGCCCCTGAAAATAAACAGCGCACTGACTCTACAACTCCAAGTGCCCATCTAGGCAGCCCCAGGCCCGGGCCTTCCATTCGTCGGATTTTAAATAAAGTTATTTTACTCACTCATTTACTCCACACTAATTAAATGAACAAAAAAAACTGCGATAGGCGCGCTCGATATGCCACCTCAAGTGCATCCTAGTAGATTCGCAGAAAACTCCTGCCTTGAATTCTGACAGTACTTTTTCAGTCATTTGCGAACTTTCTGTATTCCTCGCTTTGCAGGTATTGCTTGTTTCTAGCGCAGTGCTCGCTCTGCTTGCACTTTCGACTTCGCAAACAACGTCAACGAGTTTTTCGCCCTCGTATATCTCGCGGCGAACAGCATCTCGTTATTTCTGCGAACCCGGTGAGCTTTGCGTTTTCCCTTTAAAGAGCGGCCAACATGTACCATGGCTTTTACATTTGTAACTTGTACTATGAATTGCGTTGACTCTGTGTAGCACACCCGCAGAAAACATAACATAGTGCCTCCTGTGCGTGTGTGTGTGTGTGTGAACACCTCAGAACAGGGGTGATGAAAAGCGCTCGTAAATTTTTGCAGGATGAAAAATACATGCAAACATCTTTTACAGAAAAGGGTAATGAAATGGTCAAACAAAAGATTACACCATCTTCCACTAAAGGGAACCATGTGGGGATGCGAAGCAGCGCTGGGTGTTCACTTGTGTTTCCATTGTTGTTGCATTTGTATGTTTACGTGTATGTTTCATTTGTGTGTGGAGTTGTGTATATGTTGTGTACCCCTTATGTTACCCCCCCCCCTCCAATTCGATGTTTCCGTTGCACTTCGGCTTCGCGTTGCCTCGCAGCTTCGAGATTCGCTTGCCGGTGTTGCCGTTTACGTTCAGCTTCGCGAGCGTCCATAGCGCCGTTGCGAAGGAGAGTGCAACGTTCGCCGGCGTTGCCGTTTACGTTCAGCTTCGCGAGCGTCCATAGCGCCGTTGCAAAGGAGAGTGCAACGGGAGTGAGCGCGCGCCGCATTATATACGAGCGCACAGCTGTGGCGGAGAGAGAGAAACGGGAGAGGAGAAACGAAGCGGAGGCAGCGCTCACGCCACCTCCCCCACCCCACCTCCTCGCGCTCACGCGAGGAGAGGGGGTAGAGTTGGCGCATGCGCAGTGGGGAGCGGACGCGTGAGGGAAGGACGGACACAGCCCCGAGCAAAAGCTGCTTCGTATCTAAAACTAGCAGTTGTTCCGTGTACAAATACAACCGATGAGCGAAGCTCCTTAGAAATGGGACGCAAACGACTATACGCCTGATCTCCCTGCTGGCTGTCATGAAGGCGGTAGGGTGAGGAGCGGATGGGCAGAGCGTCTGCTGCGCTCGGTGGCGGGAACGACTGAGCGAGTGTGCTACGCGCGCAGCGCAGGGAGACAGGTGGGAGGGGGGTGCGAGTGGTGATGCGGCGGGGAGCATCGACGGCGGCGACGGAACGCGCGCACATTGTCTTTTTGCGCCGGCACCGGGTGCAGAGAGTGTCTGCTACTACTTTCGACAAAGCGCCCGTAGTGCGCTAGAATGATGGTTGTCATTTCACAATCCACGATAAAGCTGGTGAAAGTGAAGACGAACATTATAACCCGTTGTGCACAGAGCTTATTTCTTTTAACCTCGAACTTCTAGTGCGCTAAAACCAAACCGCTCAAGGCCTAAATATTTCTTCCTAAATCACCGTGCACTTCAACCTAAAGCGATGCTTAAGAGAAGGAAGCTTCGACGGTGACGGTGGGGTGCGGGCCCTAAGGAGCTTCGCTCCTAAAAATGTGCCAAAATCGACAAGCCAATTAAATCGCAAGAGCACGGATTTTTGGGCTAGTTGGTTTTGCATAGCGGAACACCTAAGCGCGCGCAACCTAGGACAGAGGGAGGTGATGACAACATTAGCGCTTTAAGCGCTTATGTTGTCATCACCTCACTCTGTCCTTGTTTGCGCGCTTAAGTGTTCTTTCAAGCCAATTGAGTCCATTTTTGTAGTCAAGTGGATGGGATAAGCCTGAATAGGTGTGAAGCACAGAACCACAGAAGTGATCGTACATCGCAGGCCAAAAAGACAACAGTTTCACAGTAACGACGTGGAGGCTGCACTATCAGATGCTCTTGTCTCTCACAGTAACAAAAAAAAAACACTAGCGCTGTGGTTCAAAATGCAGACGAATGTATGCAACTCTGAAAAGTGGAAAGTATAATATTTCAGCTGTTCCACAACGCCTCCTCAGCCTTGCGAAATGTTGTGTTGAGCACATTATATAGCATTCGCCTCGCCTTATGTTCTCAGTGTGTTTTATTTTACTGTCGTAGGTCCTGAAAACTTTACCGAGAGGATGCCTCCCGAAAACCCGGCGCCATGCGACCTAGCTTAAATACTGATCGCGCGTCGTCGTCATCAAAATAACAGGTAAGAAACGATAAGACTATACAAGAACGATACTGGCACGTTTTGGTTGGAGTGTATTAAGAACACGTTATTCGCGCTTTTCACTCCGAAATGCATTCACGTACTGCCCGTTACAGCCTACTTTTACTCTTTTACTAAGCAGGCGCTGCCTCTCTTTTTTCTAACTTTTTTGGACGTTTCTAGCTTGTTATCTCGTGTAAGAAATTATGCGCACAGGATGTTCCATGGCTAGGCTTTCGAGAATTCAGGCCCATCAAAATATCGCTCCAACAGAAAAGTTCATTTTAGCGTAGCGTGAAAAACTAGCCGAGCACATAGCGAGGAAAAAGAGAATAAAACAGAAGAAGACGTTGTAAATTAAAAATTGAAAAATTGACTCACGTAAGTGAGAGGAGGCAGCGATTTGTTCCAATATTCATACTTAGGGCTGTGCAGCGCTCACAAAAAGGGACAAGGAACAGAAGAAGTACACAGGACAAGCGCTGACTCTCAACTGAATTTTTATTCCGGGAAACACAAAAAAAAGTAAACATGAAGAAAAATCGAGTCACATGACTTGTGCCCCAGACGAAAAACGATACGAACATTCATGGCTGTTGCCCCGTAACATAGCATGCGCGCAACCACTTTTAAGTCACATTTCCGCACGTGCTGACCAAGAACTCGTATTCCCTATCCCGTGGTCAGCACGCGCGGAAATGTGACTTAAATGTGGTTGTGCGCATGCTATGTTACGGGGCAACCGCCATGAATGTTCGTTTCGTTTTTCGTCTGGAGCACAAGTCATGTGACCCGATTTTTCGTCATGTTTACTTTTTTGTGTTTCCCGGAATAAAAATTCAGTTGAGAGTCAGCGCTTGTCCTGCGTACTTCTTCTGTCCTTGTCCCTTTTTGTGAGCGCTGCACAGCCCTAAGTATGAATCAATACCAACTCGCTCAATTTTCTCTTCTAAGTTGTTCCAATATATTAGAAGCTGTAGCATTGCAGTGGTCTGTCTTTCTCGCCTTGTCGTCGGAAAGGCAAAATAAGAAGGCGAGGGTCTTCGTTCGCTGCAGCTATCTTCTTAATGAAGATGAATGAATTACTAATTAGTCAGAACACGACGATTGAGTCCGAGACGAAATCACCGATTCGCGTGCTCCTTCACCAGACTCGAAGAGAACACGAACGAGTTAAGGGACAAATTAGTAGCATAATTTAGCGGCTCGTTGTCTGCGTGAGCATGTATACAGGCAACACGACAGGATGCACGGAGTAATTGAAGGGGACGACGGTTCGATATTGGCTTTGCGCGGACGGTTTCTCGGCATCGTCGCGCTTTAGTGGACAGGTTGTTGCACTGCTACTTGCCCTGCCACCCAGTGCGCAGTAACAGTCGTGATTGGAGGTAATTCACTTTGCTGTTCCTGTTGTTGACGCCTTGGTAGTAGGCCTAACACCTCAAAACTGTAGTTACCTTAAGTTGCGGATGCCTTATATTAGAAATCTAAGGTCCCCCATTGTCTCGAGAACTAAAGATATGTACTCATTTAGAAATATACATTTCATTGATAGAGGCTGCACTTTCGATTCTAGGGACGTTGTAGCGTGCTTGATGATGGCAATATTTCAAACACAACACTCTCTCGCAAGGATTCAACGATATACTAGCGAAACATATTCTTCGCGAAAATTTCTTATGTCTTGTGTACATGAGCATATATAAACTAACTGCGTCAATTAGCGGTGAAAGGGAGAGAAAATGAAAAATCTTCACTGCACTGGAGAAGTCAATACTATATTACATTTCAACCTCCATGTATACAAACTTGGAGACTCAACTAATTACCTAGAGTGCCTCTTCTATCCTATTTCTATAGTTAAGGGAGCGTTACCGGGGCCTATTCACGCCTGTAACTGCTGACAGCCCTTGCGCTCACTGCTGCGCTCTCTTCCGAGGCGTTCACCAACTTTTATCCTCCAAAAGGCCTTTCGTAAGTTTACTACCGTAGAGGAACTACAGCTTTCAGTTCACGATTTCTCTTCTATTGCCTCTTGGGGCCTGTTGTGCCGGCGTCGCGTTATTAACGACAGGTGCGGTTGAGCACAAAGCCGAATCTCTAAACAAAGAACCAGTATAACACATCATTGTATAGACCGCAGTACTGATTGTTTTGTTGGGATTTGACGGTAAGCACCTTTGTGCGCTAACGGCCTCTTTCGCACTGTTTGTACGCGAATTACTAGGAGCGCACAATCACCGAGCAAATGCCTTGTCTTCCTCTAATAGTCATGATTGTGAAACTATTAATCAGCCAAGGCCATTAACCCGCAGGTTCTTTCAGACTGTAAACTGCTTTACTATGCTCGCAGTTAGAATGGTTATCACCGTGTGCCTCTCTCATTTACTGCTACGCCATCTGGTGCACTTCTACTTTAGCTACGTCCCTGGCTGTGCAAAATCCAATAGAAGTCAGCAATCACTGCTGCTACGAGAGCACCAGAATGCTAGTTTGTGTTAGAGACATCGCTGAGGAAAGTAAATCACAGGTTCTTCTCTAATATTGACTTTTCATTTTTGTAAATGAAATTGTGTGCTGATGATTACTTGTTTCGTGTGAGTATTGCCTCTTTTCCTACCGTCATTCTGATTGTCATTGCTGGGATGCAGCCTTGTAGCAACACTGTTTTTGTGACCGGGCAAATCCAGATAAACTCAGGCATGCCGCATACGTACGTATTCCAGCACGGTAAGAGAATCCACGTGGTCAAAATTGAAACCGCAGTCTCCGAGCACGGTGTGTCTGATTCTGATATCTTACTTGACTGTGCTTCATATCCCTAATGAAATGTGTGTCACAAAACTAATATTTGCTATGTTCTAGGAAAGCCCAAAGAGCCAAACGCAGTGATGAGAGGCGAGACAACAAGGTGGACGAGCGTGCAAGTGCGCTCTGTCCACCGACTAGTTCAGTCAACGTCTTCTATTGTACTATTTGCTATCTTTCTTTTGAGATTTCGCACATCTTCTGTAGTTCATAAACCCACCTGTGGCTTTCTTCAATGGCGCAATATCGCAGGGCGCGGCACCTGGTGCTCTACGATATTGTGCTCCACCATCTCTAGCTTCAAGACAAATACGAGAAGGAGGAAGTACTTTCACACGTGGGCAGCCGGCCTCCGCGGCCCATATATCAGCGTTCCGGCAAGCCGGAGCCTACTGTTGGCAGGGGTATCTTTTTGTCTGGCTTTTAACTTGTGTGTGCTTCGCAGGAAGCGAACGGCATGAAATATGAATTGAAATGCGAATAATGCAGAAAGAAAAAAACTCGGCAGATCCCACGTACCGTGGGAATCGATGTTATGCGAAGTCATGCCAATTTTGGTATATATCCATTTATTTAAACGGCCGCGAGCGCGCCATGTGCGTGGCATGCAAATCACGCTGATGGCGCGCTCATGTCGCACTCCCATATTGAGGGTCAATTGGCAAAAGAACTGAGCTCACACTCAGTGCCACTGTCTTCCAAATCTGTCTTCCATTCCGTATACCTGTATAAATTGATACGCTCGGCGTACTGTTCAGTTTTTGTAATGTGTTACAGTTTCCTTCTTTTATATTAAGAAAGAAAAAGCCTGTTATACTAAGAAAGAAAGAGTACAGAAGTGAAAGGCGAGATAGAAAGAAGAGAAAAGGGGCTCCAACGAAAAAATAAACAAGTGAGGACCACAGCCCTTTACTGGAGTGCGTGACCTTTTTTTGCCTGCGTGGTGCACTGCATCGCATCGTTGTACCACGAGAGCTGAATGCGGGCGCGTGCCCCCACCAATAACGAAGACAAATGAGAGAACAGCGTTCTTCTCGTGGGGATGCCGTCAGCGCCAGAGATCGCATGCTTCAAAAACAATGCTTTCCAACGCTCATTCTGCCCCGCTTGAGCAGTCGGCGGCGGCTGCGGCGCAACCTCGGCATCTCTCCGGATCATAAGTTCTCGTTCTGCGCAGTGGGAGACCGGCGGGACTGGCGGATAGACGGCGGCGCTTGTTTTCTCCCATATGTTTCCAAGAGAATGCCATACTAAGCTATAACCACCATGAATTTTCTCCTCCTCTTTCCTGTTTTTTTTTCTTGGCTGCTTCTCTCGCAGCTGAACACGCAGTTTTTCGTTCTGTTTTTGCCCCGGTCTCGAAACGTGTGCAGATCGACCGAGGAATGTTGGTGTATCTTATTACAGTGCTGGAAGGTTTCTGCGTAAGTACGTCGTTTCTTATCTCGTTCTAGCCGTATCACTTGACATACGAAAGGAAAGGAACAAGCACTCGCGTTGCGTACGTCTTGCGATGATATAGTTCGGCATGATAAACAAGCATGGATGTTCGAGGAAACGTGGAGATAACTTCAAGGGTGCATCAACATACAAAGATGGCATACGATACCGCTCAGTTCGTGGTTTGCAGCCGTGTTATGAAACGAGTCATTTTAGCGAGCTCCTTCACTTGAAAGGAAGAGACACCTAATGAAATCGCACACGACGAGCTTTGAGAACACTTGTGGGGTAGATAATGCGGAAGGAAGAATCTGGTGCCATTAGCGGTGCCTGGCGAGCCGTGGAATGCGTTGCTTTTAGGGAGGTCGGCTTCGGCTTTAACTAGATCTGCATAGTTCTGCCGTGGGAAATTTTACAACATATTTTTGAAAGAAATATATTTAAGAAGCCCTACGTAAAACACGCCATGATCGTTCGCGTTACTTCTTTCCCCTCAGTATTTGTCGGAGATTTAATGCATGCAAACAGAAGAACAATGCGAATGTAGCAATATTTCTCTTCGCGTCGTCTAAAGCGTTAGGTCATTTAACTTTTTTTTGCCAGTTCTGCACTTTGCGGGGGATTCAGTGGCTTATTTGCCAAAAGTGATGACTTGTGCTGCAAGTTCTACCGCAGCATCAATATCACGTAGGAGTGCGTGACATTTATATATTAGAGGCGCCCAGGGGTGCAAAAAGCCGCAAAGAACGCGCCAGGCGCCAGTGAAGTTGCCGTCCAATATTGCCCGTGGGCATATTAATATATCCGGATCACATCCTCGTCACTCGAGACTTGCTCAAAGGTCTTCATTGTTGGTAGCTGGGCAGGACACTGGCGATCGAATGTTGCCCCGTTACCGCTGTACAAATAGGGACCCCAATTTGTCGTTGATTATATTCTCGGAATGCGAAGACAGTAGCCGAGTGAAGGTGGAACAAAAAATTCAGATAGGAAAAAATACAGGGCCTGTGAGGGAAGCTGTCGGTGCGTTTCTGCCCAACTTTCATTTCTGTGTCACTCAGGGAGCAGTGAGCATTTTTTTTTTCTAATACAGATTATACAACGTTTTTCAAAGGAACACGCGTACATGCGTGTGTCACGTCTCTTCACGAGCCTACGTGGAAGCGTACATTCACGAACACACAGGCAGGAAGAGAGAAAGAGAGAACGTTCTCTTGCCGCACCATTGTTCTGTCATTCTCCGACGTTCGATTCCCACAAACATGCCCGAAAAGCTATCTCTCAGGGTGGTGGCGGCGGCTTGTTTCATCACAAGAAGCGACAATGCGTGATCCACCGGCACTCACTTTCTTGCGGACAGATTGGAGGAGCAGGGCGTGGAGTAAGAAAGAAGCGGGGTGTGTACGAACAGCAGCTCAGGGAGGGTTCTTTCATGTGATCTCCTCGGAGGCGTGTGTGCGTTCAGCGGAGATCCACATAGTCGTCAGTCGACGAGCGGTGGCGATGGCCGCGACAAGGACTCTGTATTTAGCTTCGCCGTCGGCTTTGATAGCGCACGACACGAGCGATGCCGATCGATTTCAGGTGGTTCCGTGCGTCGGAATGGTGTGCGCTGGCAGCAGCTGACATGTATCTCATCTCCTTCCGAACGGAGTGGACCGCTAGGCCTGGATTGATTTGTGGTGGCATATTGTCGCTGCAAACAGTCCCTGTACCCCTAATTGGAAGTTTCCGAGTTGTTGGCCTCTTTTTCAACGTGTTCATACAAAAATTGGGCTGTTGTGGAAGTGGCAAAGGGAAGTCTCGGGACGACATCTAAAATATGAGGCGGGCCATGCATAAACCTAGGCCGCGAGTCTTTCGTACCGCTTCTAGTTGATTCTTGCTTTCAATGGACCTTTCAGTGGGCGAAGGGAAAAGTTCGGGCAAGAGTCATGCGTCGATCCTTTTCTCCTTTCCGGCTCCTACGAGCCTGCGCTGTGCTGAAGTGCTATTGTTTCATTGTGAAGTTCCGCAAATAAATATACAATTTGGACCAATCTGAGAGGCTGTGCCGTCTTTCTGCGCCAATCACGGTTGACAAGGCAGCGAACTTGACAGCATGGCGTATTTGACGATGTCCACAATAGCACCTTGCTTAAGCTGCTGTCTTTCCGTAGTGCGAATCATATTGGATAAATGTTTATCTTGTTTTTTGTACTATGCAGCTGATATTACCACAGAGCTGTGCAAACATTGGGACAACTATTCCCTGCCGTTACTTCGACGGCAACAGTGAATTTAATCTCCTCTTTTCTCTAACTTTTCTTCCCCCTTCCCCTGCGCAGGGTAGACTACCGGGCTCATGCCTGGTTAGCCTCCATACCGTTCATCCTTATTCTCTCTCTCCCGGCCAGCAATCCTTCGATTATATGACTTTGCGGAAAAAAAATTCTGTCTTGCTGCAGCAAGCTGAAAGGAACAAAAATCGCTATTTCAGAAGATTTTTCAAAAAAAAATGCGCGAACAAGAGGAAAACTTTGGCATTTCGCAGAACAAGAGAGGGCACAAGGTTTGAAAGTGTCGCTAAATTATGACAAGATAAAGTAGGTGGGGAACTGTTCGTCTGGGACGCGCTTCAAAACCGAAGGGTGAAAATAACAAAACCGTTGCGCCTGCGCAGAAGCAGCCGAGAAGCCAAGGCAAGCAATGACAGCCTTGTACCAAAATCTTGAGAGTTGTGTCACTTAACGCCCGTAGCGTCCTAAACAAGCTAACTCTACTCGAAAGCCTAATACTAAATCACAATCCACATATTTTAGTTATTACGGAAACATGGTTGCATGAAGACGTACTCGATTCTGAGGTTGTTCCCTCTTCATACAAATTATTCCGCAAAGATAGAACACACGGGGTGGTGGGGTCGCTATAGCTATTAAAAGAATCTCAAGTCTTCCCGTTTAGAAGACATCAGCGACCACGAAAGTGTGTGGTGCAAGGTCAATTATCATGGGAAAAGCATATTTCTTGGCGCAGTGTACCGCCACCAACTCTCTTCCTCTGAGTATGTAGAAATTATGCATGATTACATTGCACAGCATACAAACTCACGTTCAAAGATAATTCGTTGTGGGGATTTTAATTTGCCAGGAATAAATTGGCCAGGCTTGTGCCATGACAACCGAGAAATAGCAAATGCAGAGTCATTGTTACTAACAGCATTCAGTTTCTCATTGTCCCAACTAGTATCTTGTGCCACACGTGTTGTAGATTCTTGTTCGTCAATACTTGACCTCGTGTTCGTTTGTAGTTCCCTCGAGCATTATGCTATCAGTGTTGAAGATGGAATTTCCGATCACAAGATTATTATTCTTTCATGTCCTATAACACTATCTAAAACAACAAAAACAACTCGAACCACCTATTTCAGAGACTATGCGCATGCAGACGACGATGCTATTTTAACCCATTTAGAGTCATCCTTTCCCATTTCGAAAAACCAACAACGCAACAACGTAAACGAAATGTGGGCATGCTTTAAAGAATCGTGAGCTATTGTGAAACTTATTACATTCCTTTGAAAAGGAACGCATTGATCGAGAGTATCCGTGGATGACGCGGGATATTATACATTTAAAAAGAAAGATAAAACGACAACGTAAGCGCGGAACCCTAGCAAACTACGCAGTCTTATTGCCTCGTTAACACGCGAAATTTCTAGCGCTAAGTCTCACTTCTTTTCGAAACACTACCGTCGTTCATGCAATCGGAGCCAAAAAAGTGTTGTGCGCTATTTGTCAAATCAGCATTCCTATATTTCCCAGCTTACATCGTGCAATAAATCGTCACTCAGGCAGACGAAATAGCCGATAAAACGAACGCTTTTTTTCACTCCGTCGTTACGCATGGGTCTTCTGGAGGAACATTGCCGTCATATTCTTAATTCACCCTATGTCAGAATTAAATATAAATATAGAAGGCGTCCACTGCGTACTACGAAAACTTGACGCCAAGAAGTCCGCAGGCCCAGATAACATTTCAAACACTTTCCTTAAGAAGTATTGTGAATGGGTGAGTCATATCTGTACAAAATATACATTAGCTCCATATCTACACGCGCAATCCCTGACGATTGGCGCACGGCTAAGGTCATCCCCATACATAAATCCGGATCTAAAAACGAAGCTAGCAATTGCCGCCCAGTATCTTTAACAAGCACGAGCTGCAAAATATTAGAGCATATATTTTTAAAGGAACCATAACGCACCTAGAGACTAACAACCTACTCTACTCTCGGCAACACGGATTTAGATCAGGCTTGTCAACAGTCACACAGCTAGCCGAGATGACCGACGATATTGCAAATGTACTCAACACAACAGGACAAATAGATGCCGTTTTTCTGGACTTTGCAAAAGCGTTTGATGTTGTTCCCCACCATAATCTCTTTTAAAAATGCAAGCAATCGGTATTGAACATAACGTTATTACATGGGTCAAGTCATCCTAAAAATCGTAAACATTCGTTTCTGTGAACAACAATATCTCGAGCAGGCTAGACGATCTGTCAGGCGCACCACAAGGATCCGTCTTAGCGCCATTTTATTTCTCATCTATATTAATGACATTTCTTTTTGCGTCGACCCATCCATTCAAATAAGGCTTTTCGCCGATGACTGCGTCGTATATACAACGTAAGTCAAACTGAAGACCAGGTTAAACTTAATCACTCGCTACAAAAAATTCAGGCATGGTGTACTCAATGGGGAATGACACTAACGCAAAAAAGAACTGTAGCCATAAGTTTTTACAAATAAGAAAAAGCCTCTTACTTTCTATATAGATTAGCAAATTCAGGAATGGCCAAAAGTATTGAGGTAAATACTTGGGAGTCATATTAACATCCAACCTAAGTTGGAACCTCATATAGCGGCTATTTTTTCGAAAGCGCAAAGAAGCTGTCGTTTCTCAAGAGAAAACTACGGAACGTTCCCCTGCGGTTAAGCTAACCGCGTATAAGACACTGATTAGGCCCGCACTAGAGTATGCCGAGATCATTTGCAGACCACATCACAAATTTTTCATAAACAAATTGAGCGAGCCAAATGTAGCAGTCCGATTTTTGTTTTCAAGTTATTCCAGGCATACTAGTGTTACCGCTCTGCGTAAAAAAGCCGAACTGTGTTGTCTTGACCAACGTGGAATAATTTCCAAACTGAAATTTTTGTATAATTGTATCATGAGCATTATAAAATATCCAGAACAGAACACCCCCTTGAACCCACAGACACTCCTCAAGAACTAGCCACAACAAGACAATACGGCTGCCTAAAAGTCACAACAACATTCATCAAAACTCTGTTCTCCATCATCAATAGCATACTGGAATAGTCTACCATCATCTGCGGTGAACTGTGAAACGGGAGAATCTTTTGCTCGGGAAATCGGCGATATCTTTTCTTCTAATTAGTATGTTACGTTTTTGAATTGTACTCGCATGTTATCTAGAAGTGTATCTTTGAAACTGTTGTCCAGCATTGAACTATCATCTGGAATGTATTCGTCACTTTCGACACAATTGTAACCATTTTATGTACTACCACTTCTGCTTGGACCGAGAAGGTCTGCAGTATTCTGAAAAATAAAATAAATAAAATAGGCACTGGTTTTCCACACACAAACTCACGTTTCCCTTAAATAACGCGGGCTACGCTGATCTCAAAAAGAATCGTGGGATACTCTTTCGCGTCTACCACGCCACATTTACGTTAACGTTTGTCACATCGACATTTTCAATAGAACATAAGGAAACGCACACCCTGTTGAGGCTATGAAGGTACTCAGATGCACTCAGAAGGGGAAGAATAGGGTTAGGGAATCTAGAGTGATCTAATTCGCGCTTTGCAGATCTTGCCACCTATGAATACGTAAACCGCACAAAAGATCAATTAGGCTCATCTTGAAGGCGCACTGAATATAAAGGTAAAAATTGAGGCTATGAACCGCAGTATGTCTGCATGTAAAGGAAATTGTGCTTCACAGCGGACAGAAACTAAGCGCCATTAACTAACAATTTCTTCAATAGAGTACAGTGTACTAGGACAGGGCAGTGCTCGGAACGGCAGCAGCTCCAATGTTACAGAAGGTGAAGTCCAAACAGGGTCAAGCCGCTTGTGGCGCGGCGATCAGTAGGCTGAAATGTGTCGTCGTTTAAGAGTTGCGCGCGGCTCCGCCAAAGTGGCACAGGGATATAATGCCTGCTTCGCACTCAAAAGCCCCGGTTCGAATCGTAGCTTTATATGATGGGTTTTTATTTTTAGTGTCACTTGTTACACCTGTATTAGTTTTTCCTTATTACTTAAATCTAGCTTCAGTTGCTACGTAGTGCTACAAAAAGTGACGTAAATGTGAAGTCTCGTTTCGAGTCTCATGTTCACAAAAATCTCGGAGGCCATACTTTGCGTTTTTGTTGAATGCCATGCGGTGGCGCTGCAAATAATTACGCTCACTGTAAAATTTCTTCAATCTCACTTCACATTTGACGTTACTTTTTCTAGCACTACGCAGCAAATGAAGCTAGTTTTAAGAAAGAAAGGAAACTAATACAGCTATAGACTATTTTACGGACGGGTTTCGGGGCAGCCATGCTGGGCTGTTGACCTTGCCGTGTTTTATCTTGAACACCTAAGCGAACAGTGTTACGGTGGGCTTATACCTTTAAACTGTTGGTTTGGTGTATTCGGCATTGCCTGGCTTTATCAGTTCGCGTCACGGTATACAAATAAGAAAACATTCGTTTAAGAGCCCATGATGGCGGCGCCCATATGACTTACGTAACATAGTCTATAACAAGTGACACTAAAAATAAAAGCCCACCATCTACACCTGCGATTCGAACCGGACCTTTTGAGTGGGCAGTGGGCATTCTACCAATGCACCACTTTGGAGAGCCGCGCGCAGCTCTTAAACGACGACACATTGCAGGCTACCGATCGCAGCGCCACAAGCGGCTTGACCCTCTTTTCACCTTTCGAAGGTCGTTCCGAGCATTCCCCTGTTATAGTACACTCTAACAAGAGATATCGAGTGAACAAGCGACGAAGAGCATCCGCAAGTCATGACGACTGAATCTACACCGACCGAATCGTCGACAGGGACCTTGCGACAGGGACCACCTGGTTTTTACCTTCAATGCTGAGTCATCCCCTCCGGAAGTGCTACGGTGTGTCTATAATCTTATACTGCTGCTACTTTACTCTACTTGAAGCGAAGACGTGAGCGCTCACTGGATGACAAAGCTAAGCATATGCTTGTTTTCTTATTTTCGCCGTTGTACCTTTTAGCTGCCTACATTTGTTTCTTTTTATATTGTACGAGATTGCTGTCCTTCAGTTCAAGTTGATTTAATTTACCGTTTATCTGTTGCTTGTGCAAACAGCTCCAGGAATGTTCGGAGTAAAAGTTTGACTTTCCGATCTCATACTTTGTTCTTTTTGCTTTTCTTTTAGCGAGTCGGAAGGTGACGAATCGCAATCTATCATGACGACGCCTTCTGAGTGAGCAGGAGTGAAAAAGCTGACACAGATCCACGGAATTCGGAACGAGAGAAACAGTGCCACTACTCGAAAGAAACAAGAAACTCAGAATGAAGGTCAGAGAGTGCTCGGTCATTTGCAACAGAAACGGCCCAAGCCTAATTTTGTATGGGGCTTCTACTTCAGCGCAGCTCTCTCAAGGAAGCGCCTCGTTATTGTCGCTTCATCTTGCTAAAGCTGGCGGGAAGTAACTACACAGTGTTTGTCTGCCCCATTGTCAATTATCTGCTCTCCTTTCTCCTTTGTACGGGTCTTTTGGTATACAAAAAGAGTTGAAAAAAGTGATGTCGGGAATAAAGTTTGGTAGAAACACAAGTAAGAAAAAAAAACTTCAGGAGGCGCCCAGCCTTTATTAAACTGCTTTTTGCAATTAGTCTGGCTTTGCTTCTTTTGCACGTCGACTCAAACAGCTTCAACGCGTGCATCGCAAGGCGCGGCCATGCTCGCTTCATCACAACCGCTATCAGTGTAGCGCTGTACAGAACCGCTGTAGCTCTTACAGCCGCTTAAGCGCGCATCAATTCTTCTCGCAACTTGAATATTAATATGCGTTACAGCATGACCGAGCCTATGTCTCTGGAGAAGCACCGAGACATGGCCGACAGAAGCGCAAGATTTAACTTCTGCACGTCTTTTATTAATAACGAAAGAAGCATACACTGTAAACCACTTTACACCCGTATGGGTGTAACTTGGTGTCTATAACTCACACCCCTACCCCCAAAAAATAGGTGTACCAAGCAGGATTACACCTATACAATGGGTGTAATTTCAAACTTTCACCCAATGGGTGTGCTTGGGTGTAAAAGCATATTACACCCAAATGAAAAAAAGGGTGTAGGGTGTAAAAGCATATTACACCCAAACGAGAAAAGGGCGTTAGGGTGTTTATGCACAATTACACCCAACATCCAGGCAAAAATTTCCATAATTCGAGTGGTTCCCCCCTCCAAGTTGGCTCCCATTGAAACGCTAGAAAGCTTACCCTTTAGCCAGTCCTTTCAAGGGCGCATGACCTATTATAGTGGCTCCTGCCACAGAAGGAAAATGCTGGCAGCAGCACTGATTTTATGGTGCATATGAAGCACGGCATATATGGCCCTTACATATACAGTGCAATCGTGACTGAATACAAAGTCATTACCTAAAATGTGTTGACACACATTGCAAGATGTTCACACAGTTATCCAATAGTACAAAATAAAGCCAAGCTTTTATAAACACAAAGCTCGTACATCCGAGACAAATTCTACGGTATTCAATGACCTTTCTCGAGTGTGCGGAGCGGCATCGCGTATTCCGCCAAAGGAGCACAAATGACATGGAGCACAAATGACCAAGGCGTTTGTGTCAAAATATGAAGCAAGGGCGTTATTTCCACTTCATAATGAGGAATTCAATTTAACATGCTTCATTGTAACACAGCCGTATAGTGCAGTATGGGTCTTAGAACAAGCTACACCCGTGCGAGTGGGGTGTAATAGATGAAACTGCCCTCGAAAAGGTAGCAGTCACAGGGAGAAGCACAAATGAACCTTCTTCCCTGTCAGCCCCCTTGGGGCACTACAGACACCTGGTCCCTTCGGGCGCACCCCAGCATGAATTTTCCCGCTGTAGTTGCCCTTCCTAAGAAGGTATATTGGTGCCACTTCTTATACCTGCACTTATGCAGTTGATAAATAAGGTGCCATCGTCTTAAATGGGCTGCATAACATCAGTGTATGTGTTTGAAATCAACAGAACACACAAGGTACGGTCTGGCCGTTCTCCTGTTAAGAGAAAGTTCAGAAATGTGCAATTCCTTGATGAGAAAGTGGATTGATAAAGTTTCAAAATCCAGCAGTGCCCACACCATTGTGCCTGTTGTCGACTTTCTTAGGGGTAAACACTGCCATCACACAGCTGTAGCTGATACACGAGCAGGGTATCAATGCTCCGTGACAACTCACGCAACATTATAAGGACTCAGATCGTCGTTTCCCACAGCAGGCCTCCATATTATCTCTTTTCTGGGAAAGTACATGAGTGAGTAGAAAACTGTGCACATTGCTGGAATTATGAAATCTTTCCCACTTTCTCAAAGCAATGGATTGTGGCTCCAACACAAAAAAGTGAGCAATCGGGCCATGACGCGCACGTTGCAGCGCATGCTGAATGCGGTAATATGCAGGAAATGCATGGGAATAGAGACGTTATGACCACGACAGCCCTGCAGAGCATTACCTACATAACAACAGTTCAATCAAATTTTACACGGGCATGTTCAGAGAAATTTAAAGATTATCCCTTTCCAAGCAAAGACAACAGAATCATGTGGTAATTGATAAAACGAGTATTTATTTCCTTTAAAAATATTGACAAAACTTAAAGCTTGTCATATAGCTCAAAAATAAATTTTAAAACAATATTCGATGCAATGATTTCACTGACAAGTACTGGCAGTTTTGTTAAGCAAAAGTTTCATAAGCAAAAGATCTCAATTATTAAAAACTACTGCAAAAAAAG
>NC_051178.1:226645536-226690648 GCF_013339695.2 Rhipicephalus sanguineus
CCTAACAGCAAGAATTATTCTTACAGGAACGTAGACCGCTTACGAAAATATTACGATGGTGGCCAGTCAAAGCGCAAGAACCAAGGGAAATGGCTTGTGTAATTACGGCTAAGGTACATTCTTTTAGGATTGATTTGCGAAAAAAATTTCAGCATAGCACCATGCGTTTTCTTCATTAATTTTTTGGAACGCGATGCTATAGACATATATGACATATTTATTCAGGCAGCACTAGTTTATGTGAAAGTGTTACATAGGTGTGTCTAGTGACTTCGTATTGTCTAAAGTAGGAAACGCTTGACTCAATACCGAAATTATAAACATTCCCAGTAAAAGTGATTCTAATTCTAAAAAACTGCTCTAAAAATGATGTGTTCTGAGTCACAGTGAAATCATAGGAAACGAGACAGCTGATCGCATTGCACATGCCGCGCATCAGGAGAATAATTTATCACTACTACCTCTAGCCAAGAGTGACGCGCGATGCATACTGAATAAGCTGTGCTGTCGACTGTTCAAGGAAACTTGGTTCGCAAATGGAGCACATAACTATCAGTTATGCAGCATTGATCCAGGCATAGAATTTAATATTCCAATAAAGTTTAGCCAATCTGTACGAACAGTCATTCATAGGCTTCGGCTAGGCAGAGCCTATACGAAGACCGTCCTGTATAGAATAAGAAAGCATAGCAGTACTACATATTCATGCGGAGAAGCTGAAGAGACATAGAGCACCTTCTTTTATATTGTAATGATTAGGATGTTCCTCAAAAGAAATTTACAAAAACTAAATTCTTTTCGTACACGGCTTTATGCTGGCTAACTGTCTGCAAATATTGGTCTAGTGTTCATTAAATGTTAGATAATGTTGGCTATCTTCTCTTATAATGACGTAATAAACGATTCGTTTGTATGCTAACGAAAGAAGGCAGATGCTAGCATGTCTCTGCCTCAGTGAGTAAAATGCTTTGCATATTACGGCAATTCACCTTGGAGAAATACACCGGAAACTTCTATGCGACTTAAGAAAACATTCGGCAACGTACAGTCAAAGTATATGACGTAGTCAAAGTCACCATGAAGGCAAACTTTGCAGGGCGTCGAGGAGACGAGTATGAAAGTAAAATTGAAAAGAAGGAAGCAGCGCAGCGCAGCGGCGACAAATTGAGAGGGTAGTAAGCATAGTACGTCGAATAGCGCGTGCGATCTGCGTGACCCTATTGAAAAAATGATTCTCTTCAGTGGGTCAACATTTATTGCTCATGCAAGTGCTATTGCTTTAAGGGCCACTGAAGATGAGTTGCCGAAGCAATCGGTCAACAACAGACGCTCTGCCCTCACTTCGATCGGGCCGGCTCCTGCCGAGTGTTCGAGTAAACACCGACTGAGACAGACGCAGAGAGCAAGCACAAAATTCCATGTTACGACTGATCACTTTCTTTTAGCGACTACATGAGGTAAGCTGGAAGCATAGAGCTACACTCAATCCACTAGCCAAAAGGAACATCTGATTCCTTGATATATGCCTTTATTTCTGTCAGACCGATAAGCACTATGGAACCCTCGCACATCAATATGTGCTGCTCTGGTATAGGATAACGCGTACCAGTTTACTCGCCATCCAGGGAGTCTGTACTGCGCTGTTTGCCGCAGTTTTTCATGGCGAATAAACCACTGTGATCCACGTGCTCGTTGTGATCTAGCCCGCATAAAATGAGGCACCGTTAATCTCTCTTCCGTTCTCCCTGTCTGAGTTACTTCAAGAACTGAAAGCGAACGATTCATTTACTCGTTAGGAAATGAGTTTTCGTAGAATAATGCCGTACACAGACACAGACATGCTATTGTAAAGGATACGTTCTCAAAGTAAAGTCCTTTGATACCAATGACCCGAATGGAAGATGAATGCGGGAAGTTGGATGAAAGGCAAAAGGGTCGTAACATCTCGAGCATGGTGCATAGAACTTGATACAGAATGGGTTTGTGCAAACGTGCGTTTTTGCGTCAGTAGTTGTGAACCTCCAAAACGACACGGACATGTAATATTGGCTGGCTTAACCAAGTACGCGGTAGGGTTTCAAGAAACTTTCCTTGTGAACTCGCGCTAGGTAAAAAGAGAAATCTCATATCGCCAGCGAACCTTGTTTTTCAAAGCTTTCAGCACGAGCCACCCACGTTTGCCCAAACGTGCGCTCTTTCTTCATTCTTGGCTGTTTTTTTATAAGTTCTTGGTTACCTGGCTTCTTGGCATGGAGTGTCTTTTCAGCATATTTTTAAAAATTCTATTCGTATTCTTCCACACCGCATTTTGGTGGTCATAGCACTAAGAGACGCTATCTTCATCAAAGTCGTCCGTACTGGGCAATTCGGAAAAGCTGTTTTTTTATCGTGCATAGCTCAGTGCATGTGCATGGGTGAGTATATCCTCCTGGAGTGTTTACGTAGACGCTTTGCATACCATAATTGCAAAAAAAATATCAGAAGTAGCATTATAGAACATCGTAAGCTTCTCATATGTGTGCATCTTGCTCTTCTGTTCACTTCTCTTCCCGAACAGCACGTGTAAAAGACTGGCACTTGCCTTGTAGAAATGAAACCGAACGCTAACTTGTATTATAACTCAGTATTGTATTTTTCTGTTCTGTCAATATTAAGTGAATTTTTCGTATCATAGGCAATTAGCACAGTGATACCTGGTTCTGAATTTATCCTTGTGTAATCGTTAAGGTATATCGACTATGTGAGTGATATAAGCATTAATTATTATTGCATGTTCAGGCTGAAGCTAGATGCATAACGAATGATAAGACTAAAATGATTGAATAATGAGAGGATACATAAGAAAATGTAGATCAAGTTCATGCGAACTACCATAACTGCATATTTTTTCGCCGGAAAACAGTTTATGTTGTGAAAACATAGGTGGTGACCATTAAAATATGTTTGTGGACTCGAAAATGTGGTAGTGCAGATTGTGTACAAGGATCAATATACAAACAACTTTAAATTTGTTGTAGTTAAAGGAAAGAGAGGTGAATGCACCACTTCAGAAACTCGGCAGTGGTAGCATGTAAAATCATGACTTTGAAATATAACCGAATAGCGTGGTCGTGTAGAGAACTGACGCTTTCCGCATTTTACGAATCCCATTTGGCGGCCCGTGCGTGGGACTAGCCGGGTGGCGCGGGGTCTCCCTGCGTCTTCTCTGGACCCCAATAAAGTTTGCATCATCATCATCATCATCATCATCATCTCATCATCATCATCATTAATGTTCTCGTAGAAAATATGGAGCGGGGGGGGGGGGGGGTAAGCGGCAAGTGATCGATTCTATGAGTCACACTGACCCCACAAAAGTTCAAGAAATATACGCTAATATTGCGAAGGATGATTTTACAGAGAGCATATGTATTTCCAAGAATGCCATGGCTCGTTCACCGCAGGGGACCTGAGTACGCGTCGTTTTTTTTTCCATTGAGGAAAAATTTCCTTTTCACTAGCTTTTTCTTGGCCGCGGATTTAGCGTGAGATTTGTACGTGTTTTTCTATATACGTATATTTGATATATACAGTTTCTGTTTCTTCGCGGTGCCTGACGCATTTAGTGCTCGCTTCATGTGCCAATGGTGAAAGTTAAGCCACGGATAGCGGACAACCAACCGTAAAGGTCGATAAACCATCTTGTCCTCAAAGGGCTGAGAAGTGTGAGAAGAACAAAAAAGAAATACCAGGAGCACTCGCACCACCGCAGTGTTTACCAGTCCTTAAAAGCACTTCTAATACTCTGGAGTCTCCTTCAAAAATCAAGAAGCCGAAATAACGAGGCTTTAGTAGAGAAGATTAACTTCGTTCTTCGAATGAACAGAAAGCGCAAGTCTAAGAAAACATAGTGAACTTAGAAGAACGGTGCGGGCGTTGGCCTCGTATTTTTACTACTTCTTCGCCTAAAGGTCCCTGCCCCTGAAAATAAACAGCGCACTGACTCTACAACTCCAAGTGCCCATCTAGGCAGCCCCAGGCCCGGGCCTTCCATTCGTCGGATTTTAAATAAAGTTATTTTACTCACTCATTTACTCCACACTAATTAAATGAACAAAAAAAACTGCGATAGGCGCGCTCGATATGCCACCTCAAGTGCATCCTAGTAGATTCGCAGAAAACTCCTGCCTTGAATTCTGACAGTACTTTTTCAGTCATTTGCGAACTTTCTGTATTCCTCGCTTTGCAGGTATTGCTGTTTCTAGCGCAGTGCTCGCTCTGCTTGCACTTTCGACTTCGCAAACAACGTCAACGAGTTTTTCGCCCTCGTATATCTCGCGGCGAACAGCATCTCGTTATTTCTGCGAACCCGGTGAGCTTTGCGTTTCCCTTTAAAGAGCGGCCAACATGTACCATGGCTTTTACATTTGTAACTTGTACTATGAATTGCGTTGACTCTGTGTAGCACACCCGCAGAAAACATAACATAGTGCCTCCTGTGCGTGGTGTGTGTGTGTGTGAACACCTCAGAACAGGGGTGATGAAAAGCGCTCGTAAATTTTTGCAGGATGAAAAATACATGCACATCTTTTACAGAAAAGGGTAATGAAATGGTTCAAACAAAGATTACACCATCTTCCACTAAAGGCCCATGTGGGAGCGAAGCAGCGCTGGTTGTTCACTTGTGTTTCCATTGTTGTTGCATTTGTATGTTTACGTGTATGTTTCATTTGTGTGTGGAGTTGTGTATATGTTGTGTACCCCTTATGTTACCCCCCCCCCTCCAATTCGATGTTTCCGTTGCACTTCGGCTTCGCGTTGCCTCGCAGCTTCGAGATTCGCTTGCCGGTTATGTTGCCGTTTACGTTCAGCTTCGCGAGCGTCCATAGCGCCGTTGCGAAGGAGAGTGCAACGTTCGCCGGCGTTGCCGTTTACGTTCAGCTTCGCGAGCGTCCATAGCGCCGTTGCAAAGGAGAGTGCAACGGGAGTGAGCGCGCGCCGCATTATATACGAGCGCACAGCTGTGGCGGAGAGAGAGAAACGGGAGAGGAGAAACGAAGCGGAGGCAGCGCTCACGCCACCTCCCCCACCCCACCTCCTCGCGCTCACGCGAGGAGAGGGGGTAGAGTTGGCGCATGCGCAGTGGGGAGCGGACGCGTGAGGGAAGGACGGACACAGCCCCGAGCAAAAGCTGCTTCGTATCTAAAACTAGCAGTTGTTCCGTGTACAAATACAACCGATGAGCGAAGCTCCTTAGAAATGGGACGCAAACGACTATACGCCTGATCTCCCTGCTGGCTGTCATGAAGGCGGTAGGGTGAGGAGCGGATGGGCAGAGCGTCTGCTGCGCTCGGTGGCGGGAACGACTGAGCGAGTGTGCTACGCGCGCAGCGCAGGGAGACAGGTGGGAGGGGGGTGCGAGTGGTGATGCGGCGGGGAGCATCGACGGCGGCGACGGAACGCGCGCACATTGTCTTTTTGCGCCGGCACCGGGTGCAGAGAGTGTCTGCTACTACTTTCGACAAAGCGCCCGTAGTGCGCTAGAATGATGGTTGTCATTTCACAATCCACGATAAAGCTGGTGAAAGTGAAGACGAACATTATAACCCGTTGTGCACAGAGCTTATTTCTTTTAACCTCGAACTTCTAGTGCGCTAAAACCAAACCGCTCAAGGCCTAAATATTTCTTCCTAAATCACCGTGCACTTCAACCTAAAGCGATGCTTAAGAGAAGGAAGCTTCGACGGTGACGGTGGGGTGCGGGCCCTAAGGAGCTTCGCTCCTAAAAATGTGCCAAAATCGACAAGCCAATTAAATCGCAAGAGCACGGATTTTTGGGCTAGTTGGTTTTGCATAGCGGAACACCTAAGCGCGCGCAACCTAGGACAGAGGGAGGTGATGACAACATTAGCGCTTTAAGCGCTTATGTTGTCATCACCTCACTCTGTCCTTGTTTGCGCGCTTAAGTGTTCTTTCAAGCCAATTGAGTCCATTTTTGTAGTCAAGTGGATGGGATAAGCCTGAATAGGTGTGAAGCACAGAACCACAGAAGTGATCGTACATCGCAGGCCAAAAAGACAACAGTTTCACAGTAACGACGTGGAGGCTGCACTATCAGATGCTCTTGTCTCTCACAGTAACAAAAAAAAAACACTAGCGCTGTGGTTCAAAATGCAGACGAATGTATGCAACTCTGAAAAGTGGAAAGTATAATATTTCAGCTGTTCCACAACGCCTCCTCAGCCTTGCGAAATGTTGTGTTGAGCACATTATATAGCATTCGCCTCGCCTTATGTTCTCAGTGTGTTTTTATTTTACTGTCGTAGGTCCTGAAAACTTTACCGAGAGGATGCCTCCCGAAAACCCGGCGCCATGCGACCTAGCTTAAATACTGATCGCGCGTCGTCGTCATCAAATAACAGGTAAGAAACGATAAGACTATACAAGAACGATACTGGCACGTTTTGGTTGGAGTGTATTAAGAACACGTTATTCGCGCTTTTCACTCCGAAATGCATTCACGTACTGCCCGTTACAGCCTACTTTACTCTTTTACTAAGCAGGCGCTGCCTCTCTTTTTTCTAACTTTTTTGGACGTTTCTAGCTTGTTATCTCGTGTAAGAAATTATGCGCACAGGATGTTCCATGGCTAGGCTTTCGAGAATTCAGGCCCATCAAAATATCGCTCCAACAGAAAAGTTCATTTTAGCGTAGCGTGAAAAACTAGCCGAGCACATAGCGAGGAAAAAGAGAATAAAACAGAAGAAGACGTTGTAAATTAAAAATTGAAAAATTGACTCACGTAAGTGAGAGGAGGCAGCGATTTGTTCCAATATTCATACTTAGGGCTGTGCAGCGCTCACAAAAAGGGACAAGGACAGAAGAAGTACACAGGACAAGCGCTGACTCTCAACTGAATTTTATTCCGGGAAACACAAAAAAAAGTAAACATGAAGAAAAATCGAGTCACATGACTTGTGCCCCAGACGAAAAACGATACGAACATTCATGGCTGTTGCCCCGTAACATAGCATGCGCGCAACCACTTTTAAGTCACATTTCCGCACGTGCTGACCAAGAACTCGTATTCCCTATCCCGTGGTCAGCACGCGCGGAAATGTGACTTAAATGTGGTTGTGCGCATGCTATGTTACGGGGCAACCGCCATGAATGTTCGTTTCGTTTTCGTCTGGAGCACAAGTCATGTGACCCGATTTTTCGTCATGTTTACTTTTTTGTGTTTCCCGGAATAAAAATTCAGTTGAGAGTCAGCGCTTGTCCTGCGTACTTCTTCTGTTCCTTGTCCCTTTTTGTGAGCGCTGCACAGCCCTAAGTATGAATCAATACCAACTCGCTCAATTTTCTCTTCTAAGTTGTTCCAATATATTAGAAGCTGTAGCATTGCAGTGGTCTGTCTTTCTCGCCTTGTCGTCGGAAAGGCAAAATAAGAAGGCGAGGGTCTTCGTTCGCTGCAGCTATCTTCTTAATGAAGATGAATGAATTACTAATTAGTCAGAACACGACGATTGAGTCCGAGACGAAATCACCGATTCGCGTGCTCCTTCACCAGACTCGAAGAGACACGAACGAGTTAAGGGACAAATTAGTAGCATAATTTAGCGGCTCGTTGTCTGCGTGAGCATGTATACAGGCAACACGACAGGATGCACGGAGTAATTGAAGGGGACGACGGTTCGATATTGGCTTTGCGCGGACGGTTTTCTCGGCATCGTCGCGCTTTAGTGGACAGGTTGTTGCACTGCTACTTGCCCTGCCACCCAGTGCGCAGTAACAGTCGTGATTGGAGGTAATTCACTTTGCTGTTCCTGTTGTTGACGCCTTGGTAGTAGGCCTAACACCTCAAAACTGTAGTTACCTTAAGTTGCGGATGCCTTATATTAGAAATCTAAGGTCCCCCATTGTCTCGAGAACTAAAGATATGTACTCATTTAGAAATATACATTTCATTGATAGAGGCTGCACTTTCGATTCTAGGGACGTTGTAGCGTGCTTGATGATGGCAATATTTCAAACACAACACTCTCTCGCAAGGATTCAACGATATACTAGCGAACATATTCTTCGCGAAAATTTCTTATGTCTTGTGTACATGAGCATATATAAACTAACTGCGTCAATTAGCGGTGAAAGGGAGAGCAAAATGAAAAATCTTCACTGCACTGGAGAAGTCAATACTATATTACATTTCAACCTCCATGTATACAAACTTGGAGACTCAACTAATTACCTAGAGTGCCTCTTCTATCCTATTTCTATAGTTAAGGGAGCGTTACCGGGGCCTATTCACGCCTGTAACTGCTGACAGCCCTTGCGCTCACTGCTGCGCTCTCTTCCGAGGCGTTCACCAACTTTTATCCTCCAAAAGGCCTTTCGTAAGTTTACTACCGTAGAGGAACTACAGCTTTCAGTTCACGATTTCTCTTTCTATTGCCTCTTGGGGCCTGTTGTGCCGGCGTCGCGTTATTAACGACAGGTGCGGTTGAGCACAAAGCCGAATCTCTAAACAAAGAACCAGTATAACACATCATTGTATAGACCGCAGTACTGATTGTTTTGTTGGGATTTGACGGTAAGCACCTTTGTGCGCTAACGGCCTCTTTCGCACTGTTTGTACGCGAATTACTAGGAGCGCACAATCACCGAGCAAATGCCTTGTCTTCCTCTAATAGTCATGATTGTGAAACTATTAATCAGCCAAGGCCATTAACCCGCAGGTTCTTTCAGACTGTAAACTGCTTTACTATGCTCGCAGTTAGAATGGTTATCGCCGTGTGCCTCTCTCATTTACTGCTACGCCATCTGGTGCACTTCTACTTTAGCTACGTCCCTGGCTGTGCAAAATCCAATAGAAGTCAGCAATCACTGCTGCTACGAGAGCACCAGAATGCTAGTTTGTGTTAGAGACATCGCTGAGGAAAGTAAATCACAGGTTCTTCTCTAATATTGACTTTTCATTTTTGTAAATGAAATTGTGTGCTGATGATTACTTGTTTCGTGTGAGTATTGCCTCTTTTCCTACCGTCATTCTGATTGTCATTGCTGGGATGCAGCCTTGTAGCAACACTGTTTTTGTGACCGGGCAAAATCCAGATAAACTCAGGCATGCCGCATACGTACGTATTCCAGCACGGTAAAGAAATCCACGTGGTCAAAATGAAACCGCAGTCTCCGAGCACGGTGTGTCTGATTCTGATATCTTACTTGATGTGCTTCATATCCCATAATGAAATGTGTGTCACAAAACTAATATTTGCTATGTTCTAGGAAAGCCCAAAGCCAAACGCAGTGATGAGAGGCGAGACAACAAGGTGGACGAGCGTGCAAGTGCGCTCGTCCACCGACTAGTTCAGCAACGTCTTCTATTGTACTATTTGCTATCTTTCTTTTGAGATTTCGCACATCTTCTGTAGTTCATAACCCACCTGGGGCTTTCTTCATGGCGCAATATCGCAGGGCCGGCACCTGGTGCTCTACGATATTGTGCTCCACCATCTCTAGCTTCAAGACAAATACGAGAAGGAGGAAGTACTTTCACACGTGGGCAGCCGGCCTCCGCGGCCCATATATCAGCGTTCGGCAAGCCGGAGCCTACTGTTGGCAGGGGTATCTTTTTGTCTGCTTTTAACTTGTGTGTGGCTTCGCAGGAAGCGAACGGCATGAAATATGAATTGAAATGCGAAATAATGCAGAAAGAAAAAAACTCGGCAGATCCCACGTACCGTGGGAATCGATGTTATGCGAAGTCATGCCAATTTCGGTATATATCCATTTAATTAAACGGCCGCGAGCGCGCCATGTGCGTGGCATGCAAATCACGCTCATGGCGCGCTCATGTTGCACTCCCATATTGAGGGTCAATTGGCAAAAGAACTGAGCTCACACTCAGTGCCACTGTCTTCCAAACTGTCTTCCATTCCGTATACCTGTATAAATTGATACGCTCGGCGTACTGTTCAGTTTTTGTAATGTGTTACAGTTTTCTTCTTTTATATTAAGAAAGAAAAAGCCTGTTATACTAAGAAAGAAAGAGTACAGAAGTGAAAGGCGAGATAGAAAGAAGAGAAAAGGGCTCCAACGAAAAAATAAACAAGTGAGGACCACAGCCCTTTACTGGAGTGCGTGGCCTTCTTTTGCCTGCGTGGTGCACTGCATCGCGTCGTTGTACCACGAGAGCTGAATGCGGGCGCGTGCCCCCACCAATAACGAAGACAAATGAGAGAACAGCGTTCTTCTCGTGGGGATGCCGTCAGCGCCAGAGATCGCATGCTTCAAAAACAATGCTTTCCAACGCTCATTCTGCCCCGCTTGAGCAGTCGGCGGCGGCTGCGGCGCAACCTCGGCATCTCTCCGGATCATAAGTTCTCGTTCTGCGCAGTGGGAGACCGGCGGGACTGGCGGATAGACGGCGGCGCTTGTTTTCTCCCATATGTTTCCAAGAGAATGCCATACTAAGCTATAACCACCATGAATTTTCTCCTCCTCTTTCCTGTTTTTTTTTCTTGGCTGCTTCTCTCGCAGCTGAACACGCAGTTTTTCGTTCTGTTTTTGCCCCGGTCTCGAAACGTGTGCAGATCGACCGAGGAATGTTGGTGTATCTTATTACAGTGCTGGAAGGTTTCTGCGTAAGTACGTCGTTTCTTATCTCGTTCTAGCCGTATCACTTGACATACGAAAGGAAAGGAACAAGCACTCGCGTTGCGTACGTCTTGCGATGATATAGTTCGGCATGATAAACAAGCATGGATGTTCGAGGAAACGTGGAGATAACTTCAACGGTGCATCAACATACAAATATGGCATACGATATTGCTCAGTTCGTGGTTTGCAGCCGTGTTATGAAACGAAAGATTTTAGCGAGCTCCTTCACTTTAAAAGAAGAGACATCTCATGAAATCGCACACGACGAGCATTGAGAACACTTGTGGGGTAGATAATGCGGAAGGAAGAATCTGGTGCCATTAGCGGTGCCTGGCGAGCCGTGGAATGCGTTGCTTTTAGGGAGGTCGGCTTCGGCTTTAACTAGAACCGCATAGTTCTGCCGTGGGAAATTTTACAACATATTTTTGAAACAAATATATTTAAGAAGCCCTACGTAAAACACGCCATGATCGTTCGCGTTACTTCTTTCACCTCAGTATTTGTCGGAGATTTAATGCATGCAAACAGAAGAACAATGCGAATGTAGCAATATTTCTCTTCGCGTCGTCTAAAGCGTTAGGTCATTTAACTTTTTTTTGCCAGTTCTGCACTTTGCGGGGGATTCAGTGGCTTATTTGCCAAAAGTGATGACTTGTGCTGCAAGTTCTACCGCAGCATCAATATCACGTAGGAGTGCGTGACATTTATATATTAGAGGCGCCCAGGGGTGCAAAAAGCCGCAAAGAACGCGCCAGGCGCCAGTGAAGTTGCCGTCCAATATTGCCCGTGGGCATATTAATATATCCCGGATCACATCCTCGTCACTCGAGACTTGCTCAAAGGTCTTCATTGTTGGTAGCTGGGCAGGACACTGGCGATCGAATGTTGCCCCGTTACCGCTGTACAAATAGGGACCCCAATTTGTCGTTGATTATTATTCTCGGAATGCGAAGACAGTAGCCGAGTGAAGGTGGAACAAAAAATTCAGATAGGAAAAAATACAGGGCCTGTGAGGGAAGCTGTCGGTGCGTTTCTGCCCAACTTTCATTTCTGTGTCACTCAGGGAGCAGTGAGCATTTTTTTTTTTCTAATACAGATTATACAACGTTTTTCAAAGGAACACGCGTACATGCGTGTGTCACGTCTCTTCACGAGCCTACGTGGAAGCGTACATTCACGAACACACAGGCAGGAAGAGAGAAAGAGAGAACGTTCTCTTGCCGCACCATTGTTCTGTCATTCTCCGACGTTCGATTCCCACAAACATGCCCGAAAAGCTATCTCTCAGGGTGGTGGCGGCGGCTTGTTTCATCACAAGAAGCGACAATGCGTGATCCACCGGCACTCACTTTCTTTGCGGACAGATTGGAGGAGCAGGGCGTGGAGTAAGAAAGAAGCGGGGTGTGTACGAACAGCAGCTCAGGGAGGGTTCTTTCATGTGATCTCCTCGGAGGCGTGTGTGCGTTCAGCGGAGATCCACATAGTCGTCAGTCGACGAGCGGTGGCGATGGCCGCGACAAGGACTCTGTATTTAGCTTCGCCGTCGGCTTTGATAGCGCACGACACGAGCGATGCCGATCGATTTCAGGTGGTTCCGTGCGTCGGAATGGTGTGCGCTGGCAGCAGCTGACATGTATCTCATCTCCTTCCGAACGGAGTGGACCGCTAGGCCTGGATTGATTTGTGGTGGCATATTGTCGCTGCAAACAGTCCCTGTACCCCTAATTGGAAGTTTCCGAGTTGTTGGCCTCTTTTTCAACGTGTTCATACAAAAATTGGGCTGTTGTGGAAGTGGCAAAGGGAAGTCTCGGGACGACATCTAAAATATGAGGCGGGCCATGCATAAACCTAGGCCGCGAGTCTTTCGTACCGCTTCTAGTTGATTCTTGCTTTCAATGGACCTTTCAGTGGGCGAAGGGAAAAGTTCGGGCAAGAGTCATGCGTCGATCCTTTTCTCCTTTCCGGCTCCTACGAGCCTGCGCTGTGCTGAAGTGCTATTGTTTACATTGTGAAGTTCCGCAAATAAAATATACAATTTGGAACCAATCTGAGAGGCTGTGCCGTCTTTCTGCGCCAATCACGGTTGACAAGGCAGCGAACTTGACAGCATGGCGTAATTTGACGATGTCCACAATAGCACCCTTGCTTAAGCTTGCTGTCTTTCCGTAGTGCGAATCATATTGGATAAATGTTATCTTGTTTTTTGTACTATGCAGCTGATATTAACACAGAGCTGTGCAAACATTGGGACAACTATTCCCTGCCGTTACTTCGACGGCAACAGTGAATTTAATCTCCTCTTTTCTCTAACTTTTCTTCCCCCTTCCCCTGCGCAGGGTAGACTACCGGGCTCATGCCTGGTTAGCCTCCATACCTTTCATCCTTATTCTCTCTCTCCCGGCCAGCAATCCTTCGATTATATGACTTTGCGGGAAAAAAAATTCTGTCTTGCTGCAGCAAGCTGAAAGGAACAAAAATCGCTATTTCAGAAGATTTTTCAAAAAAAAGTGCGCGACACAAGAGGAAAACTTTGGCATTTCGCAGAACAAGAGAGGGCACAAGGTTTGAAAGTGTCGCTAAATTATGACAAGATAAAAGTAGGTGGGGAACTGTTCGTCTGGGACGCGCTTCAAAACCGAAGGGTGAAAATAACAAAACCAGTTGCGCCTGCGCAGAAGCAGCCGAGAAGCCAAGGCAAGCAATGACAGCCTTGTACCAAAATCTTGAGAGTTGTGTCACTTAACGCCCGTAGCGTCCTAAACAAGCTAACTCTACTCGAAAGCCTAATACTAAATCACAATCCACATATTTTAGTTATTACGGAAACATGGTTGCATGAAGACGTACTCGATTCTGAGGTTGTTCCCTCTTCATACAAATTATTCCGCAAAGATAGAACAACACGGGGTGGTGGGGTCGCTATAGCTATTAAAAAGAATCTCAAGTCTTCCCGTTTAGAAGACATCAGCGACCACGAAAGTGTGTGGTGCAAGGTCAATTATCATGGGAAAAGCATATTTCTTGGCGCAGTGTACCGGCCACCAAACTCTTCCTCTGAGTATGTAGAAATTATGCATGATTACATTGCACAGCATACAAACTCACGTTCAAAGATAATTCGTTGTGGGGATTTTAATTTGCCAGGAATAAATTGGCCAGGCTTGTGCCATGACAACCGAGAAATAGCAAATGCAGAGTCATTGTTACTAACAGCATTCAGTTTCTCATTGTCCCAACTAGTATCTTGTGCCACACGTGTTGTAGATTCTTGTTCGTCAATACTTGACCTCGTGTTCGTTTGTAGTTCCCTCGAGCATTATGCTATCAGTGTTGAAGATGGAATTTCCGATCACAAGATTATTATTCTTTCATGTCCTATAACACTATCTAAAACAACAAAAACAACTCGAACCACCTATTTCAGAGACTATGCGCATGCAGACGACGATGCTATTTTAACCCATTTAGAGTCATCCTTTCCCAATTTCGAAAAAACCAACAACGCAACAACGTAAACGAAATGTGGGCATGCTTTAAAGATATCGTGAGCTATTGTGAAACTTATTACATTCCTTTGAAAAGGAAACGCATTGATCGAGAGTATCCGTGGATGACGCGGGATATTATACATTTAAAAAGAAAGATAAAACGACAACGTAAGCGCGGAACACCTAGCAAACTACGCAGTCTTATTGCCTCGTTAAACAGCGAAATTTCTAGCGCTAAGTCTCACTTCTTTTCGAAAACACTACCGTCGTTCATGCAATCGGAGCCAAAAAAGTTTTGGCGCTATTTGTCAAATCAGCATTCCTATATTTCCCAGCTTACATCGTGCAATAAAATCGTCACTCAGGCAGACGAAATAGCCGATAAAACGAACGCTTTTTTTCACTCCGTCGTTACGCATGGGTCTTCTGGAGGAACATTGCCGTCATATTCCTTAATTCACCCTATGTCAGAATTAAATATAAATATAGAAGGCGTCCACTGCGTACTACGAAAACTTGACGCCAAGAAGTCCGCAGGCCCAGATAACATTTCAAACACTTTCCTTAAGAAGTATTGTGAATGGGTGAGTCAATATCTGTACAAAATATACATTAGCTCCATATCTACACGCGCAATCCCTGACGATTGGCGCACGGCTAAGGTCATCCCCATACATAAATCCGGATCTAAAAACGAAGCTAGCAATTGCCGCCCAGTATCTTTAACAAGCACGAGCTGCAAAATATTAGAGCATATAATTTTTAAAGGAACCATAACGCACCTAGAGACTAACAACCTACTCTACTCTCGGCAACACGGATTTAGATCAGGCTTGTCAACAGTCACACAGCTAGCCGAGATGACCGACGATATTGCAAATGTACTCAACACAACAGGACAAATAGATGCCGTTTTTCTGGACTTTGCAAAAGCGTTTGATGTTGTTCCCCACCATAATCTCATTTTAAAAATGCAAGCAATCGGTATTGAACATAACGTTATTACATGGGTCAAGTCATACCTAAAAAATCGTAAACAATTCGTTTCTGTGAACAACAATATCTCGAGCAGGCTAGACGATCTGTCAGGCGCACCACAAGGATCCGTCTTAGCGCCAATTTTATTTCTCATCTATATTAATGACATTTCTTTTTGCGTCGACCCATCCATTCAAATAAGGCTTTTCGCCGATGACTGCGTCGTATATACAACGGTAAGTCAAACTGAAGACCAGGTTAAACTTAATCACTCGCTACAAAAAATTCAGGCATGGTGTACTCAATGGGGAATGACACTAAACGCAAAAAAGAACTGTAGCCATAAGTTTTACAAATAAGAAAAAGCCTCTTAACTTTCTATATAGATTAGCAAATTCAGGAATGGCCAAAAGTATTGAGGTAAAATACTTGGGAGTCATATTAACATCCAACCTAAGTTGGGAACCTCATATAGCGGCTATTTTTTCGAAAGCGCAAAGAAAGCTGTCGTTTCTCAAGAGAAAACTACGGAACGTTCCACCTGCGGTTAAGCTAACCGCGTATAAGACACTGATTAGGCCCGCACTAGAGTATGCCGAGATCATTTGCAGACCACATCACAAATTTTTCATAAACAAAATTGAGCGAGCCAAAATGTAGCAGTCCGATTTTTGTTTTCAAGTTATTCCAGGCATACTAGTGTTACCGCTCTGCGTAAAAAAGCCGAACTGTGTTGTCTTGACCAACGTGGAATAATTTCCAAACTGAAATTTTTGTATAATTTGTATCATGAGCATTATAAAATATCCAGAACAGAACACCCCCTTGAACCCCACAGACACTCCTCAAGAACTAGCCACAACAAGACAATACGGCTGCCTAAAAGTCACAACAACATTCATCAAAACTCTGTTCTTCCATCATCAATAGCATACTGGAATAGTCTACCATCATCTGCGGTGAACTGTGAAACGGGAGAATCTTTTGCTCGGGAAATCGGCGATATCTTTTCTTCTAATTAGTATGTTACGTTTTTGAATTGTACTCGCATGTTATCTAAGAAGTGTATCTTTGAAACTGTTGTCCAGCATTGAACTATCATCTGGAATGTATTCGTCACTTTCGACACAATTGTAACCATTTTATGTACTACCACTTCTGCTTGGACCGAGAAGGTCTGCAGTATTCTGAAAAATAAAATAAATAAAATAGGCACTGGTTTTCCAACACACAAACTCACGTTTCCCTTAAATAACGCGGGCTACGCTGATCTCAAAAAGAATCGTGGGATACTCTTTCGCGTCTACCACGCCACATTTACGTTAACGTTTGTCACATCGACATTTTCAATAGAACATAAGGAAACGCACACCCATGTTGAGGCTATGAAGGTACTCAGATGCACTCAGAAGGGGAAGAATAGGGTTAGGGAATCTAGAGTGATCTAATTCGCGCTTTGCAGATCTTGCCACCTATGAATTACGTAAACCGCACAAAAGATCAATTAGGCTCATCTTGAAGGCGCACTGAATATAAAGGTAAAAATTGAGGCTATGAACCGCAGTATGTCTGCATGTAAAGGAAATTGTGCTTCACAAGCGGACAGAAACTAAGCGCCATTAACTAACAATTTCTTCAATAAGAGTACAGTGTACTAGGACAGGGCAGTGCTCGGAACGGCAGCAGCTCCAATGTTACAGAAGGTGAAGTCCAAACAGGGTCAAGCCGCTTGTGGCGCGGCGATCAGTAGGCTGAAATGTGTCGTCGTTTAAGAGTTGCGCGCGGCTCCGCCAAAGTGGCACAGGGATATAATGCCTGCTTCGCACTCAAAAGCCCCGGGTTCGAATCGTAGCTTTATATGATGGGTTTTTATTTTTAGTGTCACTTGTTACACCTGTATTAGTTTTCCCTTATTACTTAAATCTAGCTTCAGTTGCTACGTAGTGCTACAAAAAGTGACGTAAAATGTGAAGTCTCGTTTCGAGTCTCATGTTCACAAAAATCTCGGAGGCCATACTTTGCGTTTTTGTTGAATGCCATGCGGTGGCGCTGCAAATAATTACGCTCACTGTAAAATTTCTTCAATCTCACTTCACATTTGACGTTACTTTTTCTAGCACTACGCAGCAAATGAAGCTAGTTTTAAGAAAGAAAGGAAAACTAATACAGCTATAGACTATTTTACGGACGGGTTTCGGGGCAGCCATGCTGGGCTGTTGACCTTGCCGTGTTTTATCTTGAACAACTAAGCGAACAGTGTTACGGTGGGCTTATACACTTTAAAACTGTTGGTTTGGTGTATTCGGCATTGCCTGGCTTTATCAGTTCGCGTCACGGTATACAAAATAAGAAAACATTCGTTTAAGAGCCCATGATGGCGGCGCCCATATGACTTACGTAACATAGTCTATAACAAGTGACACTAAAAATAAAAGCCCACCATCTACACCTGCGATTCGAACCCGGACCTTTTGAGTGGGCAGTGGGCATTCTACCAATGCACCACTTTGGAGGAGCCGCGCGCAGCTCTTAAACGACGACACATTGCAGGCTACCGATCGCAGCGCCACAAGCGGCTTGACCCTCTTTTCACCTTTCGAAGGTCGTTCCGAGCATTCCCCTGTTATAGTACACTCTAACAAGAGATATCGAGTGAACAAGCGACGAAGAGCATCCGCAAGTCATGACGACTGAATCTACACCGACCGAATCGTCGACAGGGACCTTGCGACAGGGACCACCTGGTTTTTACCTTCAATGCTGAGTCATCCCCTCCGGAAGTGCTACGGTGTGTCTATAATCTTATACTGCTGCTACTTTACTCTACTTGAAGCGAAGACGTGAGCGCTCACTGGATGACAAAGCTAAGCATATGCTTGTTTTCTTATTTTCGCCGTTGTACCCTTTTAGCTGCCTACCATTTGTTTCTTTTTATATTGTACGAGATTGCTGTCCTTCAGTTCAAGTTGATTTAATTTACCGTTTAATCTGTTGCTTGTGCAAACAGCTCCAGGAATGTTCGGAGTAAAAGTTTGACTTTCCGATCTCATACTTTGTTCTTTTTGCTTTTCTTTTAGCGAGTCGGAAGGTGACGAATCGCAATCTATCATGACGACGCCTTCTGAGTGAGCAGGAGTGAAAAAAGCTGACACAGATCCACGGAATTCGGAACGAGAGAAACAGTGCCACTACTCGAAAGAAACAAGAAACTCAGAATGAAGGTCAGAGAGTGCTCGGTCATTTGCAACAGAAACGGCCCAAGCCTAATTTTGTATGGGGCTTCTACTTCAGCGCAGCTCTCTCAAGGAAGCGCCTCGTTATTGTCGCTTCATCTTTGCTAAAGCTGGCGGGAAGTAACTACACAGTGTTTGTCTGCCCCATTGTCAATTATCTGCTCTCCTTTCTCCTTTGTACGGGTCTTTTGGTATACAAAAAGAGTTGAAAAAAGTGATGTCGGGAATAAAGTTTGGTAGAAACACAAGTAAGAAAAAAAAACTTCAGGAGGCGCCCAGCCTTTATTAAACTGCTTTTTGCAATTAGTCTGGCTTTGCTTCTTTTGCACGTCGACTCAAACAGCTTCAACGCGTGCATCGCAAGGCGCGGCCATGCTCGCTTCATCACAACCGCTATCAGTGTAGCGCTGTACAGAACCGCTGTAGCTCTTACAGCCGCTTAAGCGCGCATCAATTCTTCTCGCAACTTGAATATTAATATGCGTTACAGCATGACCGAGCCTATGTCTCTGGAGAAGCACCGAGACATGGCCGACAGAAGCGCAAGATTTAACTTCTGCACGTCTTTTATTAATAACGAAAGAAGCATACACTGTAAACCACTTTACACCCGTATGGGTGTAACTTGGTGTCTATAACTCACACCCCTACACCCCAAAAAATAGGTGTACCAAGCAGGATTACACCTATACAATGGGTGTAATTTCAAACTTTCACCCAATGGGTGTGCTTGGGTGTAAAAGCATATTACACCCAAATGAAAAAAAGGGTGTAGGGTGTAAAAGCATATTACACCCAAACGAGAAAAAGGGCGTTAGGGTGTTTATGCACAATTACACCCAAACATCCAGGCAAAAATTTCCATAATTCGAGTGGTTCCCCCCTCCAAGTTGGCTCCCATTGAAACGCTAGAAAGCTTACCCTTTAGCCAGTCCTTTCAAGGGCGCATGACCTATTATAGTGGCTCCTGCCACAGAAGGAAAATGCTGGCAGCAGCACTGATTTTATGGTGCATATGAAGCACGGCATATATGGCCCTTACATATACAGTGCAATCGTGACTGAATACAAAGTCATTACCTAAAATGTGTTGACACACATTGCAAGATGTTCACACAGTTATCCAATAGTACAAAATAAAGCCAAGCTTTTATAAACACAAAGCTCGTACATCCGAGACAAATTCTACGGTATTCAATGACCTTTCTCGAGTGTGCGGAGCGGCATCGCGTAATTCCGCCAAACAAGGAGCACAAATGACATGGAGCACAAATGACCAAGGCGTTTGTGTCAAAATATGAAGCAAGGGCGTTATTTCCACTTCATAATGAGGAATTCAATTTAACATGCTTCATTGTAACACAGCCGTATAGTGCAGTATGGGTCTTAGAACAAGCTACACCCGTGCGAGTGGGGTGTAATAGATGAAACTGCCCTCGAAAAGGTAGCAGTCACAGGGAGAAGCACAAATGAACCTTCTTCCCTGTCAGCCCCCTTGGGGCACTACAGACACCTGGTCCCTTCGGGCGCACCCCAGCATGAATTTTCCCGCTGTAGTTGCCCTTCCTAAGAAGGGTAATATTGGTGCCACTTCTTATACCTGCACTTATGCAGTTGATAAAATAAGGTGCCATCGTCTTAAATGGGCTGCATAACATCAGTGTATGTGTTTGAAATCAACAGGAACACACAAGGTACGGTCTGGCCGTTCTCCTGTTAAAGAGAAAGTTCAGAAATGTGCAATTCCTTGATGAGAAAGTGGATTGATAAAGTTTCAAAATTCCAGCAGTGCCCACACCATTGTGCCTGTTGTCGACTTTCTTAGTAGGGTAAACACTGCCATCACACAGCTGTAGCTGATACACGAGCAGGGTATCAATGCTCCGTGACAACTCACGCAACATTATAAGGACTCAGATCGTCGTTTTCCACAGCAGGCCTCCATATTATCTCTTTTCTGGGAAAGTACATGAGTGAAGTAGAAAACTGTGCACATTGCTGGAATTATGAAATCTTTCCCACTTTCTCAAAAGCAATGGATTGTGGCTCCAACACAAAAAAAGTGAGCAATCGGGCCATGACGCGCACGTTGCAGCGCATGCTGAATGCGGTAATATGCAGGAAATGCATGGGAATAGAGACGTTATGACCACGACAGCCCTGCAGCAGCATTACCTACATAACAACAGTTCAATCAAATTTTACACGGGCATGTTCAGAGAAATTTAAAGATTATCCCTTTCCAAGCAAAGACAACAGAATCATTGGTAATTGAATAAAACGAGTATTTATTTCCTTTAAAAATATTGACAAAATTTAAAGCTTGTCATATAGCTCAAAAATAAATTTTAAAACAATATTCGATGCAATGATTTCACTGACAAGTACTGGCAGTTTTGTTAAGCAAAAGTTTCAATAGCAAAAGATCTCAATTATTAAAACTACTGCAAAAAAGTCACAAACTCCCTTGAATATAAAAACTAAGCCAATAACCCACAAAGTGGAATGACCTGTGAGAACATGTTGAAATCGGCAGAGACAATATGGCTTGTATTAAAATGTCACAAGAAATGAGCAAGAAATTGAAATGAAATACTAGTACCGCCATAGTATTCGTTTCTATATAATGTAAAACAAATAACTACTCGTTACCATATGAAAATATAACTTTATGGCTTAAGCTCGAGTTAATCACAGGTGGCGACATACTTTAAGCAGAAGCTAAGGCCTATTTTCTAGGCTTTCTTGAAAATCTTCAGGAGCTTTACTACTTGTGTCCTCGGAGTCATTACCCACTGGCCAAGAAGGAGCCATTCAACAGCGACGAGAACGTTGAACGCCTTGTGATGGCAGTCGATATTTAACAGCCAATGTGCTGCCATGAGTGCAGCTACTCATTCTTCGGCATTGGACCCACTGAAGAGCAGTTCTTTGTCCACATGGAGGAAAAGCTTGCTTGCATAGGGAAGATCGGGGCCATCGTACACAATGCAAGGTGTTATTGGAACGCTCGCTCCCTGCATGATAAAAAATAAAAAGATCGTTGTCTGGAAGGCGCTACGCAGACTTCAATTATTTGTTTCAGTAATTAACAGTTTCTGTACCGTGTACTATCGTGAGTAATATGAGCTCGAACATGAGAGCACGTGGAAAATAGCCTTAAAACTGAGATAGGGTGATACGGGGATGGCGCTGCCGAAACTGCAGGGGAGAGGGGGGGCGCTGTTCCGCTGACTGTTGGTACTCCCGCCTCGCTAGCGTTGCTGCGAGATGTCGGCTGATTGCGTGCCAATGACCGCTAGCAATGATAACAAAATAAATAAATGAGGCTCAGCAAAATCCTCAGCCGACACCACCGAGATACCGATGCGCAAGCATGGCCTGCGCATCGTGGCAGTCTACGTCACAGCCGATATCTCAGCAGCTACCTAGTCTGTTGTGGCTGTTCGCGTTGATGGGAATTCTTCATATCACCGCTAGCGGCCACTGACACACTCTAAGATGCCGTTTCGCATCAACAATATCGAAGCGGGAGGGTCAACAGCTAGTGGAAGCGCGGCGCCCTTTCCGCTTTGTTTCCGACAGCCGCCGCTTCTAGAGTTACTGTATATGCTACCTGTAGGTAGCAGAGTTGCGCATCTGTCTTCCAAACGCCGCTAGCAACCACGCATTGCGGAGAAGCTGGCGCTCGGGCCAATTTTTGTATTTCTCGACGCCGCCGCTGCAGCGAAATGAATTAACACTATCCATCGACAGCCAATGTTTATCGCCGATCTTCGACACGCGAGACATGTTAATCGCCGACACGGTAGGCATGTCGCCTGCACAAACGGAGTGCGACTTCACCGCATAGCGTTGGTTGCTAGCCGGACCTATGCGCAACTCTGCTACCTAAAGGTAGCATATACAGTGACTCTAGCCGCTGCGAATCAGCCGACGTAAGGTTCAAGGCTGTTCGCCACGCGCTCGCGTGTTCGAGCTCATATTGTTCACGATAGTACCATCCAAAAATGAAGCTCATAACATGGCCCATATGGAACTGGAGAGAATTAACAGCTTTTCTACGTGCAATTAGCTTGTTTGGGAAAGAGAAAGTACTATTTGACAAATATCATCCGCATTTTTAAAGAAAAAGGAGCATTCTTTAGTGGCATGAAGGATTCCTGCACAGCGATAAAAAGCATATAAAACAAAACTCTGCACAAGGACTTCTCTTCAAGGCTGCAAGTTGCAGCCTTGAATGTCTTATAAATCTTATAATCAAATGTCTTATAAATCATTAGGCTTGTCTTTTACCAAATAATATCATTGGAGGTGGTCGTACAAACTGCGTTTTTTAATGTTTGTACATGTAAAAGTATTTAGCGAAGTTACAACGCCAAAGCGAGGCGAGGCGCATATAACTCTTAATAACCACAACAAAATAATGAAAGCTAGACATAATGGAAACAAATAGAATAAAATAAATTGTGCTCGAACGCGGGCACTCAGGCGTACGCACGAAGGGGGGGGGCGCACCCCCTAGTCAATTCAGACAGAGGGGGGGGGGGGGGCGCAAAGTCTGCCCCCTACTTTGACTTTGTAGTAAGGTGGGGGGAGGGGGGCAGCGATGAACCTTCCTACTTCCCTCCCCCCTGATGGGGAACCCTGCGCACGTCTACGTGCACACTGATGCTCGAACTAGCGCTTGCACAGTTCAGGTAGTTAAGGCGATTCGGCCACACACAGACATGAAAAATTCATTCGAACACAAGTCAAGTTTAACGAACGGCTCCCCGTGCACGGGTGCCGGCATTATCAGGAAACCTATGTTACGGATGAATTAAAACGTCGGTACGAATTTAACGAAACGGAATGTATTTGCACTTAGGCGAGCTTCGCGCGGCGTACCTAAAACGAAGCAACATGCTGCGTTAAAATGACCCACACGCATCAACCCGAGCATCACGGTAGTTTTAGCGCACAAAACGAACACGGACGGAAAAAAACGACGCGGACACCACGTCGTTGTTTTCTGTCCTGTTTTTTTTTTCTTGTGCGAAAAAAATGCACTTGAATTACCAACAGGCCGAAGCATACGCGCCATAGACACGCTTGACGCTTAGAGGTAACAGGCGCCGTCACAACCCAACTATTCTTAAATCAAAATAGTGGTTCATCGAGAGCGGGGCCCCCTTCCAACACCACCGCCGACAGGAGGGCACCGCCACAACTGCGTTCAAATCCCCCACCGAATCACAGCCGCGCATGCGCACACTGCTTTCAACACCAAACAAAGCAAAGCTTGCCCGCGCCTAATGTCACACAACTTTGCCTTCATCCCGATGCAACAATACACTCACATATGCTCGCTACGTTAACAAATGCTCACCGATCGTCAACCAGTTAAGAAAAGCTTAGTTAACGGCATTAGATCGCGCTCTCAGAGTTAACAAAGCGCTGGCCGTAGCAACGTGATAGTGGTACATACCGTTTCAGTTCGAGTGCTCCACGATATGAAGCTGCAGGTCTCCCTTTGAGTATAGTGCATCTTCGTAATAAGCAGCACTGGCAGAAGGTAAAGGACGAGCACACAGCGCACGCACACTTCAAACAACCGAAACACACCGATTGCAAAACTCGACCGATCGGGAGGCGATGCACAACACACGCAGAATACGATGGAGTCCGGCGGCGTGTCTGAGCGCGTTGCTTAGGTCACGTGGTGATAGAGCTGTTCCGCTGGTTCCGCGCGCTGCGCACGCGCGGCGGCTGCGCCGGCAGAGGCGGTGGTGGCGATGGCGCCCCGGCCGTTGTTGGGTCGCGTGGGCGCAGCTTTCTTTCTGCGGCAGTGTTATGTTTTGTTATGCTTTACACAGTGTATTCGAATCGCAGTAAGCATTGCGACGACACGGTAAGGGCTGCTTGACTACAAGCAGGGCTTAAAGTCTCCCTTCACTGGAAGGGAGGCCCTCACAAAGCGGCAATATATATGTAATATATAATCTCAAAGAAAAGATCGCCTAGCAGCGATCTTTTCGCCGCTAAACTGGTACTGCTGTGGTCTCAGCGGCTCTGCTACGCGCAGATCGTGGCTTGTTGGAACGCGGTGCGAGCTGTCATAGCGAAGAATAAACGCATGATTTCTCGATATATCGGTCAAGATCCACTTTCGCGGTCGTATTATCCAGTTTTGGCAAAAATGTGATGGTATTAAACTCATGAAAATGCATTATTTTCAAGGGATGTTGGCAGGAAATAAAAACGAAAACGTATTAGGCTAAAAAACGTATTATGCAGAATCGTGTCAACGAGATTTCACTGTATATGTATGCTATAGATTAAGCGTTAGGAGAGGTGTTTGCGATGATCACAGAGCAGTGAAGCCAACTGTCTCTAAACTGAACAAATGCTTATGAATGCTAAACAAATACATATATTATTCCGAATGTATTTCGGGCATTCATTCAACGTGTCAATCCAATCAAGCAATAAATGAAATTATTTTGGAAATGATTTCTCAAAAATAAATCTGGATGTAAAGGCTTAAATATATGTGAGCTCAAAATAAGTAACATCAGTTGACTCACTGCATTCAGAACCTCAGGCACGACAATGCTATATTTTATTTTCACTACCACTTGCCTAATAAAGTAGGCGAAATACATGCGTCTTTGCAATTACAGCAGACTTGTGATGCACAACTAAAATAATGAAAATTGAGTGGCAAGCTTAGCAGACCAAGGTGAACCATTACTGATTCACGAGCAGGTAGCTTCACACTCAGGTGCCTCGTGAAACAGTATCCTGTGCCAAGACGCTCCGTCGAACAGGGTGGTGACCCGTGGTTTCAGGAGGCGTTGCCCGTGGTGTTCAATGTCTCAGTTAATTGCATTCAGCAGTACAACGATACCTGTTTACACCTACGGGTCAATTCACTGCGTGAATTGACCCATAGGTGTAAAATCCAAAGAACACCCATGGGTGTTTAACAGAACATACACCCATTGTACACCCAAAAATGAAAAAAGGGTATGCGAAGGGTGTGCAAAGAAGACATTACACCCTTTCGGATAATATTGACAGAAAAAAAGGGTGTACGATAGGTGTTTTATCGCAAATACACCTATAAGGGTGTGAAACGGTTTGCAGTGTACCTCAAACATTCACGTTGAACGTTTCAACGTGGTACTAATTGTACATGAAAGGTGACAGATTCATTACGCTTTGCTTTGCAACGCCAGTAAAATTAAACTGGCGCCAAGAGGCCGCCTTTCGCAAGTGGCTGTCATTTAGTGTGGAAAAATTAATGAAGCCCGCTTGACTGACGCCACACGTGGAACGCGAAGTGCCGGCATTAAGGGAAGTGCGTCTTTGCTAATTAGCTTCAAAGCGAACTGATTGTGCTACTGGTGAAGTACTTTACTCTTACAAAATGTGCAAGCAAGAATATCTGATCTTAGGCAATGGAAGCACCGCCTGAAAGACGAAACGTAGCCGGAAATGGGAAAGCTGTAAGGAAAAGGCATTTATATTGGTTTGTGTTTAATTAATCGCATAAAATATCTTCAACGTCACAGGAGAGTGTTAGACAGTGTGGGCAATGCCACAGAAGGGATTAGCCAATCCGACTGACAGTTGAATAGGTTATGTTATGCGATCGCAATGTTTGCATCGAAAAATACATACAGGTAGATACATTTACTGTAAAAAGAGAGCTGGGAAGACCTATGCAAGCTGACAAACGCACTGCTGCTAGGCCCACATTTTGGGAACAGTTGAGCTCCTCTGAACCAACCCTTTAAAGGGTTGCTATTCTGGGTTCGCGCTCATTTTACCGTAGAGAAGGGTCGAGTGTAAATGGGCATTCCAAAGGAAGTGGACGCATTCCATTGACACGAATCCTACCAGCCGAGGGCGCCCCTTTTTGTCGCTAAACTGCGAACAGAGGACTCGCCGCTTAACAGTAGAGATGAACTGCAGCCTGTCTGTTCGGAATGCGGCTCGCTCTGTTGTGTATAGGAGCAGAAATTGAAAAGCATGCGAAGGCGAACGAAATGGCACGAAGGGGAAAGAGGAAGCGTGAAACTGCGCATCTAGGGAATCTGAGATGAGCACTCACGAGTGCTTGTACGCTGCTTGCCGAATTGCTGTTTATTATTTTTTCTGTTGGACTTCGCTTTTTACGGGTCGTGTGTTCTGCCATTTATCACTGCTCAGTGCGCAGCACCGCGTAATAGGTTTTGATTTCATCTAAATTTAAATAAAATGCGGTCAGAAGCGCCAGTTTTGTTCGCGTGGCTCCGCACTTTTCCTCGCAAATTTAATCTATAATATCTTGATCCTCATAAATTTTAATGCTGTTCTGTAATTTTTTGTCGCTTTCAATGAGTGATAGCATATGCCTTCAAAATTCTTGTGCCCGCTCTTTGTCTAACAATGTCTGTCTGTTGTTGGATCGTACGAGTACGACGTGAGCCAAACGCTTTTCGCTTAGCTCTCCAGTAATTGCGGTGCACTTTTGATATCCCGCCGTCTGTGGCACTTATCACGAATGGTCAGCTTGATTTCATTAGACGCTGATTCGGCTTTCGGACCGCCAGTACAAATAACCCTCGCTTCAAGTTCTACAAGTCAAAAGGAATTATTCTAATTTGGCATTGACATTCTGTGTTCCGCTCACAGTTTCTGTTTTGTTTATACAAATTTCGACGCTTAACATTCATAACAAGTACTGTCCTAGAGACTGTTTGCACGGTCACATGGTGACAAAACCTTGTTTATACCATATACCACAGTCGTAGCGAATATTTCTCATGTTTTGAAAGCTCTCCTTGCTACTTTCGCGCTCCTGCCAGCCAAGTAATAATGTGACTTCGCAATAGAGGTCTTTGCTTGGGCGTTCATTTTATTACTAAAGCATCTGATCGTGTGTAACTTGGTTGGTTGTGCCAGTATCTTTATTCCAGTGCTAGCACAGTGTGATACCTGTCATTGTCACATCGTCTCTGTATCACTTTCATTTTTTAAGCACCGAATATCAACTTGATCTTGTTTCCGAGTAAGCTGTCTGCGTATGCGGTGTGTGCCATGCACTACTCAGGAACCACAGTGGTTTTATGGCGACAGCGAATTCGTACATATGCACAATGACGCAGCTCTTTTTGCGCCTTTTCATAACCCACACAGAGCCTGAGAGTAATGTGATTCGCGCGCGCGTATTGGAAGCCATAACAGTCAATGCCGCACTAAACTGAGTTCAACAATGCCTGTCCACAAGACGTGGCTTCTCTGAATGAACGCTCACTGCAGTATTTTAATGAGGTTGTCGCATGACATTGTTTGTCGCTCCAATCGTAGTATACTTCGAAGCAGACATCTTCCAACGAACGAAAGAACTTATGAATGAATGAATGAATGAATGAATGAATGAATGAATGAATGAATGAATGAATGAATGAATGTACGCCTTATTATCACGAGACATATCGGTAATGATATATTGCACTTATTTTTCCTCTAACAACTCGAGCACTCGAACAGATTCGACCGTCTCCATACAACCTTGGCATGCTTCCCGCTGAGATTACATGTGACAGCTTCATGGTGGGTATTTCAGCTCGAGTTTGCGTCCCCCCCCCCCCCCCCCCCCCCCAAAAAAAAAAAAGGAAAGCGCACTTATGTTCAGAGAATGCTAAAAACTCACGGCAAATGCACGAGTCAGAAGCAAAGCTAAAGAGTGCAACACGTTTTTTTTTTCTTTTTGCTTTTGCTTTAACATTAGCGCAGATGAAAAAGCAGCCTAATATGGCAGCCAGCGCATCGCTTCTAGCTTGACCACGAAATAACTTTCGAGCCTCCCATAACTCGTTGCGCGTGAAAGCAAACTCAGAACTCATTACGAGGATGATGCAGCAGTGTACGATCGATAAAGCAAACTAACCCAGCAGGCAAACGTCAGTGTAACACCAGAGAAGCAAGCAAACACGTAACGGGCCAGACGCGTCGTCTAGAATTTCGTTTCTGTGTGCTTTTAAGGGACGCTGCCATTGCGTTCTTTTATTTTTTTTATTTTTATCATGGTTCCACTTCACACACAGGAAGGCATACAGAACAAATAACGAAAGATGGAACACGCTCTGTTTTTTTTTTTTGTTGATTTGCACTAATTACACCAGAAGAAAGAGGTTTTCTGCTGATTCCGCCGAAACATGCAAGCGTAGGCGTTTTTTTTTTTTGTTTGTTTCTTTGTTTCGTCAAGTGCTCTAACCCTTTACTTTTGAAGTACAGCACACGGTTTGCGCGTACGAGTTTTGACTCCTATAAGCTTCTAATGCCGCAGCTTTTTCTAATACGCACCAAATATCCAGGAGGCGGGGAGAAGGGAATGCCAACGTTAATAAAATTTAAATAAATGGGTCGAGCTGAATGTTCAGATGCTGTTATCTGTGTCAATGTATCATTCAAACAATACCAATACTGGTATTGTAATGCCATCGATGACACAGAGACAGAGTGCAGTTCCTCTCCTGCCGGGTAATGTGTGAGAAACAAATCTTACATCATTAAAGTTGTGATGCATCTGTGACACAACTCTTTCCTTGAATAAATGGTGCATGTTTGGTGTTTCTGCGCACTCGCTGGCATCTACGCGAACTCGTAGACACCACACACAACAATCAGTGCTGCAGCCCCGTAGGCGCTTGGAGTTGACCAGCCGTCCACCGAGTCTTCACTGTTTCCGTTAACTGCGAACGAGAAAGAGAGAGTGTTTATTAGAGGAGGGCAGCCAAGTTGGCCTGAGCTAGTATGCTCTCGGGCTACCCTGCACAGGGGAAAACAGGAAAGGCAACAAAAAGACTTAGGACACATGATGATGGAGACGATGATGATGTCAATAAATAAAAATGAAATGTCGATAATCCGATTACGCACGTATCATGAGCTGCATCTTCTCTCACAAGCTAAAGACGTTCCTGACAAGTTTCAGATGGAATACTGCTGTGAAGGACTGAAGCGGCAAGCGTCTCTCTTTCAAAATTTCGTGGTAAAACTTTGCCGCCGTCAAAGGCTTCATTCGTTGTAGGAAAGCGGACTCCTAGAGAAAAAATTAAAGTAGATTAATTATCATATGCACCTGGTGGCTTTCATTCCATTGCTGTCGAAATGACAGGCAGTTCGCACCATGCAGGCACACGAAATACGCGTATCATATAAAGTATGGGAGCACCCTAGGAATATTTTCAGTATATGAAGCAACGCGGAGACGCCAAGATCATACACGGAACTAGAGTTAATGAAAGCTCTCTCTCGTGAACACACGCTTAGCATCGTCATCATTTTTCACTCTAGCTCATTACGTATTCTTTTAATCGGCCAACAACGTGACAGTCATTGTTAGGGGTCAAAACATCAAGGAAATAGCCGCAGCCAAACATAGTCCGAGTCAAGAGGTAAAAAGGAACATAAGAGGGCACCAAGATAACGTGCAAGAGAATGCATAATAAAGGATTGCAGTATGTGGGTGGTGAGAGGAAAGAGGGCAATAACGCCGCTCTTTGAGCACAGCACCTAAGGTCTTCAAAAGAAGTGGGCCGACGAACACCAGCAAAGGCTTAGTCTCACGAGGGAAAGGCGTTTAGCGGCATAGCTGATGTTTGACGGCAATGAACAGAAAGAAAGTGTAGGTGTGATGCGGAAGGAAGGAGGTCATCTTAGCTCGGATGTAAAACACTGGCTTGCAGAGAATCGGGATCTCTTCCTGGTAATGGAATATCTAATGCACCCGCTGAGCAAGGGTGTGTAAGAAAAAAAAAGCTTTACAGCATTTCACCGAGGGTTGGCGCTACTCTGATATCCTCCTGACTTTCTTGGTCTTTTATTTGTTGTTTTGTTCACCTTTGCCTTGCCCTTCTCTAGTCATTTCGGAGCCTTGTTCATATCGCTGGACGAGCGATATTAAACTCCATCGCATTTTCGTAATACGGGATTTTCTAGGGCGCGCCAGCGACTCGCAGCGCTTTCGCAATATGAAACGGAGTCTTGAAGGCACAAGGGCAAGTGCGCATACGCGGGAGGGCCTGGGGAATATTTCTAAGTGAAATTTTCAGTGAAATGAATGGGTGAGCAGTCGATTAAGCTTTGAAAGTGTGCCGGCCTAATACGGAATGACGAAAACTCAAGAGAGAGAGGGGTAAAGAAAAAGAGGGAAGAAGAGAGAGGGAGGGAGTGCGTGTCCCAAACGCGACCAGCATAGCGATATTTGTAGGATCCTTCAATGCGACTTTCTCTGCAAATAAAAGCTGTTTCTGTTAAAATAATATTACTGAGATGTTTCTGTTAAAAAAATATTACGGGAAGTTTGCACTAAGTTGCGCAAAGCGTGGCACAGCAAAGGTGATTGATCCTCAGATCGTGGTGCTGCAGCACGGGAATCACAACGCCGGCGGCTATTGGATGCAATCTTTGTGAGCAATGTTTTGCGTGTTTATTGTACTAAAGAAGCAAACAACACGTAGATGGTTGTTCAACGGCAGAAAAAAACGAAACACGCATTGCAAGCCCAACTGCGCAGTAGCGGCGACACTACAGTGGCATTCCGTGAACCGAAAGCTATATATACTTGTGCATCTCAATGAAGTATACTGGAGAAATATGGCAATTATCATTTGAATTTTCTGGCTTCGTCTTCGTTTATCGTCAGCTGTAGTTATGTGATATTGGAAAAAGTTACTTTTGCGACTCTCACCTGAACAATATACATTTTTATGTTTAAGATAACCAGAACAACAATGATTCAAGAAATATATTCGGTCATCGTTCATATATTGAAGCTTTATTGTTTATTTAATGTATCCAGCAACGCCAACATAAGTATAGCTATTTTATTTCTATTTTCGCCGAATTGAGATGCACTAATATGTATTGCATATCATCTTATTTCTAGTACTGTCGGAAGTTTCAACGTGAAGGCAGATATATTTACAATGGGCGATGAGGTGAAATTAGCCTGGCGACGCAGATAAGCCATGCGAAAATTTGGCGGTCACTTTGCAAGTGGAAGTGCACATACTCAGACTGATCTCAATTTCAATGCTCTCACACCTCCAAGCGGGGACCAGCTCCTGTTCCTTTACTGTTTTATTCACACCGTGCAAGTAGTGGCATCATAACAGAGGGTCGAGTCAAGTAACGCCATGGAAAGGTAACTAACTAATTCTTACCAAGACACAAAAGTGGCTCCTTCGTAAAGTCTGCCGAAATTCCTACTCATCCTATATTTCTTACCGCGCAACAAGGAAATGCGCGTTATTGGCGCATTGCGAATAACCTACAGGAACTTGTACGCGCGTACACACACGCATGCAAACGCACAAGTGCGCCTAATGTTACGAAACTCAAAGGCAATTATGTTAATGAGGAACCCTAGCGTCTTCCGACATTTGAGCTTTCCCTTTATGATCAACAGCTGGCGTCGGTGTTGTGCCGTTGAGCAGAGATAATAGAACCAATTTCCGATTTGGCCTCGAATACGGTAATGAGAGCACACGGCGTTAAAGAAGTGTCCTAGACTTTCATACATAAGCTTCTCTGCCATCTTCCACAAGTTCCAAGAAGTGTCTTTTGTTTTTCCTACACCGTATTCTTTGCACTTAATGCCGTTTAATATTTTTCTTTGAGCAGTGTATCGTTCCTATTAACCTAAAATGAAGAAAACCTATTAATTTATTCTTAGATCACGATATTTCTTCATTACGCTTATCGCTATGCGTTTCAGATGTTTTGAATAATTATAAAGAGACGACAGCGACCAATAAGCGCGGAGTAGCCCGCTACAATTACTTCGATTGACCAAGCCGTACCGAGGGACATTTCTTGTGAGGCAGACTAGGCAAACGGTCCTAAACCCGGAACATCGTAAAAAAAATGTTGCTGCGTCTACTCTCTCTTTTACCTGCGAGACGCTCATCCATCGAAAGGAAGAATTTTGAGGCGGGCCCAAAAAAGGGTGGGCTCGGCCTAACCCCTTTCAAAAAAGCTTATTTAGAAATTATTGAAAAGCCATTGATCAATGTTGACATAAAATATCGAAGAATAGTTGTCTGTTCATTGAATAATCATTGATATCAATGTTTACACCTATGGAAAATTGGCCACTAAAATTTTACAATAATATTGACAGAGAAGTTGTTGAATAGTGGTGGACTTGTTATTAAAGTACACTGTACATTGACAATTCTTCCTGACTGTTCTGTTAAATGAATATTGAGGTACAATTGAAGCAGCATTGAAATTTGATGATGTATTGAATGTACACATACATTATGTTTTAATAGTTGTTGATTTTTTTGTAGACATACAAGTGAAAAACGCTAGCTCAGTACGAGCAATGCCTACTGAGGCACGTGCCTCAGTACTACTGAGGCCCGTGTCTTAGTAGGCATTGTTCAAAAGGTCCTATATAGAACCTTTTGAAGAATGCTTACTAAGACAGGTGGTTACAATATGTATTGCAATGCCCCATTGTATGCTTGGGGTTCATATACACTTTTCGTAACTTGAATAAAAGCTGCTGGGTGCACTTTTGTGGGTTTATATGAGCACACGGCTGTCTGTGCATGTGCACTGCTGATGTATGCTCGCATAAAGAGTCATAATGATATTTAGCGCAAACACTAGACAACATACAAAGGAGATGACGTAGGCGCAGCGCATGCGTCTGCGTCCTCTCCTTTGTGTGTTGTTTAGTGTTTGCGCTAAATATTATTATGACGGACTTGTTACAACTCGCCCAACAAGCAACGTTGTTGCATAAAGAACTACAGGAGGCCTGCACAGTTCGAGTGTTATTGTGGCAGACTGTGCCAACTCACTCTGGACGGGAAACAGCAAGCTACATGTACACAGAAAGCAAAGCATTCCATAAATCAGGCCAGTTCACTTTCATTACAGCTTAATTACAGTAGTTAAGGCACAAATGCACGGAGGCAGATCGCGCTTTCAATAACTGCAATAGCAAAAACTTTTTATCGCCTGCTATAACGCTTCAATTCTTCAAAATGCGCGTAAACCTGATAACAACGTAATCTGGGCGAGAAAGAAAATACCAGGACACGGCCACATAAGTGAACTGAATGACACACGCAGAGATACTGGGAGAAGTCAACTCTTTTATAAGTTCTGTGACCTTTCGTTTTCTTTCAAGAGCCCAAGGAAAATAAGAAAACGCGATTGTGCGGATATCTATCTTTATTTATGCAAGAAAACTGCGCATAACACCACCATCAGAGATGAAAGCCGTAATTTGTTTGGTGTAGCACTTGTTTCAAAATATAAAGGGCGAGTCCCACATGCAAAAAAACATATATATGAGAAAAGAAAATTGTTTTATAAATTCGTACCCAGAAGAGGACGGTGTGAAGAGGCGAAAACTCCATAACATCGTACGGCTACAAAGGGGCGAACATGCTACAATTAACCAGGCTGAAGCGACACGCGTACGATCGAAATCTTGGAAGGCGCGCGTCGAAACGGTCACGGCAAAGTAACATCACGAAACTAGAAAGACGCCCAACTTCTGTCCCTAAAATGCGACTTTAAACACTCACGCACCCACACATTCGAAACTATTCCAAGATAGCGCAAATAGCGCAAAGTAGCTTTGCAAAGTCAGAATAGCAGTACAGACGCGCGAACGTAAACGTTAATCCATACCGTGAAACAACCTCTATTAAGCGCGGCCAATAAATGTCAGTACGTTCGAAAGTGAACGAAAATCATAACCTACATTAATATTAGAGAGAGAAGAGGGAGAAAGGAAAGACAGGGAGGTTAACCAGAAGCAGTCTCCGGTTTGCTACCCTGCACGTGGGAAGGGGAAAGGGGATGTAAAAGAATGAAAGAGAAGAAGAGCTTGTGACGACAGCACGCGACGAAATACAACAACAACAAAACAAAACGAAACAAAACAAAACGAAGTCATAACCGCAGTCCAAGTACTACACAGCACCATTTTCTTCCAGCAGTCACAGTTTGACATTGAGTCCGGTTGCGTGGAGAAACCTCAACAACGCCCTCAGAGCGGCTTGCGCTGAAGACCGGGTAGGCCAGGGCCCTAGGATTTTGTTCTCCGTGAGAGGGCGGTTGTCCAGCTGGCCTAATGCGGCTGAGAGGGCCGTTCTTTCGGAGCTGAAGCGGGTGCACTCACAGAGAAGGTGCGCGACTGTTTCGCTGCACCCGCAGACTTCACACGACGGGCTCTCAGCCATTTCAATAATATACGAATAGGCATTTGAGAAGGCCACTCCAAGCCATAGACGGACCAGCAGGGTAGAGTCACGTCGTGGTAAGGTGGACGGGATGCGTAATTCAAGATCAGGGTCCAAGGCATGCAGCCGTGCACTTGTAAATGTAGATGATGACTTCCACAAGTCCAACGTTATGCGACAAGCTAGCATACGAAGTTCTCTTGCGGCGTCCGATCTTGACAGGGGAATGGTGACACTGCTGACGCCGTCATGAGCGGATCGGGCAGCTGCATCCGCTTGGTCATTTCCCTGAATGCCGCAGTGACTAGGCAGCCACTGGAATACTACTCGGTGCCCTTTTTCTATTGCTTCATGGTGGATTTGCCTGATTTCCGCGACGAGCTGCTCATGTGCGCCATGACGTAAAGCGGAGAGTAGACTTTGGAGAGCTGCTTTGCTATCGCAGAAGATAGACCACGAATTAGGTGTCTGCTCCATGACAAATTGAAGAGCAGCACGGAGCGCTACTAGTTCAGCAGCTGTAGTTGAGGTTGCGTGAAACATTTTGAGCTGTATTGTGATAGCTCTTGCTGGAATTATTACGGCGGCGGTTGAGCTTGTAGTCATAACTGAACCATCAGTGTAAATATGGGTGTGAGCAATGTACACCTCATGTAAATACAGTAGTGCAGCCTGTTTAAGGGTAACCGATGACATTCTTCTTTTCATCGTAATTCCTGGTATGGTAAGGCGCACTTCGGGTCGATGTAGGCACCATATAGGCGAGGATGGCCTTGCTGCAGGCGTATAGTTCGATGGCAAAGAAGTACTATGGGCAGCAATAGTGCGGCTGAATGTTGTATGCGGCCTTTGTGCAGGTAAAGATGCGAGATGGTGCGAAGGTACCCGGGCAAGGTGTCGAATATGCACCCTGAGGGTATCAGTGGTTACGTATGTTGACACAGGATGGTCTCCTGCAATGACGATTGTTGCCGCTGTAGACGCACATTTCGGAAGACCGAGGCATGTCCTTAGAGCTTGAGCTTGCAGGCCCTGGAGTGCGTTCAAATTTGTTTTGCAGGTATTTCCCATTAATATTAATATTAGGACGGTGTAATCATGCATGCCGCAAAAATTACGCAGTCACGTACTTCTGAAACATGTCGCGCATGTAGCCCGTGATGCAACAAAGCACGCAGTGGCGTAGGCAGAAATCTTTTTCGGGGGGGGGGGGGGGGGCCCGCCCTTGATCCGGGCAGGTAAGTGTGGTCGAGTGTCATTTTGTGCTCTGTATACCATAGCAGAAAAAAATTTCAGGGGGAGGGGGGGCACGGGCCTTGTGTGCCCCCCGCCCTGGCTACGCCACTAAAAACACGCATTTTCAATTTTCATGGTTTTCGAGTCTAATTGTGCACAGTTAAAGAAAATTAACTTACCTTCAACAAGGACAGAGGCCTGTAGCTTAAAGAATCCGCAAATCCAAGCAATGGTAAACGCACATCAAGGTGATCGCGTCCGTCCCTCCTATCTAAGCAGAAATGAAGCTGAGAGAGTCTCGCACACAAACGGAGACGTCCATTTCTCCGCAGTAGACGTTACGGGACTAGGCCTAACTCCAGTCGGCGTACAACAGCCACTAATAGCCACTCCAGAGAAACGTAGTACTTGCGTGCAGGTACACGAGTGCTGAACATGCCGCGAAGTAGCTTCTTCACAACAGCGCTCATAATTTCCGTGAATCACGGCACTCGCAGAGCACGAAACAAAGCGAGAGGGGACGAGCGTGGCGAGCGAGACCTGCACGTCCGAATTCCGCGTGTTCGACTGACGCCACACAACGGCCGCGCGGATGGATACACCGGATACAGCACCAGCGCTACGAAGCCCGTCACGAAGTTAGGCAGTAATCGCTGTTATTAAGTTACGTGAAGCTTGCTGGTTAACGACCTTCGCACTCTGCATGTTTGCTGACGCAATGCAACACAACAAATTTATTATTCTTTTGGCGCTATTTTCTTTGTCGCAATAAGACACGGCACGCAAGCTCGAGTTCAAGTGTTCCAGTTTGAACGGTTTTTGCATGCAGCGAGCGGAGCGGTGGCGTACGTTTGCAACAGGAGGAGGAGGAGTAATAAAACAAAATGAAAAGGAAAGAGAGTCGCTGGTACATCACGTTCTTCTGATAGCTCGTTGCGGTAAGGTTTGAGATAATGGTCTAGTCGACACCGCGTACAAGCAGGCGTTGCATTACACGCCGAGGCCGCGAGATCGACCTATAGGTGGCAGCACTGTCGCCGCGTTAGTGTGGAGAGGCCGTCGGCGGCGCGTATACAAATGCACACAGTGGCGCTTCGTTGTGAGCGGTTGGAGCCGATTCTCGGCGAATAAAATGCGTTGATGGCAGCTTACTGGTAATATGTAAGCTCTTCACCGTTGAATCGATGCTCGAAGATCATCCAATGTTAATATTACTAGTGAGAGAAGCGCAGTCTGCCGATGAAAAGGATGCTCGCCCTGGATGACAGTGTGCGCTTACACACTATATGACGTTTTTTGTTGTTTTCTCTGCATGTGTTGGGCTTGTGTTCTATGTACTATGCACTTCTGTAGCACGACTGAACTACTTAAGTGTTTACTTCTTGTTCATTTGTATACCATCCCATATTCCTGTGCAATTAGCACTGCTCGCGCAAATACGCATTTTTTTATTATTGTTCAGTTCTCCATGAAATGTAGGACAGTTGGTAAGTTTAGTGAGAAAAGCTACGTGATCGACAGCGCTTAAGTGCCACGGAGACGTTCAACGCGTACGCACTTGTTCTTGCTCCAGTAACAGAATAAAAGGTAAGAGTTTAGCACAGAGCTTTCATCGATTAATTACATGCACGACAGTGATACAACAAATGTCCGGTTATTTTGTTGAATAAGTGCCTTTTTTTTAAGCAAATAATTTCCGCTGCCTTCCATCAATTTATAACAACTCCACACAAACGCTCAAGATAATGTTTAAAAAAGGATGAGACTTTGCGTGAAATTATACGACAGAAATGTAAGGCACGCCGTCGGGAATAATTTTGAACATCAGGGTTCTTCAAAGCGTACCTAAATCTAAGCACACGGGTGGTTCTGCGTAAATTTTACCCCGTACAATAAAAGGACATCTTAAGCACAACTAAAGCTCATCGCATAACCGATGAACTACAGTGCCGTAGTTATACACATAAAAACAACGCGAAAGTGCACGGCCTAGAGCCTCGTTTTTGTTTACCAACGAGTTGATAAAACGTTGCCTTCACACACTATTTAATGCTCCTCGTGTTTGGGGCTATGCCAAGCGAAACCAGAAAGCGGCACCAACAGTGAAATGATTCTGGCGAACGAAGGGTACGACACCAATACACAGCCTTCCCGAAAGTCGCACTCACTGATATTATTACAATGCGCATGCAGCCGAGCAGGCCCATTTGCTTCTGTACACCTTGTTAGGTATACGTACGAGCAGTTAAACTCGCGCTAACACAGCAGAACACACCGCCCTTTGAGAACGTGCATGACGTACTCGCTCATGCAAACACGACGTGGCTAGCAGACGGCGCAGGGAGCAATCCACACTACGTGCGTTTCAGCCAGTAGCCGCCAGGCGGCGACTCCGCTCGATCTCGCGGCCAATAGGTAGATACTTCTACGTCATGCCCGCGATAGCGTTAAAGAGCTTGTTACGCAGAAATTCCGTTGTCGGCGGCTGCTTTTTTTGTTGCGAGCGAAAAAGCAGCGTTGGCCGTGAACGAAATTTCGAGGTAGATGCAAATAAAGATATGAGCCAAAGGACACGCGCACTTTGGCTTTCTTTGTGGCACGGTGTGGGTCTCTACCGAGAAGCGAAGAAAGGCTAGCGATCGGCAAGGCGATACTCACCCGTATACATTAAACACACAAACGTTGTTGTCATAAATGTGCTGTTGAAGAGGGCGCAAACCTTTACCTTTACTATACGTATTTCGTGTGTGTGTGTGTGTGTGTGTGTGTGTGTGTGTGTGTGTGTGTGTGTGTGTGTGTGTGTGTGTGTGTGTGTGTGTGTGTGTGTGTGTGTTTGTGTGTGTGTGCGCGTGCTTGCTTGCTTGCTTGCTTGCTTGCTTGCTTGCTGGCTTGCGGATATCACTATCGCGTTCAAGCTTAACGGTTTATCAATTTTTTGTTACTGGCATGCCTCCACGGCGGTACATGAATGATGCCTGTCCCTAAACACTCTTTATGACCCTTATATCCTCAAACGAATCTTCCTTCGGGGCCGCCGCGGTGGTGCAGTGGCTACAGTGCTCGGCTGCTGATCCGAAGATCGCGGGTTCAATCCCGGCCGCGGCGGCAGCTTTTTTTAGTGGAGGCGAAAGTGCTAGAGGCCCATTTACTTCGTTTTAGGTGCACGTTAAAAAGCTCCAGGTGTCTCAAATGTCTGAATATGAGCCCTTCACAACGGAGTGGCTTATGATCATATTGATGTTTAGGTGCATAAAACCCCAGTAATTCATTATTTAGGCTTTCTTTGTGTATTCAGCTGCAGTGCACTTTCTGCGCACTACTGTGTACTAGCAGATTACATTTACCTGCGTTGCTTCGGTTACTAAAGCAAGAAGTCAGCAATGCTTTGTTGCCGCATGATGACTTATGCTGTGGGTCATTCGTTTAGAGTTAATTACAACGGACAGGCTTGAGAAATAACGTTGCCGAAGGCAGCTACTAATATAAGCCCACGTAGGGACCGCCAAGCCAAACTTGACGGCCCAATCGCCGGCACTCCGGATGGCCAGGGTACGGTCACTGAGTTCGGAGCTTCGCAAGCCTCATGCGCTTCTGAGTATCTGTTACGATTGCTACGTCTCTGCATTACTGTACAAGGCGGCCGAAAATGTGGAGTGGTATTTAAAAAAATTGTATTTTTTGTAACCTATTACATTACTTGCAGTAGCAAGTTCCGCATATGCTTAAAGGAAAATTTTGCTTTATTAGCTGAAATATAGAGAACGTCCATGATGCAAGTAGTGCTGTAGCGTTGATTGTGTGCAAGAGTATTTGTTGCTTGTTGGAAATTAAATGTCATGTATGCCGGCCAGCAAAAAAAGGAAAATAAACCTACTATATGCGCATGTGTGTCTGGGTTTCTTAATCAGATGGCAGGAGTGCTCGTGATATTACCTGTAATAAGTTTCACGCCCACCTTCATACGTGGGCCGGCCGGTCCTAAACTCAACCACCGTATAACTTAAAATCAACAGAAGATCAATATATCTTTCAACATGTATTTTTTTATTGAAAAGAAACAATGACAATTACGTTGTGCAGTCATTGAGAAGATTCATCGACATCTGACATTTAGTTGAAAGGTCATTGATTCAACCATTCGTCAACCATTTGTCAAAAGTTACTGAATAGTCATTTTTATAATGGATATACCTGTTCTGTTTAGAAAAAAATATTGTTATTCATTAGATTTGCTTCACAAGCGCTGTTCCTTTCAAAGACACTGGGAAGGACTCTTTCTTTCTTTCTTTCTTTCTTTCTTTCTTTCTTTCTTTCTTTCTTTCTTTCTTTCTTTCTTTCTTTCTTTCTTTCTTTCTTTCTTTCAATGTAAATAGAGTATGTGCAATATCTAGACTTTTTAAGAGACAAACAGACGATATGATTACGAAAACCGCCGTGGAGGGCTCCGGAAATTTCAACCACCCGAAGTCCTTTAACATAAACCAAAATGGCCAACAACTCTACATGTAATTACTGCAGCTGCGAAGAAACAATCTCCCATCTTCTGTGTGAGTGTCCCCGTTTCAGTGCGCCAAGACAAGAACTTTCGAATGCGCTAGATAAACTTGACAATCGCCCTTTGTCGGAACAAAGGGTTTTGGGACCTTGGCCGAGTCCGTCGTCAGCACAGAAGGCTTCGAAAGCGTTATTGCGCTTCTTGCGAAGAACTGGCCTTAGAGAAAGGCTCTAAGCAATGTCATATTCTCATTTACTTTTTTTTCCGCCTCTTTTTGTTCCTTTTCTTGCTCTCTTTTTTTTGTAACATCTCTCTTCTATCGTCTTTTATCCCCCTTACCCCTTCGGCCAGCAAAGGGTAGCCAGCCGGTCTAAGAACTGGCTAACCTCCCTGTCTTTCCGCTTGTTTCTTCCTTTCCTTTCCTAAGTGAACGGGTACATACGGGATGGGGGCAAAGGGGAAGAAAACCATGCTGCATAAAGAAGGACGAAGTCCAACAGCCATGACGTTAAGACACTTGTGCACGGCCTTGTCTAATTAATCCTATTCATTCGTCTACGGCAAACAATAAACATCTTTTCGTGGATTAAACCGACAGACATATACAGTGCGCGCAATAAATGCGGCCTGCGAGGCGAGTGCCTGAGTTGAGGAGTCTTAGAAATAACGCGATTAGAAGCGAGCTATCGAGCGAGCGCAATTACACGCCTGCGGGCTACAACGAATGGAGCCGACTGCGCTCAAGCTTCTCCAGTGGTTAAGGCTTTTGTTAACTGGAAGATGTTTCTATAAGCGTAAGGCGGCTACATAGAGTGCTCTGCGACGCAGGGAGACTTTCTTGCCCCAGGCAATGTGCGGCTCTATATATCGGTTTCGTGCAAAATTGAGTCACTCTTTCAGCTGTTCATGTTGACTAAGTACCTTAGTGAGACACGGTATTGAAGCCTTTAAAACCGCGTCAGCATTTGACAGTGTTCAGGAACACTCAGTGTGCGTGACAGCAGAGCGAGAGCGAGTTGAGCTTGGGCCAAGCTAAAATTATGTATGAGTGAGAGAATGTGCGCTTATACAAGAAACAGTGTTGAGTGAGAACGTAAGCTGCAAGGGCGCCCGCTGGTTACGCAGTTTCTTCGACGCATTTCGAAGATAGGAGATGAATTAAGTTAACTGGTGGACTTAGTATTTCGGCGAGGCTGTGCAATTAGCACAATGTATAAATATACCTTTCTTTTTTGTATATAGTTTCGAAGATAGCCAGAGAAAATAGCCCGCAATGCAGCAAAATCCTTAACAACGTGTTGTTCTAACAGTGCCTTTACCAGAACATCTTTAGTGAAAAGGCAACAAAACTCGCAAGGTTACCGTAGCAGGGAATACCAGACAGATCAAGAAACCACGGTCGGAGAAGTGTTCTTTCTGATATATTGTGCGTTCGCTTGTGAAAATGCCTAATATCATAGGTTTTCACCTACGATGAGATTTCTTCAGTAAGACAAACCATATGGGATGAGCCAGCGTTGCAACCTCCCGCACGTGTTATTCGCGTCATGATGCATTTCTTTATCAATTTAAATTTCTCAACCGCTCTCTGGGGACTGTTCTAAGGGAAGAATTTGAAAGAGTTCACTTTTGCGAGATGTTTTTTCTCCTTTGTATCGCGCCACCATCACTGAAGCCATCCGGAGCACAGATCTTGTGCTCTGCACAAGTGCTATTGCAGTTTCTTGGCTAGGTGCTCGCGTGTGTTTGTGGTTGTGATTGTTTTTTCCTTATTATTTATTTTATCTCGCTCTATTCCGCCCTATTCACCTCTCTCTCTCTATTCCCCTTATTCCCCAACCCCAGTGCAGGGTAGCATAGCGGATTCTACCTTCTGGTCAACCTCCCTGCCTTCCTCTTCTCTCTCTCTCTCTGTCTTGGCTAGGCAATAGACATGGCGTAGCGTTGGTAAAGAATATTAAGTGCTAACGTGTTTGCCGAGAAAAATGTTGAAGGGCTAAGAATGAGACATCACCAAGCGCCAGGGCGCAATAATATTTAAGCAGGAACACCAGAGACGTCACGGTCATTGTCGGAGGAACTTGTCAGCGCCCAGACTTTGCGCTTGTCTTGATTGAGAACAACACATATTGAAGGCTGTTCGTCCTTAATTATGAGGTTGCGATATGTACTACTCTTTGGTTGTAAGATTACCAGCGCCCGTTTCATGTTTTGGCTTGGAATGTCACAAGCATGACCTTAAAGAAAGGTTGTACACATGCAGTGTATTTCGGACCAGTTCTGTGTAAATTTCACCAAAAGAAATAAAACACAAATTTTTACCCTGACTAGATGTCCAGCATGCGTCGCCTTTGCATTGAATTTCAGAGCCATATCACCATGTACAGCGCGCGGGGCGATATATTTCGATTACTGAGCTTCTCGTGTAGCTTCCACGAACGTTCAGGGGAAGCTGTGACCTTGAAGTTATGAAAAATTCTTAAATACGATGTGTAGCTGGAGGCGACGTTTCAACAAGTGCTGTTGTCTTCTCTTCAAGGCAGCATCTTTGAAGAAGAAAAGACCACTTGTCGAAACGCTGGCTGCAGTGACAACCCGTATTCAAACAATTTTACTACTTTCCCCGACCGTATGTCTTATGCACGGAGCAGAGCGCGAACAATATTTATAGGCGTATATTCCAGGGAAGACGTTGGAAAAAAAGTTTTCTCGAGCATCATCACTTATCGTGCGAGTTTGTTCGTTGTTTGCTTCGAGTTGTTGCGCATTTTACACCGTCGCTACAATTTTTGTTTGAAGAGGGGGGGGGGTGTCACTGTTCTTTGAATGTATTCGCAAAGTTAAGCCTCCTGCGACCTTTCTTTTATTGTTCAGTACCTTCTTGTGCACAAGGTCAGTAACAAAAGTGAGCTGTCTTGGAGCAGCACTGTTACTCTCGTTCTCGCACAGACAACTTATACGTATATAAATAAGCGAAGCCAACAAGAAAGAAGGATTCAGTTTGTTGCCTTCACTTTTCTAGCCAATCCATCACTTGTGAGAACTTGGCAACTTGTTGGTGAATTATTCCGTCTCTTTTCTGATTACTCTATATTTGCCCCAGGTATGAGGTTCCACGTGCTCTGTGCCTGCTGAATATTTTATAATGTGTAGCTGCTCCGTCTTGAAATAATAAGCTCAACGAGGGAGCCACGCCGTTATTTTCGGTGACAGTGCTGGAAACATTACTTCTCATTAGCTTAACAGAAGACCTCCGCAGTTTTTCCGCTGAAAAAGTGTGCATACGGAAGAGCTCGCCATCAGCGAGCTCCACCAAAACAAGGGGAATACATTGCCACAGAAAACCAGAAGCAAGCCCTAACATTCATCCGAGAACATTGTACTCAAATAAATCGCCTACTCTGCTCTCCGCAGTGAATATAGAAATACTAGCCGCGAGCAGGCCTTGTGAAGCCCAGTTTCTTCAGGCTTAGATGATGAAGTACGACATGTGCTCTCATACATTCAGTTTTTTTGTTTTTTCTTTTAGGTGCGTAGCGCTTTAGGGGCCTCGCTTGTCGTCCTTAGATCCCAAAGCTGGCAATTCTCAAATCCGGGTTAAAATGAACTAACAAGGTGTAAAATAATATAATTAACAGAAATAACCAATAGGTTATCGCAATAATTAACTTAAAATTGCTAAAAACGCTTTGGAAACACGCGGCTGACACCCGCGCCGCGCTCTGTTACAGCGTCCAAACTACGGTGTCGAGGCACCTTCGCATCCACGTGCGGGATTGCGAGTGTAGCCCGGTCTCTGGAGGCACTGTAGCCCTTGCACGCAGTCCGGATCAAAGGGTGAGGGAGATCATCCAGCCTGAGGAAATCAAACGGACTGGTGACGCGTGCGTAAGCATGCCATCGCTGCACCTTTCCGATAAAGAAATTTCGTTTCTGGCGCGATGTTCGGATGGGGGCGGCCACGCTGCACGTGGCTGACGTATTATTATTTTTTTTCCTAGCGTGACACTTTCTTGCATTTTTTTTGTTGGTCACCCCCGGGTTTCCTTCTTGTTTTTTTCTTTTTTGTTTTGCTTGGGTTTTGCCCTCTGCATATATACATAGATATATATGTGTGTGCGCTTTTCGAATTAATTTTTCTTGGAAGAATGCGCTGCGCCCTTCTCCTCTCGCCATAGGTCGGCACTGTAAGAGAATACTCACTCACACTCACTCACCTCAATTTTTTCAGCCTTCGTACTCACTCACGTTCATACTCACACCTACTCATACTCATAGGCACTCACTCACGTTCATACTCACGCCTACTCACACTCATAGGCACTCACTCACGTTCATACTCACGCCTACTCACACATGTAGGCACACACTCGCGTTCATACTCACGCCCACTCACACTGATAGGCACTCACTCACATTCATACTCACGCCCATTCACACTCATAAGCATTCACTCACGTTCATACTCACGCCTACTCACACTCATAGGCTCTCACTCACGTTCATACTCACGCCTACTCACACTCATAGGCTCTCACTCACGTTCATACTCACGCCCGCTCACACTCGTAGGCACTCACTCACGTTCATACTCACGCCTCCTCCACACCATAGGCACTTACTCACGTCATACTCAGCCTACTCACACTCATAAGCACTCACTCACGTTCATACTCACACCTACTCACACTCATAAGCATTCACTCACGTTCATACTCACACCTACTCACACTCATAGGCATTCACTCACGTTCATACTCACAGCTACTCACACTCATAGACACTCACTCACGTTCA
>NC_051178.1:226690748-226783944 GCF_013339695.2 Rhipicephalus sanguineus
CGCGCCGCCGGGGCTCGCCGTCGCGTCGGCACTGGTCTATGCACGAATGAAAGCACTTCTTTTCTGAGAAATCGCTTCAAAATTTGGTTTCAGAATAAGCACGGCTTTGCGCCAGCATATTCCGACACCCAAGCAATCCTCCGGCAGTTCAGGACACGCCGTGAGCGGTTCTGATCGCATGTTTTACAAACGTAACCAATCCTTAAATAATACTCAGCAAACACATTCGAGTACGAGCCCCCGAACGACACCCAGCGTGCGCGGACGCCGTCTACGTCGAAATCAGACATGTCATATGCTAGAATTAGCGTACATAACTCCCACAATCACGTAAACTCACTTGATTCTGTTATAGCGTCATCGCAGATGTTGGCGAACCACGAAAACAGCAAACAGAAACCAAGGAAAAAAGTGCACGGCGGGCGACCGCAACAACGCGCGCCGTCGAAGTCTCTCGCTTTTTTCATCTTACCGGAGAGGCGTGTCCAACTTAAGTGACCAAAGCGTACGTGCTGGAAGCATCCTACTATATCTGCATCTGAAACTAGCCCGAGGAAACGACGCACACATCCCGAGGAAACGACGCACACATCGAAGAAACCTTACAGCAGGCGGTACGAACAATCGAAGCCTATGTCCGACCTCGAGGGCTCGAATGCTCGCCGCAGAAATCCGAATTGCTCGTCGTTCGGGGAGCAGCGCGGGAGACGGGGTTCAAGCAGCCCCCCACCCAAGATCACATCTTCGCGGAGAGCAAGCAATACCGGAGTCCCAAACAATCAGGATCCTCGGACTTTTTTAATCCAAAACACAGGGCGCAATACTGAAACGCTGAGTAGATTGCACAATGCAACACTACAAAACGCTCAGGCTAATAACTAGAATCACTAACAAGCACGCGGGTTTGAAGGAGTCACACACTCTCCGGCTCGTTCAGGCCTTTGTGCTGAGCAGAATTACATACAGTTTGCCGTATCTGCGCTTAACGACAACTGACCAAGTCCAAGGTGGAACACACTCTTACGGAAGGTGTACAAGGTAGCACTCGGCCTACCGATACGCACTTCCACGGAGAAGTTTTTCGCCCTGGGCCTCAACAATACGTTAGAGGAGATGGTGGAGGCCCACCTCACCGCGCAGTACGAGAGGTTATCGCGAACCCCAGCCGGTCGCTATACTCTCGCAGAAGCTGGCATCCGTTTCACACCTGCTTTATCCCCTAAAGTCAATATATCCTCCGATCAGAGAGCACATCTCAAAATTCTCCCCATACCTCGGAATATGAAACCCCACCTATCACACTGAACGGCGGATCGAACGGGCCAAGGCCCTGCACAGCCGCTTTGAGACAATACGAAAACGGCGTATGTTGACGCGGCCGAGCTCACTGGACACCAGGGTTTTTCGCCGCCGTGGTGAACTATGCGGGGCAAGTCATATCGGGAGGATCAATCAAAACGACTAATCCAGAGGAGGCAGAGGAGGCGGCCATCGCCTTGGCCATAGCCAACACTGCTGCAACATACATAATCAGTGATTCGAAATCCGCTATTCGCAATTATACCAAAGGGCGCATTTCCGCAATAGCTAACAAAATTTGAACCAGAACACTAAACATCGCACTGTCCAATTATATGGGCCCCAGCCCACCCTCACTCCCTGGTAATGAGGCCGCCCACCGACAGGCTCGAGCTTTCGCTCCCGAGCCCATGGCCCAACCCAGGTCGGAACGGGGAATGAGATAGAGGAAATTGGGTGGTCGACACGCGACCGTATGGTGACGTATCACGAAATTACGCAGTATTATCGATTGGCCAGACTTCAGTATCCCCCAGGGAACGAATCACTAACCAAACGACAGGAGCTTCTATGGAGGCAACTCCAGACGGGCTCGTTCCGACGCCAATTCTCTGCTCATATATTTCTCCTACTATATTTACACCTGAGTGCAAGCTGTGCCGGGCCCCCCGGGCCGACCTTTTTCACATGCTTTGGGGCTGTCCCAGTAAACCTGTGCATCGTGGCCCACAGGGCTTGCAAATCACCACTACGCAGCAGTGGGAGGCCACACTGCTCAGCTCCGACCCTGCCGTGCAGGTCTGGATCACGGGGCGGGCAGAGGCAGCCGCCAAGGAGCAGGGGCTCCTGGCCGACTAGCCGTCGTCGCCTCCCACAATCGAGGAAACCATTGGTTTTCATTAAAAAGGTTTTGTTCTCTCTCTCTTCTCTCAAACTAGCGTCTTTAAGCCAAGAAAAACCATTATAGCGTCTAAGCGTTCTGTAGACGGGCTTTTTGGGGCGAAGCTCCTTATAGCGGCACCCGTTCGTCCCTCGTAGCGTAGTATGTAACCAGTCTTACGCTTTGGACCTGCAAGGTGGTGCCGGTGGGAGATTTTTCCTGTGCGTTGTTGAACAATAAAAAATTCGCAGCGTTAGCTAAAAGCCGACTTCTTCTGTCTCTCATTCCCATTAGCAGCCATTCTTTACCTCCAAGGTAGTGCCTGGTGAGATTTCTCCTGTGCGTGATTAAACAATAAAAATTTTGTTCAAAACGCCGTTGATTGATGAAATAAACCAACAAAAGACGCCAGATGTTTTGTAAAAGCAAAACGAAAGAACGCCAGATGTTCTAAAGCAAAACGAAAAGAAGCCAGCTGCTTAACGAAAGACGCCAGATGTTTTCTAAGCAATGGTTTTCTAAACAATGAAAATTCACAGCGTACATGTAAAATTAAAGTGCGCTGCAAGTCGTCATAACTCATCGAACCTTTAGTATAAACGCGCCCGATCTCACGTCGGTGATGATGTACTGGGCAGAATTCACGGAAGATTCACGGTTTACCGATGAACCTCCGCAGCTTCGCCCACTCATCATCATTCACACCGTGGATATGCTGTGATTTTTTTTTTCACGTTCCCACGTGCGGAAGCACGCTGCACACTCAAGGTTGATAGAAATGTTGTTATGAAGTAGACTAAAGCGCATCTCAAAACGACACCTTGCACCTTCAGCAATGCAGACACAATGTGCGATCAGCAAAAAATGACCCTTGATAATTGTTTGCATCGCTCATTTTATGGGAGCTTGTACAACAATGCGCATAACGGTGTCATTAGTTGGGCATCCGCAACAGCCCCGCGGACGCAGGCTGCTGTTGGAAATGGCTGGCAGATAACTTCCGCAGAGCTGCTGCAGGACGCCCAGCTAAAGCTGTATAATTAGTACCTACGAAGCAGTACACTCACCGTTAACGGGCGCACGTTGTTCGTGTACGCGGCTCCATGAATATTCCGCCCTCCTAGCGCGACTTCGAGCACGGAGCCTGGCGTCAACGCCACCGAAGATGCGCATTTTTGATCGAACACAAAAACTGCACGACAGGCAACTGACGCAACCCGCGCAAACCGACGCAACGCACAACGCATTCCAAGAGACCGAGCAGACTGAGAGAGAAAGCCTAGGCGCGGCGCCAGCCCAGCTGGCTCCGTCGGCGAGGGAGGCGAGCCACCACGACAAAACGGCGCCGAACGGCAAACGCGCGATACGTATGGTGCATACGACGGCGCCTTCATCGCGGAAGCCAATCGAAACGCGCTTTAGGAGAGTACCGTGACTCCAGCCCAAATGCTCTCTTCTCTCATCTACCTTCCAAAAGGGATCAAATGGACACCCGAAGAGAGTCACGCGGCCGTGACCCTCTTTTGACTCTTCTTTTTCTTATAGTGTACTCAGTTACACTAATAGTACCCGCATGAGTGCTCACTCACGTTCCAACTCACGACTACTCACACTCATGAGCACTCACACACGTTCATACTCACGCCTACTCACCCTCATGAGTGCTCACTGACGTTCACACTCACGTCCACTCACACTCATGAGCACTCACTCACGTTCATACTCACATCTACTCACACTCATGAGTACTCACTCACGTTCACACTCACGCCTACTCACCCTCATGAGTGCTCACTCACGTTCACACTCACGCCTACTCACCCTCATGAGGGCTCACTCACGTTCACACTCACGTCCATTCACACTCATGAGCACTCACTCACGTTCATACTCACGACTACTCACACTCATGAGTGCTCACTCACGTTCAAACTCACGTCCACTCACACTAATGAATGTTCACTCATGTTCACACCTCACAACTACTCACGCTCATGAGTGCTCACTCACGTTCACACTCACGTCCACTCACACTCATGAGTGCTCACTCACGTTCACACTCACGACTACTCACACTCATGAGTGCTCACTCACGTTCACACTCACGTCCACTCACGGTCATGAGTACTCACTCATACTCACACTCACAACGTTCAAATGAGTGTGAGTGGGTGTGAGTGAGTGCACTCATGAGTGAGTGTGCCGAGCTATGCCTCTCGCTCGTTTTTTGTCTAGCGTTTGCGCTCAATACTATTATGGAGAATCAACTGGTGCCGGGTAAACCTTCATACTTACCTCATGCAGTGGCGTCATCGGTGGTTTGGTTAACGGAGCAGTGGGAACTCTACGAACAGGAATCGCTGGGTGCCCGTGCTACGCACTTCCTCGGGTTTCGCTGTATAGTGGAGCTGCATTTAGCGAAAGATTTAGAACTGTACCAGTCGCCCCACAAGTTTTTTTTCAGACTCTTGTAGGTTCAATAGAAAAGAAATTCGGCATATCCCATGCGCTGTGGGAATCGGTTTCATGCGAAGTAATCAGCGAGTACTTCTATGCTATATTTTATGTCTTTGAGCCAAACGTTACGAGGTGGATCGACGTGTTTTTGTAAGTGTAGTAGCTGTCTGCACATCGTGGTCTTACCAGGCACGTTGACAACACTGGCGTTTAAAGGGTAACTTATGGTGTGACGTAACGTCAGCCCTCACGTTAGAGTGCATACCTCAGTATTATCGAAACTAAGTGCACTTGATTGTGCAATCGTGTGAATATTATACATCAAATCAAATCAAATCATATGTAACGTATAATTTGATTGATTGATTGATTGATTGATTGATTGATTGATTGATTGATTGATTGATTGATTGATTGATTGATTGATTGATTGATTGATTGATTGATTGACTTTCGTTAATGTATTCCGCCGGGGTCGAGCAATGCTTCAGTCTAGCTTGCTGAATCATAGGAATACAAATGTAATGCTTATTAGACTGCTATACAAGCGGAGCCAACACTGCAACCACAGACGCTAACCTAACATGACGTCTGTATCGTAGGAGTACATTTGTAGTTTTTACTGCTTTAGTGTAAAATTAAATAGCCAGCACCACAACCACAATTGGCGTTGAACCGACATCACGCTTGCATAGGCTGTTTTTCCAAACCGGTTTATAGACCTGGCGTGGCTCTGTGGTGGAATGCTTGACTGCCACGCAGAATGTTTGGGTCCGATTCCTGCTGGTATCCTAATTTTATTCTTTGCATTCGTAAGGTCAACGCTGAGGGGGTTGGTTTTCTTAACGATCTCGCATTTAAATTACCAATGTCTGTTCTCGCCGTTCCTGGGTAGATATAAACTGTGAATCACCTGTGGCGCATACCCGTACACCACGGCCCGTGGTAAACGGGTATGTGCCACACGCGTCTGGAGGAAAGGGTTTGACGACGTATGCGACAGGTCTTATGACCCGACAGCCGTATTCGTCAAATCCCCTTACCCTCCCATGCCAATTTTGATCTACACCAAGTTAAGGAGGCGATGATGAGAGCACCGAGACGCATGCGGCTATATAGATAGATGAATAGATAGATACGCAGATAGAAATGCTCAAAGTGCCAAAGGTTCGCTAAGAAATACTTCGAATTTAAAAGTGCACAGTTAGACAGAAGTGTAACAAGCAAGAAAGGTGCAATTATGACAAACGTTGTTCGATTGTATATTAAGATAGAGCGCCACGCAGAAGCATGAACGGATTTGCACTGCGCGTTTTTCTTCACTAAACATTTTTCTGTGCATATGGAAGAAGGGCGCAACATGATATCTGTCGTAATCTGTCACTCCGACCGTGCTTCGAGACTACGGAAATTGGCAGGGCATTGACATTTTCGTGAATGTTCAGCAGCACACGTGCTGTGTGGCAAACTCTTAAATTAAAAAAAAAAGAATGTGACGTCATATTTTGTTGACATGAGGAAATGCATCGACCGGTGACGTGAACTTGCTAGAAACACCTGCACATTTTGTCCTTGTCATTTGCGCTTTATTTTGTTGTTGCGCGCGTATGTTGCAATTCTAGGAAGAAAGCTTGCGACCACTTTGCGGTTTCAATCGATAACAGATCGCACGGGTGCTGCACTACCGTTGGAAAGAAACAGCTACGCGACGTTCCCCAACAAAACATGGTCGACCAATAGTATTAACGTTGATAATGCGCGTTGACCGGTCACACGAGGAATCTCGGTTCATCCACGCAACCTACAAAGTAAAGGGTGATGTCTTCTGACATGCACTCAAAGAATCACCTGTGAAATGCCATGTATTGCTACTACCTACGAGCAGTTTCAAGAAAAGTTCTTTCGCGCACATGTGCCGTGTGAAATAGCATGATGCAAACATGTTTCGAAACACGGATGCCAAGAGAGACGGTGAATGCTAAAGTGAAAAAAAAATTGATAGTATTGATTTTGTGGATAACGAAACGTCCATTTGAAAAGAGAATACCAAAATAGATATTTTACGTGTGCGAGAAATAAGTTTCAGATTTTTGTGATATTACGGGAACTCAATTTTGGCACGTATCTGACATCGCGTTAAAACTTTTCTATCGACCGGTTTCCATGGAAATGTAGAAACTTGCAGCAATATTAAGGGCTTTCTTTCTACTACTTTTGACTTTATTGAATTTTGTTGCTGTTTGGCGCATGATGTGGGTGGCAGCACCGTAAGCAGTGTATCTAATATGACACCGTTTCTATACGTTCTCTATCAAGTTTATTCTTTACATCCTGGATTTTCATTCAATATTATTATCTCTCCTGCACCTGTGCAGCCCTTATAAGAAATTTTTGTGCTTGCTTCTCTTGCTATCTCTCGAAAACTTGTTTAAGTAGCGGGCAAGAGAGAATATATTGTGTTTAATCGCAATTATTATATATTCGTTGTTGCAAGAGAGACAGTTCCGCGAGGAAGTATTTTGCTCACACGCTGTATTGATGAGCAGGTATTCAGTAGTGTTGCCAGGTGTAAAAATTGCGGCAAATTGCGTTATTTCGGCGCCGCTATTGTACAGTGTGTTGGCTTATTTTCCGGTTAACCTCGCTGCCGCTTTCAGGTTCGGAACGTACTGAGGCATCTCGCGGTGCCATTACAAAGTCTGCCTTTTGCGTGTGTCTGAATATATCTTCAGGAAATATTGCCTTTCAATACCTGACGTGAGTTCAGTTCCGGCCAGCAAAAATTACTTTTTTGATAGAAATGGGGACCCAGTCACTGGCATGCACCAAGGAACCGAGACAGGGGTCGTATTGGTTCATGGAAAAGCGACTCATGCCTTAGAACAGGGGTCGGCAACCTTCTCAGACGGCAGGTGCCGTACGGTAAATCGAAGGGGGGAGGGGGGAAGGGGCAAAGAAAATTTTTTAGCGAATTGACAATTATTTACAAAACTGAATATAAATTATGTTTATTTTCAGCACGCATGTCACAAGGTTGCAATTTACAAACATAGGTTCACACACAAAAAAATATCTGTCAATAATTCTGGTGCTGAACATACTTAGACAACTCGCAAATATCTACATCAAGGTTGCTCACCAACAGACGCAGAAGGTCGTGGAGATGTTCATCGGTTAGTTGGGAACGCATGTTTCAGCTTTCTTTGTTCCTGTCTAATCTCATTTGAAGTCAGAACTGCCATGTCGTCTTTGAGATAGGAAGTGACAACAGGAGGGGGAGGGGATTCTGACGCCGTGCCGGGGGCCCCATAATACTGCCTCGCGGGCCTCAGGTTGCCGACCCCTGCCTTAAAAGAATGACCCTTATGTCTGAAAGACGCCCATGTGTGCTTTAGGCGAAATTTCACATTACGTGACACTTCACCTAATGTGCAGAAGTGATGATTAGCAGAGACGTGTGCCTTATAATCACAATCCTGATTGGACCATTTCCCTCTGATGAAGAAACATCTTTGTAGAAGTTAAGGTGGGGTGAGACTTCGTTTGGTCAAAAAATTCGATTTTGAGATTTCGCAGTCATATGATAGATAATTTCTTTATCTTTCAGAAAATTCATCCAACTTGGGTACTCGCGGTTTCAAAAATAATTTTGGTCCTTTTTCTTCATCACGTTCACAGGAAATGTGGGTGTGCCTCGACGTAATCTCCGAGTTTTTCTCAAAATAACATTTTTGGAGGTTTGTGTACATTTTTCTCGGGAACTAAAAGACATAACCAAACAAAAATTGTCACATGTGTTCATTAGTGACATTTACGTAAATAGAAATACAATCAGTAGCCCAGGTTAATTTGTATTTTTATCATAAAAAGACTATTCATAAGTGTAAGTGGCAATTTTCATGCATCGACAACGTAAAAAATCACAACAAATATATTTTTTCTTGTACGCTCACAATTTTAATATCGCTTTTGTAAAGCGTCCGTTGCTACTTTTGTGAAAAATTTCAATGCTCCGCAATTGGAAGTTCTTAGGCAAAAAGTGCATACGTATAAAAACAAAGAAAGAAAAATAAAAAAAAAACACTAATTGCAACCTAAACAAATTTCGAGCTCCAATGTAACCTGTGTTTATCATCAAAATTCCTTGCAAATGTTATAGCCATAGCTCTTATTACCGCTGCTGTACAGCCAAATTTTAAAAATCATTTTCAAAGTCACACCCCTCCCTAAATCAGTGAGTTTGCTGGCACAATTGCATGTGCTGTCGCCTCCTCGTCATCATTTCTTCATCGCACAGCTGAAGACTGGAACGACCATCCCCACCAAATCGCTGCTATAACTGCCTCATCTGCCTTCATGAAAGAACTAACAAGGTTCTTATAAAATAACAACCGGGGACTTCTCCTGAATTACTTTTTGTATAACCAACCCTTGTGTAAAACCTCATTAGGGGTGTTTAAGGTAATAACATGAAATGAAATGAAATGAAATAGTGCTATGTAAGCTGTGTTACAAAGTTATTCTGGCATTTCGAAATGTACCAGCGCAATGGGAAACTTGAGATTTGCGAACCGAAGAAATGATTACAGTAGATGTCTTAATCACTCCAGATGTGCTTGGCGCTCTTGTTGCGTGTTCGCCCTCTGGCATTTAATGCTCAGCACCCTGAAACAAGCCAGGCGGTGCCAACGTTTGGATTTGACTTGTTTGAATATCCTAAGTAATCAGCGCCGACTTCGCGGAGTACATGAGTATCGCTGGCAACTGTGGAATCCTCTGAACGAAATTGTCGATTGTGCAATATATTGATCGCGAAAATTGTGTCCGGTTGTATAAAACGGAAAAATTGTTCCCGCCATTAGCCGCCAGTGCAAGCACACATTGCGACGTTTCCAGTACAATTAACTTCAGATGAACTGTGAAGACTGGGCATTTTGTTCAATTAAAAAAATGCAGCCGTAGTTGAGTCAGTTACGTAATATATTCTTATCAACGCAAGCGTAAGAATGAAGGAAATTACGCAAAGGTAATCACAAATGTTAAAAGGACAGAAGTCGCGCTACAAATGTTAATTACTGCTCTGTCATTGGGTAACACTTCTAGTTTATTCGGTCACTGTGTATATTTCTAAGACTACTAGAGATGCACATATTGAATGCAGATGCATACTACCAGGCTTTCCGCAAATTCAAATTTTCTGCATTTCCCAAGTCTCGCAGAATCTTCATAACAGCCTTATTTTTATGTAAGCTATGCCGTAAGTTGAGATACTTTAGAAAAACTAGAAACGCGTTTGACACACTACGTTATTGGCTACAGTATCCCGTCAATTTACTGAGATTTGTTAGCTGTACTTGGGCTAAACACGAACACAGCCTATTTTATCCGCATTCGATTTTTTTTGTGCCACACTCGTTGACATTTTAAAAATATCTTTACTATTTCAACATATTAATAATCTTCCGTTACATAATGTAGTATTAAACACGCAATTTTATGGGTACTCCACTTTGTTATTCGTACTGGATGCTCGCTAAATTTTCTGAAAATTAGGATGTTCTTAATTTCCAATCGCGTAAAAGTAACATCCTTGCCACGAAGTGCACTCAAATTGAGGTAAAATTAATGCTTGCAACTGTAGCAACTCAATGTTCTTCAGCGTTTCCGGTGTCTGTGAAGACACGAAAAAAGGCAGAAAGAATCAACGTTCGCAAGCAGAAACACTTTTCTCAAGAAAGAAAGAAAGAAAGAAAGAAAGAAAGAAAGAAAGAAAGAAAGAAAGAAAGAAAGTAAGAGAGAGAGAAAGAAAGAAAGAAAGAAAGAAAGAAAGAAAGAAAGAAAGAAAGAAAGAAAGGAAGAAAGAAAGAAAGAAAGAAAGAAAGAAAGAAAGAAAGAAAACACGATACCCCCAAAGATATACGAATAACAGCGGAAACGATATTGTACAAGAAGATTAAATTGAGTACCGAAACGAACACACGTGAAGGAAAGCGAAATGCAGCCGTGCAGCGGCCTCCCGTACGATATGCGATTCCTATCGTTTCCGGCGTCTTGTTCTAATTTTCCAGGAAACCAGTGCTTCACGAGCAATCTGTTGTACTGAATACGGGACCAACAACACGGAATTCATCAATAGAGTACAGCAGACAACAGCAGCCCCACCTCGCACGAAAAAGCAAATGGTGTTACAGGAGAAAATAGAAGCGTGCATCAGTGGCAATACTCTAGTGAAAACCCAACCTACAGAATTCGCAATTCAACCACTAAAAAACCGCCAGGCCTGCGCTGAAACCGCAGCACAGTCACAGCGAAAGCTGGAAGAGCGGCGTTTCTAAAGCACCGTTGTAAGCTCTCTTGAGGCTACTAATACAAGTACACTAGCAAGGTACCCACTACGCCATAAATCACAATTTTTGTGAAGTTCGGAAGCACCTACTAAGCCATTATCCGTCATTCTTCGGAGAAGCGAGGCACCAGCTACACGTTTGTAAGCATTATGTGCACTTTGTTGACGCGACGACTGATGACGATGAAGAATAATGGCTCAACCCTTTGTAATGGGTTGCAAGCTTTAAACGACCCACCAGTTATGTAATTTGCATTAGGTGACGCCCGGTCGCTATGTCCCTCTCCCGCCATACTGTATAACATACGTTGACGTGGGAGAAAGAGGGGGGGGGGGGGCGAAGAACTTTACTGAGACCCCGAGGAAGTGGATCATGCGCTTATGGGCTTCCTTGTCTTTTTTATGTAAATGCTAACTGGCTTCTCTGACTAACCAGCTGAATCTGCCATACTTTTGACGCCCTTGCTCGCACAGATGATTGAAGTAACGCTGGGCAGGTTTTTGACACGAAAGTGCACTTGCGAGGAACCCACTATGCTATAAATCATTGCAATTTTTGAGAAGTAGGAAAGCAGGCATTATGCCATTTTTCGTCATTCTACGGAGAGCCGTGGCACCTGCTAAACGCATGTAAGGCATTATGCGCACTTTGTTGATGCTGTACCTGATGACGATGAAGAATTATGGCGGAGCCCTTTGTAATGGGTTGGAAGCATTCAACAACATTCTCGTTGCGCAATTCGCATTGTGTGACGCCTGATTACACAATTCGCGTTGTGCGACGCTCGGTGTTTATTTTACTCTTCTACCACGCTATATTGCATATCTTAATGTGGTTCCTTCCCGACGTGAAGCCTGTATAGGACCTTTTGCAAAGCAGTTTCAAGCACCGGCATGGCTGAGAGGTTGAATACTGGGCTCCCACGCAGAGGGCCCAGGTTCGAACCTCGTTCCATCCTAGAATTTTTTTCTTATTTCGTTTTTTTTTCTTATTTCCAGCGATAGTGGTTACGGACACCGGCGGCGGCGGCGGCGGCGGACAACTACGGCGCAAAAAACGGCCGGTGAAATGATCTCATAACAGCTTTCGCTGTAAAAAGCGTGTTATCACAAAACGATTCGCTGAATTTGAAGTTAGAAAACTTGTCCGCAGCCTTTTTCACGTGTGCACAGGTGCATGTGCAACATTTTATTGCATTCTAGCTATTCATTAATCTCTTGCCTTTTTTAATTGCAAATCATCAACTTAGCAAAAAAGAGTTACAGCATAAAATGCCGTATCAATTATCATTGATGATATACAAGGCAGACAGTCTTACCATTGACATAACATATGGATTTTTGCAGAGTTTGATTGCCGCCAGCAATCGATACATTGTCACTGCGCCTTCGTTTTGCTTATCATGTGCAGTTGGGTGTGTATATAGCGAGATCGATCTCTGAGGGTTGATAACAGAGCTGCAGGTGGTTGCTCTGATGCCGGACAGTGACATAACGTGAAGTGTCTGGTCCAGAATAAAAAGGTAGGATGACAAAAGTGCAGACTATAATGCTATGGCATGAATACAACAGTATGGTTTAACTTGCAAGTGTAGAATAGCAAATAGCATGTCATGCAATGCGCGAATTCAAAGCAGTGGCATATTTGCGTAACAGAAAGGAAGCCAACAAAAACAAGCATTACTAACGGCAGTAAAGTAAAGGGGGGAAGTGGGAGGAAGGGTGCGGAACGATACCGAAAGGCAATGATGTCTATTCACGAGACACGAGGGCAAATTGTTGTTTACTGAAGTCCCCGCACCTGGAGGAGCCTGTACTCAAACTTTTAGCAATGTTTAGTCTGTCAGTGCAACTACAAAAAGGTATGACGTAATGGCGATCATAATTATGATTAATCAGATCCATTGCTGTACGTGTGAAGGAGACGTTTAATACGTTTCTGCGGCATAATATTGGCATTTGTCACGAGATGCGGACATTGTACGCTGCATGGTATCACGCGGTATTTCCAAAATTGAAACGACTAGCCAATTGTACAAGCCCTTATTAATAAATAACAGTGGAAATTGAGTGTAACAAAATCAGTCATGCTTGTTTTTTTGTTACATAGGATTTACCATGCATAGCGCTTTTAGTCGAGCTTTTGGTGGTCCAGTGCATTCTTCTTAAAAGCCGTAATATTTTAGGAATATTGATGCCCTTAAACTGCACCGGCTGCTTCTTTTCACAACAAGAGCAGTCTGTGAGCCATCTGCAGACCATTGGTAATACTGAAACTGAGGCGCCGGGAGGCAATAAAGACAAGTAAGAAAAGGTAATGAAACCTTGTCAACCTCTGAAGGGAAATTTCTGAAGGGCATCCAATGCCCCGGAAAGCAATCTGAGGGATCTAGGCCGCCCTGCACTTTATCACTAGTGGATCAGATGGTTCTTTTCTTTCTTCGCTTTCGCATCGATCACTCCATCACTCTTGAACACCACTGTAGCGCTCACATTTCAGTGAGTTCTTATGCTCCCTTCACTGTACCTGCCCAGCGCCTGTGCAAAACTATTTTCCTTCCTGCGCTCTCTTCGTGGCGGAGTTGTATTTTGTTCCTTCGCCCTGCCGCTGAGGCTATTTACAGTACTTCAGCCTTCGAAGAGAGAGATCGATGGATGAATGGATGGATGAGCAGAGTGATGGAAGTATCGATGAGAGCCGGGACATCGCCTCCTCAGTGAAGGTGTCCTTGCGATAGGACACTTTGGAAATTCATGAATGATGAGAACGGAAGGACATTGAAGGTTTAGGCTGATGGATTGCAAATGTAAGGCTTAAGTGAAGTGAATGGATATGGGACGATGAGGTAATTAGCCTACAGCACGAATAATTCTGCGTTTACTCTTGACATGGACGCTTTCGCACTTTGTGTAATATTTTTGGAAATGGTTTCAATTTCAAACGTCACGTGGGAGTGAATGCACATAGCCGACCGCCATAGATACGTTCTCACTGCCATTGCCTCTCACATCGCTCACACTTTTCTGTTATGACCCTGTCGTCCTTTGAGCCTTTCAGGCTCTACGTGAGTTGATTTTCTGTTCAATTAATGTTATATTATACACCATTTCGCCCATCCGCCGTCTGGTGTTCTGTTTTATTTACCTCGCATATATTGGATAAAAAAGATCACTTTCAATTTTTCGTTCGAGAAAACCTCTCAGAAATCGAAGATTGGAAGATTTAGAGAAGAGAAGATTCGAAGATTTCAAGAGAACCCCTCAGAATTCGAGAATTGGAACCGTAAGAGGAACAATAAAAGTTTATAGCTATTTCAAGTCTGTTCTATCGTGAAAAGTTGCATTTTGTTCTCGTTTATTCTTGCAATATTTTGAACTAAACGGGTGGAAGCTTTCAGGACAGTTTTCCGAAGAAGTTACATTTTGGATAGGTTATATTAGATGCTCCTGATCGGGACTATAATGAATGCCGGAAAGTTGTTCCTTCCAAGCACAAAGCTATGTGTTGAGCAAATCAAAAGGACTCCCGAGAAGGATAGTCTTGTAGCCTGATTTGATTTTGTCTTTGCTGTGTTGTTCCCCCTTCTCTTTTATTACGGTTCGCTGGCCTGAATATGAACTCCTAGATGAACCTATACCTGAAAGGTTGAATCTATTTTCATTATTAGGAACGTTGTTACGACTACGGCAAAAATTGTTTTTCTTTTTCGTTAAGTCTGCCGCAGACCCTCTCCTAAAGTTACTTCACATCAGTGTTTCCATTCCTTGCTGTCTCTTTGCGTATTCGTTTTTTTAATGAATGAAGTAGAAGAACTATTACAGCGTACTTTGTTGTAAAATATGTAACGTCTAACGGAAAGTTTCGCAACCATACATTGTTTTTGCGTTACTCGTCTGGACATGACAAAGAACTGCCGCAGCATTCATTCCTTAGTACTTTCACTCAAATAGTGTTGTGCGACTGATTCCTACGCTGTAACTTTTCGGGCAAAATTATTCGAGTGGCAGAAGTTATTCGGTAGAAATATGCTGTTAAAGAGTTATTAGGTGGCCTTTATTGTTTTAAAGCGCACACCTCTCAATTATGGACTAATGTGCACTGCTTCAACCCCATTGCTTTAAAAGCAAACCACACCGGCTCTAAACTCGGCAGGCTAACATAAACACTTCGAAAAGAGTCCCATAGGACGCTATATTTCTAAAGTAGAAGTATTTCTATGCAAGGACACACTGCAGCACTTTTGGCCAAGAGCTAGCGGTGAACGCTAAACTCCAGTTTTGACTTTATTTGTAAAAATCTGCTCCTAGGAATGCTTTTTTCTCATTGTGGGCAATTATGCAACCGAATTATGTTATTTAGCAAAAAATAAGCGCAAATTAATAAACGTTTAACAAAAGTAGTAAGAAACAATGGTATTATACAGCTGAAAGTTTCCATAAAACTCGCAGCGCACTGATTCATTTTCACAGAAAGTCTCTAAAGACATGTAGTAGTACTTTAAGGCACACGTGCTTTATTCGTATAGCTGATACTGAAAGCTATTTTAAGAAAGGAGCAAAAATAGCACAATTGAATAACCAGATGACGTTTCCAGCTGTAGTTCATATACACTGTATATACGAAAACTTATACGCAAGAAGAAATAGGGGGCTTTTTAGACGTTCATGAAAACTATCCCAGTGGAAAAGTATTACGCACACAAAAGCACAAGTGAAACTTCAAAAAATACCCACAGAACACTCCATTCATTTTCCACAGACCACACGCAGCCCACGCCATTACACTGGAGCAAAATATGGGGCGGTTTAACATCGCAGACGGGATATAATGTCGGGTGTAACATGGTAGACAACAAAGGTCTGAAAGCGGCAGAGCTTATGTTTTCACCGTGAAATAAAACAAAGTGAGCAAGCTCCTAAGACAAATGAGGCTGTCTGGATTCGCATGGCTGGCTTGTTGGTCATTTTGGTAGCGTCTGCGAAGTTCATATTTCCCCTATATAGCACTGAGGTATCGTCTCTCTCTATTCTTTACGTTTATTGGTGCGTTTTCCACCGCATGGTTTTCACACCTAATAGGCCCCGAGGGACATCCGCTGTATGGGAGTAGCGCGGTTCCGCGGCCATGGCAAGACTGTTAATGATGTCGCTAATAGCACGCTGTTCCGCAATTTTGGCTTCTTGTGCAAACATCTCGACATCACTTCATCTGTCCATTTTCTTTTCTATTTCTGTTTGTCACTTCTCGCATTCATTACTACTGGTTAGTTGGTTGGTTGGTTGGTTAGTTCGTTAGTTGGTTTATGGGGTTTAACATCCCAAAGCGACCCAGGCTATGGGAGACGCCGAAATGGAGGGCCCCAACAAAATGCGGCTACCTGGGGTTCTTTCACCTGTACTGACAACGTACAGTACACGAGCCTCTAGCGTTTGGACTCCATCGAATTGCGACCGCCGCGGTGGGTATTGAACCCGCGTATTTCGGGTCTGTAGCCGAGCACCGTAACCAGTGAGACACAGCGGCGGCCCATTCATCGCTTCATAGTGTTATAGGTAACTGTTTTATTTGCCGTCGCCATCTTCCAATCCCCGTATAAAATATCGCCAAGGTTGCCATATACTGAATTATTATTCTAGGAAGCACTAATTTCCTCGATTTCCAAGAAACCACACAATTAAGCTCCCTTTTTCCTGTTGCGATATAATTTCATGGGTTGTTTATTGATGGCTGCTCTTTTCACTTCAAAAACTTCAAACACCTTACGTATGTTTCTTGACCTATAAATCAAGCGAAGTGAGTGAGTGAGTGAGTGAGTGAGTGAGTGAGTGAGTGAGTGAGTGAGTGAGTGAGTGAGTGAGTGAGTGAGTGAGTGAGTGAGTGAGTGAGTGAGTGAGTGAGTGAGTGAGTGAGTGAGTGAGTGAGTGAGTGAGTGAGTGAGTGAACAACCTTATTGAAACCAGGGGAGGTGGAGAGACATGTCTCCCAGCCGCCTCCCGTGCTCACTGGATGGCCCATATTTGATCTTGCCGATCTGAGCAAGTGACTTAAAATTTTGTGTGCTTTGAAGTGGCAAGAATTACTTGTTATTAGGAGGGCACGTGTGTAGTGATCATTGCGCTTGCTTACTTAGCGTTCTGGGTTATTTTACTTCGGCAGATCGAAGATAATATGTGCCTGTAGCTCACTTTGTTTTGATTATGCAGAACTGAGATGTTTCCACATCAATGAGCAAATGTTCTATCTCGGTGAAATAAATATCAGTTCAGGCAACTCGCTTTCTTGGTGTGGACCATCGACCTCAATGCTCTTGCATCAAGTCTTTATAAGACAGCTGGACCACAACCTGAAACACATCTCGGTATGACTTCAAGTTAAAGGTCGGCAGCTATTGCAAACTTCCCCGTATGCCGCAGCAAAGTCAGTTATTATAAGCATTGAAAGAGGAACGAATTTAACGACCACGATTTGCGTCTCCTTCATGTTGCGCGTGCAAGCCGACATGCCAGAGATGTATTTGAGCACATGATTTATATGTGCACAACACAGACACCTCCTATTAGCAGCTATATGTAAAAGCCTGAGGTGCATTTCTCGGCCGCCAGAGGATCTGGCCTATGCCCGTTGTCGCCTTTCCTCTAGCGGAATCAATAATAGATAGTGCCAAGAGCGCGCTGCGTATCGTCATGGATACAATGCTGGCGAGTGCATCTCCTCGACCTACGAAGAGCCGCGAGATTTCGCCCAAAGGACAAGGCTGCATCACTTTCACCGCAGACATGCTTACTTGTACAGCCCGCAACGAAAACATCGCATTAGTACAACACGCAAGTATCCACACGATGGCCCAGATGCTCCATTATTCACGACAGCATCTTCTGCGGCAGACACCAGTGAGAAAACGCGAGCAGCCCCACATCACAATCCAGAATGACTTCTTGTCCTATTCATGTTCCCTTCCCGTGAATGGCATTCAATGCGGTGCTTCTTCGTTGCATTTGCTACTTATACCCTTTTCGAGCGCGTACAAACGAGCTGGAAATTAACCCAGTGCTGAGATAGAGCCTCTTGAAGCACCCAAGGGCGAGCGTGATCTAGTAGCAGCGGTATCTAATACCCGGTTCGAGTACGCGAAGGGTACAAATTGAAGACGATGTATCGCTGTTATTAGAAGTCGTATGAACAAAAATGGTTGTCTCAGACAGGCTGGCCAAGGTTTCGTTACATGGACCTATCTATGTGAAAAGCTCATCACATGCACGAAATAACTACACTCATTTTTTTTCCGAATTCTTCTTTTTGAGATGGCAAATAGCGACCGCGCATCACTTGACTTGACGTCAGCGACTAATCCTCTTCAAGACTAACAACCCATTGATGATAAGGCACCTTTGAGAAAGATAGGTCCACCTATCGAAACGTCGGTCAGCCTTTATGAGGTACCTATTGCTGTTTATACAACCTTTATAAGACACTGCGTTTCTAACTGGTAGCTCCTTCCATTACACTGTGGCACCCTAATTAAAGTGTCACAGGCGATAAGACGGCATTGCAATTCTGGCAAAGCGTAGGCGGCAGAAGGAGGCGTGCAAAACTCCGCACAAGAGAAATTGAGGTTTATTATGAGAGAAAAGCCGAGAGGTCAGCCTGAATCAATTTTCTTACCTGCTGCTCAGCGTTAGGAAGGGGGAGGGGGTGGAAAATAGAGTAGAGAGAAGGTGATGATGATGAAGGTGGTGATGAAACGAAATCTTGAATGTCTAAAAACTATTTACACTCTATTGTCGAGTTCTGTCTCGCGCAAAAACCTGCTCGAGCTATGAAAATATTACGCTGATGACGACGTGTAGGTTCCAAAAGAACTTTTTCCGATACTTGTTGCCTGAAAGAATTTAACAAAAAGGTGACCATCGATTTTCTTTGTACGCTATAACGCGGGCAGACGCACAAGAGGTGTGCAGTAATCTCTGGAGTGCCACATACCTCGCAATTCGGACTGTCTGCACGGCCGATAAGGTGCAGGTAGCGATGAGTGAACGCCAAACCTGGGCGTAATATGTGCAGTAAACTTAAACTGAACCTTTTCATGGTCGACGGTATTTCAGCTTGCATGTCGGGGTCTAGTTCGTGAAGACGGCGGTGACGATTACTTGGTAAAGACCAATATTCTACAGGAGGATTCATGTTTGCTATATAGGCATTTATCGCCTTTATAAGGGATGTTTACATTTCCTTAAAAGGTGCGTTATCTTCTCGGTTCGTGGTGTGGCTTGCAATAAGATCAACAATATATAAAAGATACAAAAAGTAATTCTCGACGTAAGTCATGCGGGCGCTTTAGGGCCGAGCCATAGCCTGGTGCCAAAAACACACCCAACAGCACCGTTCAGCGCTCATTCGGCACGTGTCTTTCCGTCCACTTGTCGGAACTTGTTCAATGTTCCCTCAAAATTTATCGCCTTTGCAAAAATGGTGGTGTCACGTGGCGTACGCACTCAAGGGCACTGCCCGCGCGTGTTTGCTAAACAGGTGAAAATTATGTGTGTGGCACGGTCAGCGCCACTATTGCACATGATTGACAAGTCATTGTAAATCCTGTACCAAAGCGAGCAATTTCTGATACAGATCAGCCTAGACCTCTTGAGGGTATCTCTCCATGTACTTTCCTAAAGGCCATCATGACCGATTACAAAATGTCAGGGTCATTTCAGAATACCTCTGTGATGAATGATCTCTATGTTATCGACGTTTCTCTACAATAATATATGCCAACGTTTCTACGCTAAGATGCACTTTGTGAGAAGTCATCAGATTTTTGCGTGTATCGAACTAGTAATTAACCCTTCGCATTATAAGCCTTCACTACCACATTCTATCCGGATAAGTTGTATTTTGGTTCAAAAGCGAAATAGTACATTTGTTATAGCTGATCGTCCCTATGTAGGCCTCATTGATAAAAACAATACCACAAAAATTTATTTATTGAGCTTGAAAAGCATTTAAAAAAAAGCATTTAAAGAACATTTATTGAGCTTGAAAAGCACTCATTCAAGCACACAGTAAACAAGTTGTGCTTCGGATATCTTGAACGAGGCACGGCGCGGCCTCTTGATAAGTATATGCGCGAACGTTTTTTCTTTAAAAAAGATCATCTTCTTGTATGACAACGCTCTCGCTCGTATACGTACGAGCTACTCTCTCTTTAGATAGGCGGAACAGGAAGAGTCAAATAGAACTCAAGTTTCTCTGCAAAGTTCCAGTGGTGCTTCTAGAGGGAGTTCTATTATGATCTCATTACCCGTTACCAAGGTAAGTGCTTGAAATGTGAATGAACAATGCTCGCGTATGTTTGGCCTCAAAGTGGAAGAGGAGTGGGCTCGCAACGCTAGTGGAGTACCATGAAAGTGATGAAAAGACTTGGGAAGGCGAATAGAAATAGTCTTCCTTTATTTTCGCGCCCGTGTGCGCTGCCGCTATAAACTTCCATGCACGTCACCTTACTTTACTCGAATGACCTTGTGGTTTCCTCTGCTCGAAGTTTCTTTTACGCGCCCAATACGTTGCAAAAGAAAATAGTAACAATAAGGAAATGGGAAGGCATGCCAACTTCATTCCGTGAATGTTACCTTGCTTGCGCTCAGATGGAAACGAGTTCCTTTAGGAGCTTGTAAAGGAACTTTTCGTTTTGCCTTTCTTATGACTTGCGACGTTTTTGTGGTCAGCATTCTTTACACAAGAACGTATAAAAAACTTTCTGCATGTTTCTTGTACTTTGATCAGATAAGAGGAACGCTTTTTTATTGCACAAAGACGCACGTACGTAAGTCTAAAATGTATTCTCTAGACGAGCTACATCTTCCCGTGCCGACCTGGGTGGAGCCACCGACCGGGTGAAGAGATGGAGCCTCTTCGCTTCCACCCCTGATCCCGATCCGTTTGGTCTTTTTCAATAAAGTTCGTCACTCGCTCGCTCTAGCTTTTATTTTCCCTTTTAGTTTCGCAGCGCAATTATCTGTTCGGGTAATTGCAAGGGACAAGGCTTTTTCAACCTTGCTCCTGTTTCAACCTTGCTCCTTTTACAGCGAAAGCTGTTATGAGATCATTTCAACGGCCGTTTTTGGAGCCGTAGTTGTCCGCCGCCGCCGCCGCCGGTGTCCGTAACCGCTATCGCACGAAATAAGAGGAAATAAGAAAGCATTTCCAGGATGGAACGTGGTTCGAACCTTGGCCCTCTGCGGGGGAGCCCAGTGTTCTACCTCAGAGCCAGGCCGGTGCTTGAAACTTCGTTGCAAAAAGACCCTATACACGCTTCATGTCAGGAAGGAACCACATTAACATATGTAATGTAGTGTGGTAGAAGAGCAAAATAACAACCAGGCGTCCCACAAACGCGAATTCTGTAACCAGGCCTCATTCAATGCGAATTGCGCAACGAGTGGGTTGTTGAATGCTTCCAACCCATTACAAAGGCCTCTGCGATAACTATTCATCGTCATCACCCACAGCATCAAAAAGGTGCACATAATGCCTTACAGGAGTTTAGCAAGTGCCACGGTTCTCCGCAGAATGACGAAAAATTGCATAGTGGCCGCTTCCCTACTTCACAAAAATTATGATGATTTATAGCGTAGTGGGTTCCTCGCAAGTGCACTTCTATTGGTTTCCAAGGAAGCCCATAAGGCTTCGATGATCCATTTCCTCGGGGTCTCAATAAAGTTAATTCCCTCCCTCTCTCTCTCTCGCTCTCCGTTTCTCCGGTTAACGTAAGTTATAAAGCGTGGTCGGACAGTTAAATAACGACCGGGCGTCACACAATATGAATTACGTAACTGGTGGGTCCTTTAAAGCTTCCAACCCATTACAAAGGGCTCAGCCATAAGTATTCATCGTCATCAACCGTCGCATCAACAAAATGCACATAATGCCTTACAGATGGTTCCTTGCTTCTCCGCAGAATAACGAATAATGTCGTGGTGGGTGCTTCCCAACTTCCCAAAAATTATGATTTGTGGCGTAGTGGGCACGTTGCTAATGTACTTGTATTAGTAGCTACAAGAGAGTTTATAACGGGCTCTAGAAATGCCGCTCTTCCAGCTTTCGCTATGACTGTGCTGCGCTTTCCGCGCAGGCCTGGCGTTTTTTTTCTCAACTTTATTTACTCTTGAAAGGGGATCGCGAAAGCTCATATTTTTAACAGGACAAATATAAACTTTACCTTAAGAGGTATACTTAGTACAGCGCTCAAATGAATTTCTAGTTGCCTGGTTTGCATTCCTGAGGCCTACTTGTATTGGACTTTTGGGGCATAGCCATTCCGACGCCATTTGTTATTCTCTTGAGTACGCTTAAAAGGTGCAGCTCTATGCATCCGGCCATGTCTCCCGATTTCTTTTCAACCACACCCACACATTTTTGTTATATATAACAGAATGCAGCTGAAAAATAAATGGAGTGGTAATTTCTTAGGTTAAATGGATCTGTGATGTGTAAATCAAAAGATTCATTTTCATACGAGTCGAAAAACTTGTTTTATAATCATTTCTCCTACTCAATTCACGGTTTGGAGGATGTCGTAAAGCATCTATTGGTTTAATGTGTGTATATTATGTCCTATGTATCTGAGCTTGTGTAAGACGAAAGCACAAATACTACCCTACATAATTTCAAAAATGTTACACATGTGCAGGTCTGATTGCCACTTAAGTTAGTTGCCTGAAATGATCATATGCAGCATTGGCGTAGCCAGGGGTGGGGGTGGGGGTGGTGGGGTTGGGGGGTTCAAGCCCCCCTCGGAATTTTTCAATGTTTTATGTGTATATTATATTGCCACGCCCACTTCTTGTCTTGTTTTGATGTATTCGGGTTTGACCGGCAGGGACGGTTATCAACGCTCGACGCTGTCCGCGAAGCATTGTTCGAGAAGCTTCACGTCTATAGTAGATCGTTCTGTTAAGATTGCGCCCCGCACGCGAATGTTCCAGCTTTGTCTAGAGATAACGCCGCCACCAGCGATATTGCTGGAAAGTTCGATACCGCCTGTATAAAAGCCGACGCGATTGACCGCTTGTCAGTTGATCGACGGACGACGCCCTGTTCGCCGCTATCATTGTACAGCGTGTATTGCTGTAGTCCTAGTTCTCATTTTCCGGCCACAAGTTCGGCCAAATAAACAGTTTCATCCTGCAAACGCCGACCGCTGTCTTCGTCGACGTCACGACCACGTGACATCTGGTGGAGGTGCTGCTTCTTCCATGATCCGGACGCCACCGCGGAGCGCTGACCCAAGCCCAAGCCGCGACGAGGACGACGGCAAGGAAATCCCGGATCGTCGAACAAGCCGCAGGCAGAAGGGACTGCAGCCAGAGCACGGGCTCCTTCCCGAAAAACCCAGGCAGCCGCAGATCTCAACATCGACCACAGCGACTATGACCGACCACGTGCAGCCTGCGCCAATCCTTCTTCGCCAGCCCAAGGAGCCGCCAACCTTCCGCGGATCGTCGTTCGAAGACCCGGAAAGCTGGCTCGAAGCCTACGACCGAGTCGCCCTTTTCAATGCCTGGACCAGTGAAGACAAGCTACAGCATGTCTACTTCGCCTTGGAGGACGCAGCTAGAACCTGGTTCGAGAACCAAGAGCGAACCCTGACAACATGGGACGTTTTTCGCACCAGGTTCCTGGCAACATTCACCAGCGTCGTCCGCAAGGAGAGGGCCGAGGCTCTGCTCGAAACCCGCGTGCAGCTGCCTAACGAAAACGTGGCACTCTTCACAGAAGAAATGACGAGACTGTTCCGCCACGCAGACCCCGAGATGCCCGAGGAGAAGAAAGTGCGCTTCCTCATGCGAGGAATCAAGCAGGAGCTGTTCGCGGGACTGATCAGAAACCCACCCAAGACCATCCAAGAATTCCTGGCGGAGGCAACAACAATCGAGAAGACGCTCGAGATGCGCACGAGGCAATACAACCGCCGCATGCCGACGACGAACTACGGGGAAGCACATGCGCTGGGCTCCGACGACTTGCGTGAGACGATAAGGGCGGTCGTGCGCGAAGAGCTCCGAAAGATGTTCCCTGCATCGCAACCCCAGGTGCATTCCATAGCCGATGTCGTTCGCGAGGAACTTCAGCATTCGCTGGGAGTTGCTGCACCGCCGCAACCTGAGCCGGAAGCCATGAGCTATGCTGCCGTTGCACGCCATGCTGTCGCCACTCCGCGCTATCACCAACGCCCCGCGCCGTCGCATTTCCGTCGCCAGACACCGCCGCCACCTCCGACGCTATCCCGGCCGCCTGCAAGCCAAAGCTACACCCCCCGAAAGACCGACGTTTGGCGCGCCCCTGACAACCGCCCGCTCTGCTACCACTGCGGGGAGGCCGGCCACACGTACCGCCGCTGCCAATACCGACAGATGGGGCTACGCGGATTCGCCGTCAACGCGCCGCGCCCGCAGCCAGGCGAACGGCCTCGCGACATCGACGACTATCTCACCGGAGCACAGCGGCAAGAACGACGACCTTCCCGCTCGCCGTCGCCCGGCCGTTACATGTCACCGCACCGCCGGCAGTACACTGGCCCAAACCGGGGCCGGTCGCCTAGCCCGTATCCGGAAAACTAAGGGCAGCAACCGATGGAGGTGCGGTTGCTGAACGACGAAATGCTGAAGATCCTCCGCCGTCGACGACCAAGCCGCGACGAAGTTCCGAGCCCCCGCCGCACGCCGAACGACGCCCTGAAGACGAAACTTTGCGACCGGAAGCAGACCTGACGACGCAACGCGGAAGCAGCGGTGCAAACCGACGTAGCCGTGACCCGACGCCGCGACCTAACCGCAACGCAAGACGGCGGACTAGCGACCTCGACGTTCTGATCGACGGCCACAACGTCACTGCTCTCGTCGATACTGGAGCCGACTATTCCGTCATCAGTGGGCCGTTCGCAGCACAGTTGAAGAAAGTTAGGACTGCTTGGGAAGGCCCCGAGATCCGGACCGCTGGAGGCCATCTGATAACGCCGATTGGTGTCTGCACGGCGCGAGTCACCATCAATAACCGGACTTATCCTGCGAGCTTTGCAATCCTGCAAAACTGCTCCAGGGATATGATACTTGGAATGGACTTCTTAAGTGACCACGGCGCCGTCATCGACCTGAGGTCTGAGTCGATAACACTGACCTCAGACAAAGCGCTCCCGCCCCACGCGATGCCAGGCAACCATGCATTGAATGTGATAGAAGAGCAGGTGACCATTCCGCCGCGCTCCAGCGTCATTATTTCCGTCGGCACCGAAAAACCTGCGAACCTTGAAGGCGTCATCGAGGGTGATCAGCACCTACTCCTGAACAGTCAAATTTGCGTCGCACGAGGTATAGCCGAGCTGCGTGACGGTAAAGCAAAGGTGGTGCTGACAAACTTCAGCCACGAATATAGGCACCTCAACTTTGGTACGACGGTTGCCTACATCGACGAATGTCTAGCCGCCAGCGATGCTTTCGCCCTCTTCGATGCTGCCGAACCTGCTTCGACGAATAGAGGTCCCGAACCGCATTTTGACGTCAATCCGAGCCTTCCGAAGGCCAAGCAAGACCAGCTGAAAACCCTGCTCCTGCAATACAGGGACTGTTTCTCGTCGTCATCGCGGGTCCGACAAACGCCCCTTGCGAAGCACCGCATTATAACAGAAGAACATTCTCGACCACTCCGTCAGAGCCCCTACAGAGTTTCTACTCGAGAGCGCGACGCGATAAAGAAACAAGTCGACGAAATGCTACGCGACAACATCATCCAGCCGTCCAAGAGTCCGTGGGCGTCACCCGTGGTGTTAGTAAAGAAGAAGGACGGGACACTGCGTTTCTGCGTTGATTATCGGCGCCTGAACAAAATCACGAAGAAGGACGTGTACCCCCTCCCACGAATAGACGACACCCTGGATCGACTTCACAACGCGACGTACTTTTCATCGATGGACCTCAAGACCGGCTACTGGCAAATCGAAGTCGACGAGAGAGACCGAGAAAAGACTGCCTTTATAACACCCGACGGCCTCTTTGAGTTCAAGGTCATGCCTTTCGGTCTTTGCTCGGCACCTGCGACGTTCCAGCGTGTCATGGACACCGTACTGGCCGGATTGAAGTGGCAGACGTGCCTTGTGTATTTGGACGACGTCGTCGTGTTTTCCTCAACCTTCGACGAGCATCTCCGGCGGCTTGAGGCAGTACTTCAAGCAATCAAGGCCTCTGGACTGACCCTGAAGCCAGAAAAGTGCCGATTTGCGTACGACGAGCTCTTGTTTCTGGGTCATGTGATCAGCAAGTCTGGAGTGCGCCCAGACCCGCGGAAAACAGCTGCCATCGCCGACTTCGCGCCACCCACTGACAAGAAGGCCGTGCGCCGATTTCTCGGCTTATGCGCCTATTACAGACGCTTCGTCAAAAACTTTTCACGGATCGCCGAACCACTGACGCTTCTCACGAAGAATAACGTGGAATTCAGGTGGGAAACGGCGCAAGTGCAAGCCTTTCAAGAACTTAAACGACGCCTGCAGACGCCACCCATACTCGCTCATTTCGACGATTGCGCCGATACGGAAATACACACCGACGCAAGCAGCGTAGGACTCGGTGCCGTCCTTGTGCAAAAGACTGACGGGCTTGAAAGGGTTATCAGTTATGCTAGCCGGTCACTATCCAAGGCGGAAGCAAACTATTCCACAACAGAAAAGGAATGCCTTGCCATCCTCTGGGCTACGTCAAAGTTTCGCCCCTACCTCTATGGCAGGCCCTTCAAAGTTGTCAGTGACCATCACGCCTTATGCTGGCTAGCTAACTTGAAGGACCCTTCAGGTCGTCTCGCACGATGGAGTCTGAGGCTTCAAGAATTCGATATTACCGTCGTGTACAAGTCCGGACGAAAACACTCTGACGCCGACTGCTTGTCTCGTGCCCCCGTCGACGCACCGCCGCAAGACGACGACGATGACTGCTTCCTCGGAACCATAACTGCCGACGACTTCGCCGAAAGGCAACGGGCCGACGCGGAACTGGGGGGCCTTATTGAGTACCTCGAGTGCAAGACCGCCGTTGTTCCGAAGGTATTCAAGCGAGGACTGCCGTCGTTTTTCTTACGGAACGGCGTTCTCCTGAAGAAGAACTTCTCGCCACTTCGAACTGACTACCTTCTCGTCGTGCCCTCATCATTGCGACCAGAAGTCTTCCAGGCTCTACACGACGACCCGACGGCTGGACACCTCGGTGTTTCCCGCACGCTCGCCAGAATACAGGAAAAATACTACTGGCCACGCCTTGCTGCCGGCGTAGCCCACTACGTTAAGACTTGCCGAGATTGCCAGCGACGGAAGACACCGCCGACTAGGCCAGCGGGATTTCTGCAGCCAATCGAACCACCTCACCGGCCGTTCCAGCAAATCGGGATGGATCTACTGGGGCCGTTCCCCACGTCGACTTCCGGCAACAAGTGGATCGTCGTAGCAACTGACTACCTCACCCGCTACGCCGAGACAAAGGCCTTGCCCAAAGGCAGTGCCGCCGAGGTAGCCAAGTTCTTCGTGGAGAACATCGTCTTGCGTCATGGCGCCCCAGAGGTCCTCATCACAGACAGAGGTACCGCCTTTACTGCGGACTTAACTCAGGCGATCTTCAAATACAGCGAGACGAGCCACCGCCGCACCACCGCCTACCACCCGCAGACCAATGGCCTCACCGAACGTCTAAATAAGACCATCGCCGACATGCTGGCCATGTACGTCGACGTTGAGCACAAGACATGGGACGCCGTCCTTCCGTACGTGACCTTCGCTTACAACACGGCCGTCCAAGAAACGACGCAGATGACGCCGTACAAGTTGGTCTACGGAAGGAGCCCGGCGACAACGCTGGACGCCATGCTACCCAACGTCACCGACGAAGAAAATGTCGACGCCGCCGCTTACTTACAACGTGCCGAAGAAGCTCGACAGCTGGCCCGCCTGCGCATCAAGACCCAGCAGCGCACCGACAGTCGTCGCTACAATCTTCGACGACGCTTCGTGGAGTACCAGCCCGGCGACCGTGTTTGGGTCTGGACGCCGATACGCCGACGTGGGCTTAGCGAAAAACTCCTTCGGCGATACTTCGGGCCATACAAGGTTCTTCGACGCCTCGGCGCTCTTGACTACGAGGTGATCCCGGACGGCATTACGAACTCCCAGCGACGCCGCGCACGACCTGAAGTCGTCCATGTCGTGCGCCTTAAGCCGTTTTTTGCGCGTTAGCGAACCTGCGGACTCTATTTTTTCTTCCTTTGTTATTGTAATTTATTTTTGTATGCACTTGTTTTTTTTCTCTCTCTTCTATGTTCTTTCACAAGCATCGGGACGATGCTTTTTCAGAGGGGGGCAATGCCACGCCCACTTCTTGTCTTGTTTTGATGTATTCGGGTTTGACCGGCAGGGACGGTTATCAACGCTCGACGCTGTCCGCGAAGCATTGTTCGAGAAGCTTCACGTCTATAGTAGATCGTTCTGTTAAGATTGCGCCCCGCACGCGAATGTTCCAGCTTTGTCTAGAGATAACGCCGCCACCAGCGATATTGCTGGAAAGTTCGATACCGCCTGTATAAAAGCCGACGCGATTGACCGCTTGTCAGTTGATCGACGGACGACGCCCTGTTCGCCGCTATCATTGTACAGCGTGTATTGCTGTAGTCCTAGTTCTCATTTTCCGGCCACAAGTTCGGCCAAATAAACAGTTTCATCCTGCAAACGCCGACCGCTGTCTTCGTCGACGTCACGACCACGTGACAATATATATATATATATATATATATATATATATATATATATATATACACTCACACATGCAAACACACACACGATTGTGCATAAAGTATGGTTGAAACTCTGCGCGACCTCCACCCCCCACCTCGGAAAATATTTCTGGCCAGCCTCCTGATATACAACATCCAAATACATCCACGAGTGCGCTTTCGCTCAACATAGCTTTGAACACAGGAATTCTGGGGTCTTACGGCAGGTATACATACATCATTATACGTGGCTTATATTTAGTTAAAAACACGAATTTTTTTCTCCCAAGTGCGAGTAAGTGTCAGTAAGTCCCCAAGGCACGCTTGCATTTGGACATGTTCTAGAAGAACTTTTTCCTGGACGATTTGATGCCTAAGTTTGCTAAGCATGTTATTTCTGGCGCGATGCTTGAAACATGAAGATAGGACAGAGAAAGAGACACATGAGCACCAAAACAGATGAGCACCGATTTGGCGCTCATCTGTCTCTTTATCTGTCCTATCTTCATGTTTAAAGCACTGCGCCAGAAATAACATGCTTAGCAAATTTCGGCATCTCTTTAGTTAACGTGCAGCGTGTAGTCTGCCTCTAATTTGGTTGGACGATAATGACGTACACTGCCAAAATATCGGACATATCGTCATCACATTCTTGTTTATTCAAGAGAACTTAGCCGAAACAAAAGTTAACTAACTTGATCTCGCCCAATGTTGCTTATCGTTTTTAGTTCGACATTTTTCTTCAAACAATCATTTTGTCGTACAATCTACAAGAGAATCATGTGCGACTTTTTTACTTGCGTAGGGAAAGTAATTAACGTTGAAGCCAAATATACATTTCTCACCAGCCAACCTGTTGCGAATGACGGCGCGTACCGCTAGCCATACGCAAATGCAACCTTTTGGAGTTCTCGTATAAATGGATTTTGGTAATGCTATTCTCGTGTAAAGACACAGTAGCCTTACATTGCTTCTGATTTCTTCGTAGGGTTTAACATTACAGTTTGTAACGGCGCCCAACTAAGAGCAAATTTCTAGAATTACTGCGATGTTGGCTTGAGAAGCTGTCACAAAGATTACCGGAAAGCCATGCGTAATGATGTCTCCTGGCGCAGGCATTGCGCTACCCACTGCGCTACAGACTAACCCTATGTCAATTTAATTGCATATAAAGTAATCCTTTAGGAATGCCTTCATCCCGTACAATTTCCCAACGCTTATACGCCAGCTTTTCTCTAGCTGTAATCCCTCGGGAAAAGTGACTCCATGCGCTCTTCCTAATACGTACAGAAGAAAGAGACGCTGGTTCTCTGGTCCTGCATGCATTAAGCCTTTTAGGAATCATAATTGAAGTGCTCGAAAATACTCATTAGCACTCATTATTTACTGAGCAATCAACCGAGCGACCATGAAAGAGCTACGTGCGCGCTCCCTAGAAGCCTTAAGAAAAAGTTGGACAGTCTCAGGTCTATTCTGAGCGCAGATGCCGGAAATTGATGCCAGAGATAAGTTCTCGTAGGCGTCGTTTAACAGGGATGTGATGTGGAATTCCTGGGAAGGCCCACATCATCCATGTCTGCGTCTTATAGCTGCATATATAAAGTCGAGGCTATAGTATGAACAGTTTAAAACTCAGCTCAATAATACGACTTTTCATGAGTATGCATGCGCTAATGGCCGAAACACCCGCGGATGTGATACTCTACGTTGCCGGTGGTCTTAACGTGTCTCTTTCTTTTAGATAACTGTGAAAGCGTGACTAAATCTGAGAGTCACAAGAATTCTCTCAAAATATACGCACCGCTTTCACTGAGACTGGATTTCGCGCCACTCACCTCGTAAACTTACTTCGTGCGCAGCACGTCGCCCCCATCGTGCGAACACTTCGCTATGCGCAATTAGCATATTTAAGTGCGCAATACCTGTTTCTTTACACGCGCTGCCTTTGACCCGTTGCACTGCATTGCGAAGTTTGGTAAGAAATTCCTGCGTGCACACCTCATGACAATAAAAATCTGCAAGCAGAAGAAAAAGAGAAACAAAAATAGCGTAGAATAAGCCAACAGCTTTTGTGATAAAAACTTTCGTTTATCGATTCACGATGACAGGTTCACACGATGGTGTTGACGACGCGTTTTCTCTTTAAACTGCTGAATTATGCTTATCTCGAGCCTCGCAGCTCTCTGAAAGTTTCAATTGCAGAACTACTCAAGATGTACCATAAGCTTCATGAACGTACCACGACGGAAGGGGGGTCTACGCTTATGTTTGATTTCGTCGTTTAGATCGAGCAAATCCTTGGAAACTAAACGGTAAATAAATGCTCTTGTAAAAGTGTGGCCGTAACTTCTTTTATGGTTATAGGGAGACGGGGTCGACGACGGATCACGAAATGCAGACTTAAACGAAACAAACGGGAATCGCTATGTCCTTTCACCTAAGGGGGCTCTAAGCATTGCTTTCATCCGAAAAAAAAAATCTATAAGTGGATAGCGCGAGTCGGACGTTCCCACCAGTGAGAAGTGTTTCATACCTTCTTTCAATGATATCGAGAATGAAGTCGCGAGTGAAGTCCGAGTCGACCACCTGCGTTATAGGGTGAAGTCACAGGTGGCTGGCTCGGACTTCCTCGCGACTTTATTCTCGACTTCATTGAAAGAGGAAGAAGGTGAAAGAAGGACTTCACTTTAGAACCGTAGCAAGTGCATGCCACATATATTAAGGTGAAATCTTTAGATGCCTCATTAAATTCGAAAATTGACCGTCAGCAGCGGCAACACGAGTGATGCAAAAAATTCCGCAGATCCAACGCGTTGTTGGAATCGGTTTCTTGCGAAGCAGCCAGCGAGTACTCCTATGCTGCTTCTTATGGCTTTGAACCAAGCGTTACGAGGTGGATTGACGTGTTTTTGTAAGTGTAGTAGCTGTGTGCGCATCGTGGGCTTACAAGGCACATCGACAACACTGGCGTTTAAAGGGTGCACTAAGTGCACTTCATGGTGCAATGATGTGAATATCATACGAAACGTTTGTTAATGTATTCCTCCGGGGTCGAGCAATTCTTCAATATAGCTTGCTCAATCATAGGAATACAAATGTAATGTTTATTAGATTGCTATAAAAGCGGAGCCAACAATGGAACCACCGACGTTAATCTTATATGACGCCTGTGTCGTAGGAGTACATATGTATTGTTTATAGCCGTCTTGCAAAATTATATAGCCAGCACCACAACCACAATCGACGTTGCACCGACATTACGCCTGCATAGGCTGTTCTTCCAAACCAGTTTATTGACCTGTCGTGGCTCTGTGGTAGAATACCCGATTGCCACGCTGAATGCTTGGGTTCGATTCCTGCTGGGATCCTAATTTTTATTCTTTCCATTAGTCGGGTCAACGCTGCCAATGTCGGTTTTTCTTAACACTCTTGCATTTAAAATGACCAATGTCTGTTCTCGCCGTTCCTGGGTAGATATAAATTGTCAATCACCTGTGGCGCATACCCGCACACGCGGCCCGTGGTAAACGGGTATGTGCCACACGTGTCTGGAGGAAAGGGTTTGACGACGTACTCCACAGGATTTTCACGTTATTCATGTCATGACCCGACAGTCATATTCGTCAAACGCTCTTACCCTCCTATACCCGATTTGGTCTCCACCATGCTGAGGAGGCGATCACGAGAGCACGTAGACGTAGGCGGCTAGATAGATAGATAGATAGATAGAAACGCTCAAAGTGCCAAAGGTTCGCTAACAAATGCTTCGCATTTAAAGGAAAAGACGGCTTTCGCATTCGAGTCGTCTTAGGCGAATGCATAAGGGACCCTGTCAGATTTTGTCCTCCCCCCTCAGCCAGTGTGCGCTTTCGCTTGAAAAAAAATCAGCTTTTCTTTTTTTTTTCTTGACACTGCATTAATACAGAGTTGCCGGACCTTATTTCACTAACTTAAGTTTGTGGTTGTTGCATGGTATAAGGAAAGAAATCCCGATGTTCACGCCCGCCGCTTTTTTTAAAATATGGCGTAGCATACGTCTGAAACTTACTTGCTTGTGTACAGTCCCTGGGCATTCTCGGCACACTTGAAGAAAAAAATCGAACGCCATCCGACAGAGAAGCACTAGCCCCGCCACACTGGTCTAGTGGTTATGGCGCTCGACTGCTGACCCGAAGGTCGCGGGATCGAATCCCGACCGCGGCGGCTGCATTTTCGATAGAGGCGAAAATGCTTGAGGCCCGTGTACTTAGATTTAGGTGCACGTTAAAGAACCCCGGGTGGTCGAAATTTCTGGATCCCTCTACTACGGCGTCTCTCATAATCATATCGTGGTTTTTGGGACGTTAAACCCCAGATATTATTATTATTAACACAGAAGCACCATTTTAGACGACTTCTGCCAACATTTCGCGGATATTTCCGCTGACGCTAACACTCAAAAGGCAGTACCAACTCGACCATTTTATTGCGCAGAACCATTAAAGCAGTAATCCTTTCACATAGATAACTCATCGTGCCTATAGACTTAGGAACCATTTGGCATAAATATAGTTCTGAAGTACGTAACTGAGAATCATAAATTGTCGTAGTTTGATTTCCTCGGCGCTTCTCTCGGCGGTATCACCAGATGGTCTAGCGTACTAGTCCGTAAATTTAAGTTTTGAAGACGGACGAGGAAATAATGCACCTTGGAAACTTCACAATTTTTTATCTCACTTTCAAAGCACGGATAGTCTGTGGCAACTAGCTACAAGAATGATAATGACCCGCAGCCTGTCACTAAATATTTTATAGTCATGGCTGCAACTGTATTTTTTTTAGCGCTAATATAAATATGGATTCTTGTAAAGTTCAAAATCATTACGGAATTGAACTCGTGGTTTTTTTCGCCAAGATGAATGCCTTTCTAGTAAAATTAAGATTGATTTTGTACTACTTTGCACTCGGACAGACACGTTTTTTTTTTCAATATACATAAAAAATTGTCACTAGTCTAGCCCAACTGAACTCACGTGGACACATTGGACAATAACTTCTCCAATTTTCATTAGAAAATGGCGAATGATGCTTATTTTTTACACAACCAAGGAAGATTGCAGGCACGAGCATGTTTTAACTCGCCTTCAGCTATTGACGAGTATGTCATTGGTAAACACATGACCAAAATAATAATGAATGCCGGATGCAGCAAAGCAAGAAAATGAAAGAGTCAAGCCAGCAGTTCACATTGGGATCTCTTTTCTATTGCATTCTGATTTAAGAGCAACTTCAAAACTGTCTGTGCTATCGTTTGGACTAAGATCAATATTCCTTCTCTTTCGCAAACATTTTCTGATAACATAATGTTTTTTTAAACATAACAACGGGTCTTATCAATATGTCATCCAGATTGTATACGATTATGTGCATTTAGTCTTGTTCTACGAGTCGGCACTTCTTGTAATGGTTATTTTAATGGCTAACCATAATATATTGACTATATTGGATGCTTTACACAATGATATTAATCAAATATCGACCCATTCTGTATCGTGCGTGCACTGTTTCGATGATAAATTCAAGTGCACCCATGACCGCCGCCACACATGTCAAACTCACGCATTACGGGAGAAGAAATTTACGTTTACGGAACTCAAGTAACCGCTCAAGTGGAAATCTGAAGGCGGGCTTCAGAGCCAAGTTTTCTATATATGTGTACTGAAGCTTTCAGCATCATCCCTGCACGCACGTAGCGTTTCATGAAACCTGTTTCCGAGGTTGCATTTCATAAGGACAGAAGCTCGCATGACAGTCTTTCATTCATTCATTCATTCATTCATTCATTCATTCATTCATTCATTCATTTGCGCACCGACACACGATACGCGCAATAAATTTGGGGTTGTTTGTAGCGGAAGACGGAGCCGCAAGCAACATCGTCATAACTTTTTGTGACTCGTCGCCCACATCCCTTCCAAGTATCGCTGAAATGACGATTAACAGCGGCAGAAGAAAAAAGTCATATATAATCTCCAACAGGATAAACCGCACGCCTACTAGATAGTTCCCTTAACGTGCAATATAGGTTAGCCGGAGGGATCCATCATTATTACGGCCAAAGGAGAACCACAGTGCCCTGGCCCCGCAAGCTTCTTTGGCTTCTGGCACAGCACGCTTTCTAGGCGAACAGCGGCCAATAGTTCACCTCTGCTTACTAAGAGTAGAAAGAAATCGAGATGAACGGCTGAGTGCTTTTCGCAATACTGGGTTCTAACCTAACAAACAATACAGATACTTGTATGGCCGCCGTGACTGGTGGAGGGTGTCTACTATTTGCGGCTGGTCAAACTCCATAGCTTGTTTATTGCTATAACTAATATAGAGGGGAAAAGTGCCCGCGCGGTTTCTGTCTTTCTGCCCTTTACTTATTGGGCCCTTAAGACCTGAGATATAAAGGTACGAGACGATGTAATAATTTATCTGATGTGGCAAAACCGACATTGGTGTCTCCTGCACACCAAGCAACATCAGTTGCCTAAAGGAAGAGCGTACTTTAAGTCAAGGGATTTTGCATGCCGAAACCATGATACCATTACCAGGCACGTGATAGTCGAGGTCTCCAGACTAATATTAACTTCCTTAGCTTCAAGGAAGACCCTAATCCGAGATTGCAACATTGATGCGAATAACGTGTGCTTCGTTGAATACCCGTTTATGTTCCTAAAAATCTGGCTTGAAATTTGTGGGCGTAACTGTACGCGCATGCTCACATTTTCTTTGTTGTGACATATATGTTTTATAGAATAGGCTTCCAGTGAATTCAGTAATGTATTCTATACTAGTGTGCCGAGTTAAGAAACATCTCCACACTAAGTGTTTAGGGCGTGAAATTAAAAAAAAAAACATCTTGTTCGAAATTTTCTAAATTCGAGAGAGAGACAGAAAACTTAAATCACACGGGGGGAAAGTGTCCGTCTGAACGGCCTCCAGTTGCCCTTAAGTCATGGCGGCGTCTTCGGCCAGCTCGACTGCCCACAGATGGTCTTCCGGTTCCGAGCTGAGCAGTATGGTCTCCCACTGCTCCGAATTAACTCTCGTCTGAGAGCAGGCTCACAGGATGTGTCCAACTTCTTGCTAAGTTTTTTATCACCTAAAGCACTATATTGGGGATCGCCGCGCGCTCACTTTAGCGGAAGGTCTCACTTACCTCCACCGCGAGTCTGCTTAGTATCTCCGGGAACAGACTTTTGACCGCTTTTGGACTTTTGGCCATAACTTTTGGCCGCTGACGGAAGTAATTTTTGGGCCGACTAGCCAAATTATGTAACGCATTCCAATGAAGTGCGATTGGCAAAAAACTTGCGGGACTCAGTGCACGTACTTTTGTAAAAATATACTCGCACGCTGGGCGCTGAATCGCGCACCTCAGGATTTTCAATAAAGTTTTGCATCCGTCCGTCTATCCATCCGGTGGCAAAACCGCTCATTTGCTAAAGTGTTGTCCGAAATCCGGAACAAGGGGATGGAATAAAAAACTTAAGTAGAAAGAGGAGGCGTAGAGGAGGTAAAATCGAGGGACTTGGAGAAAGAGTAATCAATAATATGTGAAAGTTTGCATTCCATAACCCCGATGTGATTATAAGACAAGCCGTGGTGGAGGGCTCCGGCAATTTCAACCATCTGATGTTCTTTAACGTGCACGGCGATTGCACAGTACTCGGGCCTTTAGCATTTTGCTTCCATCGAAATGTGAGTGCCGTGGCCGCGGGAGCGAACCCGCGACTTGCGGGTCAGACACCGAGCATCGTAACCACTGCATTACCAATGCGGACAGTTGAGAAAGAGTAGGCTAGGATGTGTCTTGAATGAGGAGGCGGAGGGGCGAGAAATAAACTCCAATAATGCATGCTGGTCAGGGCAGTTAAGGCTGTCCATCCCATCGGTAGTCGCTCAATACAGAGACGGCCCGCGAAATTGAACCTTCTTGAAGATACCTTGATACAGCAACGCTTTTCCGTTACAGGTGTCGAAATGCGCAATCCGTTCTTCATATGCTATAGATAAGCCGCATTAACCAAAGCGCCGCAGACGGGATTCAAAACGCACTTCATTTCCCGGTTTATCGTAGGGCCACCTTTCTAGAAACTGCGAACTTGGTAAACGCTATGCTTACAACTATATTTCGCAACAAATACGTTAAATGCGCCGTCGAATGCGGCCTTATTGGGACATCCCGTCATGCATCCTGCAATCTAGTGCACGTGCTTACTCAAGTTTGAAGCATTCAGACATTCTGCGCGTGCCAGCTACCACTATACTGTTAATCTACCCCGGAAATCTTTAAATATGCAGGTGGCGGTATTTCTATGTCTAAGCTTGAAGAAACGTGTGTTAAGCGTTTTACATGCGACAACCAATGAGGTGCCAGCACTGATTTTGCAACGAAATCAATAGACAGATTGCGCAAAACAATACTGCAGCTATACCACCTAGATAAACGGCAGATTCATGGGTTATTCGGGTGATCGACTGAGGGGCACTGTTGCCATGTCAAATATAGAGATAGGGAAATGCAGCCTTAGTGCTGCATACCGAGAACAATGCGCGCTATGGAAGTGGTAATCCTGGTTGCTTATTACAGGTGTGGCCTCCTTATGCCAGCATAACGTAGGCACCAACAGGCCAGTAAGAACCAGTGAAGTTTTTGAAGCGCAGCGCATAAATTAGGTTTAGAAGTCATTATGCATTATGCATATTGATCAAAGCAGCAACGTAATATGCATCTGATCTATTTTGCTCATCAGATGTCGGTTATAACGCTGCAGCGTACAGAGTTACTTGTGATCGTAGGCGGGCAAACGTCTAGAACTCGAGGACTGCTTTCCGGTGGAGAGCATCTTGCAACCGTTTTGCAGTATTTTCCGGCATGTAAACATGTTTTTTTGTGGGCCTATCGGTAACTTTGCAAAAGCCTCCTCTTCCATTTCAAACAAAAGCGATACTTTTTATTTCCCATTCATCTAAAGAAAACATTTAGGGTTTTTAACACTGAACTGCTATTTGTTTCTGAAGATGGAAGAAAACGACTTAGTGTATTTGTACTGCTTTCCTTTTTTTTTAATTTTTGGCCACAGACCCAGAAAGCTGTCAAGAAGACTTCATATTACAGATATTACAGAATATTCGTCTTATCGGTAAAAAGAGATTTGGAGCAAATTGATCTAACGCAGGGTAGAATTTACGAGATGTTTCGAATAGGACGAACAGAATCTGAAGCAAGAAGCTTCTGCGGGAAATAGTAAAAAAAATAGTTGGTTTCATTCTTTCAATCTCACCATCAACAGGTGGATTTCAAAACGTGAGTATACAGCAAAAGTTGGTTTTCGTGATAAGCACAAATGGATAAAGCACTGATATTTTTTTAGTCTATTCTTCATATAGCCCTGGTACGTACACGCCAGAGTATAAAGCTACAGAAGGGGAACGGTACTTGTTTGTATGGTGACCGATGAACTGTGCACAATAAATGTGCCGATTAGGAAAAAGAAACAACGTAACAGGATCTTTGATGCCGTTCCTTCCTTTTAGTTTGCATCTTTGTTGTGCGCTGTTTATCGGCTCCTATTCGGTGCATGATTGACCGATTTAGCATGGCCAATATTTAGGATTTCTGATGTATGCTGATACCGTTTCGCACCCTGTTGCCACACTGCGTGCTTTGCCAGCTTCACTTCACCTTATTTAGCTACCGATTAGTTATATTCCCGCTTAGTGGCTTGTGACCAGGAAAACACGTGGGCGTGTGACTTATCGGCAAGAGACGACTTGACTGAGTTGATGTACGCGTGCATATAGTTAAAGATACGCGCCCAGCAAGTAAAAACATTTAAAGTTCAAGGTTTATGGGGAGGCGAAAAGAATGACAAGCAGTCTGAGAAGATTGTCGTAGCCGTACCGTGATGTGAGACCTGTCCTTGGCAGAGCAAAGAATTGTATAGTAAGATACACGAACCCATTCAATCGTTTTGCTTAAGACTCGAAGGCCACATCGAACATTACCCGCAATGTGACTCAGTTTGTTGGGGATCTAAATGCCGATTGTCTAGCAATAACTAAAGAGTAGGAGTGCTAAACGTGTTCGTACTTGTTCATTTCTGCCCCTGCCACACGCTTTGACGCTGCGCGAAGCGATATTGCAGCAATAATCTTGAGTGCACGTATTTTCGAAAGCTACAGAGGGCTACAAAAGCACTGTAACATGGCCTCCGATATATCAGCATATGCTTCGACCGAGTACACGGTCACTGCGCGGACCGATCATCGCGAGCGCAGACAGAGTACAAGTGGCATCAAATACAGGTAGTTCGGAGCAAGCGATATATCTATTTATTCGGAGCAGCGGTGTCTCATAATTCACAAGCTTATTCGCTACAGTGTGTGATGCTAAATTGCTAGACTACGCTTGTCCCTCAAACATAAATATAATAGTCCTTGTCTGGAGTATCGTGCAATCGCTGAAAATGCGATTTTAGAACAAAACCAAGATGACATTGAAGTGCCATGTGAACTACATTAATTATCGACCCGTTTTGTGCCAACTGTCTGATGGTTAAAGATAAACTTGAAAAAAAAGACAAATGATAGTAACGAAAGGGAATTTAGGAATGAATTTCAGCTTTTGTTCGCGCCTAGGTGCTTGACACCAACTGTTAATTTTACTGCATCGTGATAGCAATATTTTTCACTTTATTCTGGTTCTCGCATTGCAGCTGTCTCACGAGAAGTGTAATTCCCTGTTTGAAAAGAGAGTAACTGTCAGTATGCTGAAATCTAATCTGGATAAAGCATAAGTATTCAACATTCTGCCGCATAAAATACGATAGTGTGCAAAGAAAACTACATGTAAAGGAAGTGAAACGAAGCAGAATTAAACTACAAGCCGTCCGTAAATTTTATATGTAACGTATACGTACACCTGTAACATAATTGTTGTGAATTTGCGTTCGCCTGCCTCCATCTTCTTTCCTCCATCCGTGGTCGCCACTGGTTCCTTCAAGGTCACGAGAGGCGACGACTCCGGCAACAGCACTGAGGGCCGGCGACTCGGGGGAGAGGAGAGGGAGAGTGGGCTCCCATCTTTGGGGGCGCGAACATGAAAGAGAAGAGGTACAGGCCCAGTTGCAATCAGAGGACTAAAACGAAAGGCTGGGTTTTTCTCTTGAACGCTGCCCAGCGTCTTTATAATCCTCGCCGAAACAGTTTAGAGCGCCCTTTTTTCTCTTGTTCTGGTTTACATTAATAAACAGTTTACATTACCGAAGACGTTCAACGACTGCTTTTATGCGACAATAATCACCTGCACGCGGTGTAAACGGCTCAAAATGCACTGCTCCGCCATGTCAATAGCTCACAAAGTCTACTAACTCTAGTGGCAAGAGTGGCAACATCACATACTGCGAATTACTGCTAGATAAACTAACAGCAGCAAACACTGGCCTTGCTGTTTAGTTCCAAGCTGCCGACTAGAGGGAGCAAGAGTCGCAGCATAAGCCCATTTTCTGTTTCTACCAGCACCATCAGTGTCTGTGATCTTCAGTTAGCACCAGTCTTCGCGCAATAGCAAGAACGAAAGGGTGTTTCCTGATAGCAGGGCTCGGGATGGTGACACTGAGTTGTTTCGCTTCTGTTTCCAAAAGACGCGTTCCTCGTGGAATCAACTCAGCAATGGAGCCACTTTGGCCCAAGCACAGGCATCCCTTATTACGGGAGGGCGTCTGCTTTGTCCCTCGAGAAAAACGTGGAAGGACAGCGAAAGAGCCCGGAACAGTTTCGAGACCAGTGAGTCCTGTCACAACGAATTCTGCAGACACGGAGATTTATTTATTTTTTTTCTCTTGCTCCCTTCCTTCGTTGTTCGCGTCTCCGTCTCTCCTTTACGTGCATTTGATAGTGACACCTTGTCCTGTCTTGTCGTTATCTATAGTTGTATCGCTTTTTTCCTGTTATTTGTTTTTTTTTTAATTCTGCGCTTGTTGTCTACGACCATGCGTCTTACGCTTCAAGCTGCCTTCTATATATTACTTGCGGTCTCCTACTCTCATTGACAGCATGGTACATTCCTCTCGAGGCTGTTCGAAACAGCGTTGGTGTCTCGTTCTGTCAGAAGGCACGTGATCGTATCATGAAGCCAGTTGTTCAGTGGTACGCCGAAGAAACTCGCTTTGTTCCAAACACGGACTACAAAAACAAAAGAGAGAGATAAAAAAACAAGTGCCGCAACGGGACTTCCACAAAAAAACTACCACTACTACTTCTTTATGGATGAAAGTCCGGTTCTTTTTTGTTTTGTTTTTCCTAGGCAGAGAGTTGTACCAAACGTGCATTGTTAGCGTCGGTAAATTAACCCTTATTCGCAGCCTATTCTTTCGTAATATGATCCCATTCATTGTACTCTCAGAGAGCTTTCTAAGTTGCTTGTAGAGCCTTCGTCAAAGGTTTTTTTTTTATTTAAATCATTGTGGAGACTTCAACGGCACTGTTTACGTGAAAATCAGTGCTGGATTTGACATATAGAACATCGTTAAAGCGGATAGATATTCGTCAGGGTTTCATCGACGTTAGCAATGTTATCTGACAGATACGGTTTCCTTCATGAGGATTGCTCCCTGAACGTGTTACGTGAACAGAGAGAGCTTCATTTATTTCTGCATTTAATTTGCGCGAAAACCTATTATCATGAGTGTCACTCGATCTATCCTCGTGCAAATGCTCAGCTTTCACTAAATAAATTGCGTCCCATGGTTCCTTGATGTGTCATTTATCTGTCTCTCACATGGCAATATGTAACTTCTAATCGCATATTGTTAGGTAACGAACTGATAAACTGCTCTGCGGGATTTAAAGATATCTGATTATTTGACTCACTTCTCTCGTGAGATACTCGGGCCTCAAGTTAAAAAAGCCTGTCCAGTAGAACGCTATCTAAACGCCTGATAGGTGGGATCACTCTTTGCTGAGAATATAATCTGTGGAAGGCTTGTCGGGCATAAAAATGCATATTTTCGTCTTTGAGTTTTCCCCTAGAAATAAGGATCAGAAACTAAGAGGACGCTTGAGCTTCGCTTTCAAGAGTAGATTGCGATAGCGTAATCGGACCGTGTTCGTGTCGCCTTCCCAATCGCTAGCCTCGCTTCGCTTCTCGGTCGACACCTAAACTGTGTTGCAAGAAAAGCCGAAGTGCGGATACGCGCCGGCTTCTATATCCATACACCAGGCGCGACAGAACAGGGAAAGCACGGCCGTTAAAGCCCCTGAAACTTCGTAAAGTAGCTACATACGTGCGTAAAACGGCGCCTCCTCTCTTTTCTCTTTCCTCCGCCCTCTCCGAGGCTGATGCCGCGTCGGCATTGGCCAGCTGCCGTCACGTGGGGCCGCGCGCAGCGTCCGTTTGTTCACAATGGCTCTCGAATGCCATCTTTGCTCGTGAACCGTGGACTCGCTGGTGCGCAGCGCACGTGTTTTATGAATACGCACTTGTCATACCGTGCACGTTGTGTATAGTGAACTCAGTTCACTATAGCGTTGTGCTTTGAAATATTTCTCACAGAAGATGGACGTCGCTGTTGGTTGCCATGGGCGGCTGCGGCGCCTTCTGATGTCAGAAGAAGTCTAGCGAAGGCAAGAAGCTCCTCGGGATACCGTCCCGTACGCGCAACGAGTTGCGACGAGAGACTTCGTTGCACATAATCGGAAGGGCGAGCTTCAGGCCGACATTTTGGACTCGACTATGCGAGGTAAGTTGCGGGTCTCTCAAACTGTAAGTATTCGTGAAGTTCACGAAGTTCGATGCCTGCTCTAACGCCGTAGTAGAGCAGGCATCGCACCACAGTACGTCGCTATCTCTCACGCACGTTTAATTACTGCTTGTGCGGCGTCTTTACTTAGTTTTTGTTTCTTTGTCAACCATACGTGGTTACGTTTCCTGTTTGACGTGATGCGCCGACTCGTTCGAGTTCGCGGTATGGGTTTGTGCGCAGCTGGCGTCATGCACGCGGACTGACGATCGACAATGTGATTGCGAAACTTCAGAGATTCGGCGCAGCTTTTTTTAATAAACAAAGCCGGAGTGCGAAAGCTCACATTAGGATTTATACTCTCCGTTTGTCTTTGGTGTTTGCTCGTTTAATTCGGAGCAAATAGCTTTCACTGGCTCTTTTACGTTGACTGATCAGTCGGTGGACTAGCGAGGCGAAGGTAGCTATGCAAAGAGTGCAGGCTCAACCGAGTCGCAGGGGGCGTTCATCGTTTAGGAACCTACGTATATGGGCCATTTCGCACGTAGGTTTACGTGCTATTTCGTGTGAACGTTTATATCCGCGAGTGGAGGTTTCACGATGGAAATGTTTACGGTGACACGCTAGTTTTTTTACATTCGTTTGCTCGTTCATTCAGCGGTATATTTCGTTTGTCAGATACATCTAAAGGCGCACTTGCGCAATGCGGTTAGTGCGTTTAATCACTTAACCAAGCAACCAACGCCGTCCAAATATATCGACTATAATTGATGTACGCCTTATCGCTCATTATTAATGCGGAAGCTTTAGATGCCTCATCAAAGGCTAAAACTCACTGTCGGCGTCCCGTGTCGCCGGCGTTAGCACGAGTGGTCCAAAATATCACCCCGCGAATACGTCACAAAATAACGTCATCATGACGTCATGGCAACGTCGCATAACGTCATCGTGGCATCATGTAACGTGACGTCACCCGATGACATCGTCGCTTTGCCTTGCCTCCGTGATCATTGAGCCGATCACGGAGGCAATGCAAAACCAGGCGAGGTTCAGAAAGTTCTAGGAGGGTGCTGGGTAGGATCAATACGACGATTGAAGAACACGAAGCTGGTTTTCGCCTTCAGTCGTCTTAGGCGAACGCTTAAGGGTCACTGAGTTTTTCCTAAGCGCCTGCTGTGCAGGACTAGTTCATCATGCGCGCGCAGTGACTTCAGGGACTGCAGTGTGCCTCGGGAGTTGAAATTTACCAATGACAAAGCTACCTTACCAATGAAAAAACTGCTAAATTTACCGATGAAAGGTAAGCACATGCTCTCGGCACATATTGAATACCCTATGCGGCACTACACAGAGCTGGCATGGGTCAGCGTTAGGCTCCTTTAGATAATTTTAGAATAAGCTTTCAAACAGCAAAAGGTGCAGTTAATAAATGTGGATAAGCCACCGGTGAGAATTTCTATGCTCTAGAAGAAGATACATGAATTCTCACTCGGTGCTCTTTTATGCAACTTTTTTTCACTGCTGTGATTTTCGCGAATTCAATTTGCGAAAAGGAGTAGCCGCTACTATATAAAAGCGCTTACATCCCCTAAACAAAACGCCAGGCCTGCGCGGAAAGCGCAGCACAGTCACAGCGAAAGCTCGAAGAGCGGCATTTCTAGAGCCCGTGATAAACTCTCTTGTGGCTACTAACACAATACACTAGCAACGTATCTACTACGCCACAAATCATAATTTTTGTGAAGTTCGGAAGCACCCACCACGACATTACTTGTCATTCTGCGGAGAAGCGAGGTACCATCTGTAAGGCATTATGAGCAGTTTCTTGATGCGATGGCTGAGGACGATGAAGAATTACGACTGGGTTTTGTAATGGGTTGGAAGCTCTAAAGGACCCACTAGTTACTTAATTCGCATTGTGTGACGCCCGGTCGTTATGTCACTCTCCCACCACGCTTTATAACATACGCTAACGTGAGAAAGAGATAGAGAGAGGGAATTAACTTTATTGAGACCCTGAGGAAGTGGATCATGGGAGCCTTATGGGCTTCCTTGGCAACCAATAGAAGTGCGCTTGCGAGGAACCCACTACGCTATAAATCATCATAATTTTTGTGAAGTAGAGAAGCAGCCACTATGCAATTTTTCGTCATTCTGCGGAGAACCGTGGTACCTGCTAAACACCTGTAAGGCATTATGTGCACTTTGTTGATGCTGTGGCTGATGACGATGAAGAATTATGGCAGAGCCCTTTGTAATGGATTAGAAGCATTCAACAACCTACTCGTTGCGCAAGTCGCATTGTGTGACGTCTGGTTACAGAATTCGCGTTGTGTGACGCTTGGTTGTTGTTTTACTCTTCTACCACGCTACATTACATATGTTAATGTGGTTCCTTCCCAACATGAAGCCGGTATAGGGTGTTTTGCAAAGCAGTTTCAAGCACCGACATGGCTCTGGGGTAGGACACTGGGCTCCCACGCAGAGGGCCCAGGTTCGAACCTCGTTGCATCCTGGAAATTTTTTCTTATTTCTTTTTTTTTCTCATTTCGAGTCATAGTGGTTACGGACAGCGGCGACGGGCAACTACGGCGCCAAAAACGGCCCTTGTTGTGATCTCATAACAGCTTTCGCTGTAAAACTAATAAAAAAAACATGGCCGCGTATCTGCGTGCTCCGCTGCAAATGCCGTGTGAAGACGATAGAGGAGGCGCTGCGTGAGATATGAACGGCGTTCATATCTCACGACGTATGTTCCCGACGTATTGCCAGATGGCGTTCATTGAACGCTGAACATGAGCTTGTGCAGAGGGTTTCCTTCCTCCGTGGCAGAGGGCATTCGTCGGCGCGCATAGGCATTTTCAGCGCAGCCGCATTTTCAGCGCTGCTTAAGAAACTAGGGTCTTTAGAATTACGTATCTATGTATTTTTTCTATTAAAGGAACACACCACCTAATACTTACCTAGTGATGTTGCGCCTCAGATATGCGTAATGTTTACTTTTTGATCGACAACGTTCACACGTATGAACAGCCGTACCAGTTCAAGATGGGTGGGCGGTAAGCAAGTGGTTCAACTTTGTCCAGGTCGCTGAATCGGGTGACAGACAGGCAAACAGAAAGACAGACAGACAGACAGACCAAAATTTCTGCGTTTAAGTTCCCCAAGAAAGACTATCGTCTTTAAAAATATTAAGAGCTAGACGACTGGTGCGAATACAGCGCGCTGCCTGGCAAGCAAGCGCTATCTCCACGAAAGGGCGTCTGCTACGCAGGAGCAAGGTAGGTGGCGCCTCGTTCGAAAAGAGGGTGCGAAGGAGAGGAGACCGAGGAGGAACGAGAGCGGAGGAGGAGAGTGTCGCTACTTTACGAAGTTTCAGGGGCTTTAACGGCCATGGGTCCTTCGCGCCATCTCGTGGGATTTCTGTCAAGCCACTGCAGAACCTCCTAGATGTGCGTTCCACCAACGCTAAATGGTGTATATAGGTAGCTCGCCGTTAGTATGCCACATGATATAGGCGTGGTGGCCGAGCGGCTAAACGCATCGCGCCACGTAGCGAGGGGTCGCAGGGTTCGAATCTCCGGTCCCACTCATACAGAAGATTTTTTTTGTCATTTTTTTATTTGCATCTACCTCAAATCTCCGCTCATGGACAACGCTGGTTTTTCCCTCACAACCAAAGACGCCGCTGCCGACACCACCGACGCCGGAGTTTCTGAAAAACAAGCTGTCGCGTTAATAAGCCAAGCTCCTGGACGTTTTCACTGCAGAAAAGTCATGTAAATGCTTTTAAAGCGGCTTCAAAAAGAAACATTACTCTTTCTTTACAATTTGAAAAACTGATCTGGAAGGGAAGCTTACTGCTCAAAAGCGGCCGCGCCCGCATATTCTGAAGAAGCATCATTTGCAGTATTCCATTCTTATTCCATGTAATGCATTTCTTTATTCTCAAACATCCCTGCACCAACGAGCTGCAGCGGCTTATATCATGACTCAACTCTCCGCTTGGCGCAGCACTCAATACGGTGTCAACTTGAACACGCACTACATAATGAGAGCGGTTGTACGTGAGCAGATAGAAAGCGAAGCATCTTGAGATGAAGGCTTCTTGCGCCTATTCGCCTGCCAGAGCCGTACCGCAGCGATGGCGGCCACTGTACACATATCGATGGCGTGCTTCATTTACAGCGAGAAGCATTGCAAAGAAGAAAGAAAGAAAGAGAACAGAATTTACGTGGCAGCCAATTTCTCTCCAATTTTGCCGAACGCCCCTCTTCTAGTTTCCGCCCATTTCCTTCCATCCTTCGCAGTTCCGGCTTGCCCGAGAGAGTCAAGCTGTTGTCCTCCATTTCAGCTCCAGAAAATGCACACCCGCCGCCTCGGTTATTGGGCGTTCGTCAGAATCTCGAAGGCTTCAAATGACCGTCCACGAGGCTAATGACTCGGACGCGGACGGCCTGGACGCTGCGGTCTGGAGTGGCGGTAACGCCACCCGATTCGTCGTCGTCGGCGTCGTCCACTCTGACGCATGTTCTAGCGCAGTGCGGCGCGTCTGTATTGTCACGTGGTCGTGACGTCGACGAAGGCAGCAGTCAGCAAGTCGAGATGAAACTCTTTATTAGGCCGAACTTGTGGCCGAGAAACTGAAAGCTACAGCAATACACTGATAGCGGCGGACAGAGCGTCGACCGTCGATCAACTGACAAGCGGTGAGGCGCGTCGGCATTTAAACATGTGCCGTCGAATATTCCAGCGTTATCGCTGGCTGTCGTGCAAATTTTAGAATAAGCTCGAGTGTGCGCGTCTTGCGCGCAATATCAACAAAACGATCTGCAATGACCGCGAAGCTTCTCGAACAATGAGGCGCGGTTCGCGCTGAGCGTTGCTGACAGTATATGTGGCCGAAAACCGAATACAGCAAAAGTGATAAAGAAACGCACGTGGCAGTATAATGGCCGCGTAGCCTTCTCCTCCACACTAACTCTCACCGCGCCAGAAACGCACTGGGTGCGAGATACACCTGGCTGTTTCAGCGGCTGACACGTCATGCACAGCGCAGTCGAAGCCACAGCCAGAGATCGTGTAGTGGCCTGAATAGATTTACGGCTGGCTCTGTCTGCATCCCCGCAAAGCTTGCAGCCCTCTCCTTCTGCTTCTCTATTATACGTCTTGCTTCCAACAAGCCAACTATCAGCTCGCTCAGGAGAGACGTGTTGAGCGGTTTTTTAAAGCGTTCACCAAAGGATTCTCGAAAGATTGTTGGAACAGTGCTGGGCTGCGTTACGGTTGTTTTCCTTTTCTATGACGCCGTTTCTTCCGAAGCTTGTAGAGTAGATCATGAGTAGCGAATCAGATGAAACTAAGCGCATCGTCTATCAACGTTATTTTTTCACCGAGCTGATTTTCTTTTCTTTAGGTCTTTTGTTTTCTTTTTTTCTACAGACAGGTGGCAATAACCACCTTGTGGCTCAATGGTATTAGGCTTCCTTTCCTAAGCAAAACGTCGTGAGCTGTGCTCCCAGCCGTGGAACTTGTGTTCCGGTAAATAAGTACAAAAGATAAAGCTATCGTGCACCGTACTTGTTAAAGGACCCCACGGGGTTGAAAGTAATGTGCACTGTACAGCTTGCTGGCTTCAACGTTTATACTTACTGCGAGTTGCGCTACATCCGCTAATTAGATGAAAACTGACAGGCAGACATGTACACGCAATCAGAGACAAGGACAACAGCATGCTGTTTAAAAGCAGTATGAAACGCAGCCAAGCAATCACAAGAGATCCGCCTAGGCGGAAGAGCTATTCGGAACCCTATTCTGATCTTAATGAGAGCAACAAGAGCATGCAATGGCAATGATTATTTCTGTTTCTGTATTTCTATGTTTCTTATTGTGCAATGTCAGCAAAGTGCAGATGCGTAAAGTGACTTCCTAGTATATACACTGCGTGTTTGTAAAATGGGAGCTTTTCCGTTTGTGCAGAATCAATGCCTTCATTCGGCTTTCCCGGAAAATGCGCCATCATGGCATCAAGCAGCGTTATCTCTTTCACTCAGCGTGCCAGCTGTGACCTGCGCTGCGAGGCGACTGCTGGCGGCTCCGTGAAAGCGCTGTGAGCACCGGCCTCCTTGAAGCGGTTCGCAACGACCGCCTTCTACGACGCGCCATTCAGGCATTGTGTCCACAGTGGCGAGGCGACGTATCTCCAGCGGCGCTCGGACGAAAAGGATGGCTTCCCCTCTTTGTGGGGACGCGAAAATGCATGGCTCCTGGTTGCCGCGACATCGTTTTTACAGTGCCATTTTTTTCTTTCCCTCCTCGCTCCATGCGTCCTCTTTCCGCAAAGAAAACCATCGTTAGTGTCCTTTTTCTTTCTATCGCTCTTTTTTAGGGCTACCTTTCCTCTTTGCTCTTACATCATGCTGTCATACAAAACTTATATAGTTACTTGCAGTTTGCTAGAGATGTGTCAGAGCCTCTCTATACGGCGTGTGTTGGCACCTCAAACCCCAGCAATATATGAGCGCATGCGCTGATATACTGCCTGGGATTGAGGCGCTCAAAAGCCGCAGATGCTCTGACACATCTATGACAAAGTGCATGTAACTATAAGACAACTTCCGAGTGACTATGCGTTCATATATTTCTGGGCCGTGAGTAAAGCAAAACCACTGATAATATTGATAGTTTCATTGATACTCGTGAAACTATTGATAGGTTAGCTCAAGCACTTATTGCTACAAAATAGCTGGCATCAAGTCAGCGCCGGCGTAAAGTGGAATAAGGGAACAACTTGAAATCGAGGCTAGTATCCTAAAACATGTATTGGAGCTTGACGTTACTTCATCTTCCCCCCTCTCTCTATTCTTCTGTTAATTGATAATCTGTGATGGCGGCATCCTTTGCACGAGAGAGAGAAAAAAAGACGATATTCTTATTTTTTTCCGGAAATATCATAACCATTCTCCTAGAGCGACAGCTGCTCATTCCTCAGTCAATATCCATATAATATACACAGACTCGGTCTACTATCGGTATCGCCTCTGCCGTGCCCCTGCCCCGTTGTCGGTCTAAACGACGTTCTGGGAGCAATAAAGATACCACCACCACCACCACCACACGCAACAACCGCGACACCTCAGGGAGGAGCTTTGCACCGATCCTCCCTCTCTTGCATGGGTAAGTCATGCGAACGACAATTAAAATATTGAGTCAGATATCTCGAAGCACAGACATGCTATAAAATTCTTCCATGCGAAGCTATGTAGAAACACGACTGCTTCCAACTTTTCAATACAAGCAGACGCATTTACTGCAGTCAATAAAGTTTAATTATTCACTCTTAGTTAACTAGGCTGCTGTCGGCGATAATCATCATCTCACTTTGTGTCCCCCTGGCCATATAACTTATATGCACAGGTGATCCTCGCGTGCCTACCAGTGCCTAATTTTAAGGAAACCATAAAGGCTAATTTTGAAAACCCCAGTATACATACGCCCTCCTCCTACAGATATGGCTTGTAGTGCCAGGGGATACAGAAATGCATATATACCAGCAACCCTCAGCCACACGACTGCATGTAAATATTTACCCTAAGCTTTTATGTTGCGCCTGGCTAGAATATAATCATGCACGCAGGATGCGCTCACGCACATGGGCACATACACTAAGTGACTATGCTTATTAACACATAGACTCCTTTTTTAAAAATATATAAGCCACTCGATTGCATTGGCGTCGCTTCCGTTCTGCTGACGCCCGATAGACGTAGTTGCTGACAATCATTCGCAGGTAGTGCCGTAATGATCCCCATGGCTGAAAATTCATTGCGATATAATGCAAATTATATGTTTTATTTAATCACATACCGAGTTGACCCTAACGTCAGAGGGACATTTTGTTCTGTCCCAGTGTATTGCCGTACAACCATTGACAAATCATACGCAGTAGCTCTAGAGAACAGACTAAACAGTCGAAGAAGTCATTCCGCTACTTCATCACGATCGACGCCAGCGATGGCTCGAACTTCCAGACGGCGAAAAATAAAGGCAGGAAATATTGCGTAAAACCAGAATGTCAGGTTATGTCTGTAGTACCCGATGTCAAAGTTGAGGCCACCCGAACTTGCGGAATTGAATTAGTTCGCCAACAAACTACACAAAAAAGACCTGCGGCAGCAGGAGATTACAATTATCGTCGGCTAGCAGACACCCCTTCAATGAACGCAATGGTCCCATCTCAAAGAGCCGGCGCCGCTACTTCGTCTTCCGACTCCTGTCAAGCACTTTCACTGCCTGGCAAAGCTAACTATACAGAGGCGATCACAAACGGCGCAAAGCCGCATCCGCGGCGGGGAAATGCATGCACTCGGTGTTTTGCAGAAACGAAACGTGTTACAACGCTTTTTATTAGCGCCTCCAGACAAGCCACTTTCTGACTTCTTTTTGTGTTTCTTTTTTTTTTAACCTCGTGGGCGACTACACATTGGGAGACCACCGTTCAACCCAGGCCCGAGCCGGCACATTGGTCGAACCGCTTGTGAACCTCTCTTCAATTTAACTCCAACCCTCACAGACGAGGGCTGCGGGAGGACGAGGAGGAGGAGGAAAAGAAAAAAAAACGGAAGGACAGGGAGGTTAGCCAGTTCTCAGAATGGCTGGCTACCCTGTGCTGGGGAAAGGGGTAAGAGGAATAAAAGATGATAGAGAAGAGATGTTACAAAAAAAGAAGGGAGAGAAAAAAAAGAACAATAATGCGATAAACGATGCTACTTAAAGTCTTTCTCTGAGACTAGTCGTCCGCAAGAAGCGCAACAACGCTCTCAAAGCTTTCCGTGCCGAAGACGGTTCCGGCCAGTGTCCTAAGACCTTTTCCTCCGACAATGGGTCCTCGCTTCAGTGCAGCAAGAAAAGAACTGTCAAAAGTGTTAGATAGACTTGACAATCGCCCATTGTCGGAGGAAAAGGGCTTATGACACTGGCCGATTGTCAAGTCTATCTAACACATTTGACAGTTCTTTTCTTGCTGCACTGAAGCGAGGACACTCACAGAGAAGATGGGCGATTGTCTCCGCGCAGCTACAGTTACCATATGTCGGGCTGCTGGCCATTCTGATTCGAAATGAGTAGGCATTCGTGGAGGCAACCCCGAGCCACAGACGGCACAGGAGCGTCTATTCAGCTCTAGTTATTCCTGACGGAAGACGCTTTCTGACCATTTCTATATATGACCGCATCTGCGCCGGCCACTGGAAATGATATTCGAGCACTCGCCATAGATCTACGCCTCGCGCATTTCTGAGCGATCTGTGAGAGTATAGCAGAAGAGAATATTCAATATCGGGGTCGCGGCTGTCGTCATTAAAAGACTGTTCATGCGTTTTCGAATGAAACCTCATACTTAAACTTTAAATCTTCAACGTATTAGCGTTTTATTGAATTTCTCTCTAACGAATTTTTTCTCCAACGTACTAGACTAGCAAACTTCCTGATGAATACAAAGCATCATATCATCATAAAGACAGAGCTGCGTGATTACTGAGTGGAGCTTTTTCCATTTCGTTTGTACGAAGCTTCAAAACAATGCACTAGATTGTAATTCGTTTGTTCTTGTGTTTCATGCATCGTCCAGGTCAACAGCAACGTGTTCACAGTGCTGCCTTTAGACATGACTGTGTAGCGTTTACTATCCCAAGATTGTAATTAGGCACGTTGTTCGCAAGGAATAATATATTTCTTTTTCCTTATTTTACAATTGCGAAAATTTTAACTTAATCGGAGCTTTTAAAGCAATAGATCCTATGCACTGCAGGAGAGTATGTGTACGTGCTGTGTCCTCGACTGATGTTTTCATATAAAGCACTGAACTTCAGTATGAACCTTTTTGTTCGAATTACTGTAGCTTATTGAACAGAGCACAATATGGCACAGCCAAAACAGCAATACATAGAAACCGCAGCTATTGGTCAAACTGCATGTGTGCAAAAGACTGTGTGCCACACAGAACATGCATACAAGCTACTTCATAGGGCTGCTTCTATCATTGTAGAGCTCAGCTCTTAGGCGCCCTTTCCTGCGTTGAGCGGCGTCGTCATCGCCGGCGTAACCGAGAGACATGAAAAAGTAACCGATAAAAATTAAAAAAAAACAGAAAAATGTAACCAGGGGGAATGGCGGGCCCTCTACGTGGCAGTCGAATATCTACCACATAGCCACGCTGGTGCTTTCTTTTTTTTTCCTTTAACGCATGAGAATAATGCCATCAAATCTTGTCAACTATTCCTACAGAATTCATCGCTTTAGAATTACACTTACCTGCACACATGCACAAAACACACGATTTCACACAGTCCAAGCCATCTTCAACAGTCCGGCAAACAAACTCAAGCGTCCAGAAGTCCAAGCCACTCCAGAATCGGGTCAAAAGTCTCAGCAACGCTACGCACACTAGCTACTGCTCCTTCTCGAAAGACAGACCTTGTCGAGCGAGGTGGCTCAGCATGTCTGTCAATCATGCACCTTCTGCATAATGAATGAGGTCCTAACAACATGATTAAATCGTATGGAACATTATTGTTGATGCTCTTTTTGAATGGGAGGAACCTAATACCATGAGATGTAATTGGAAAAAAATTTCTGATGGTTCTCTCAAGAATGTCCCAGAAATAAAATGCATCTGAAACTCATTTTGCAAAAAGACCCTTTACAGACGTCATGTCGGGCAAGGAACCGCGTTAACCTATCTAATATAGCGTGGCAGAAGAGTAAAATACCCAGTAATCACAGAATACTAATTACGCAACGAGTGTGTGGTTTCACGCTTTCCACCCAAGGCAAAGTGCTCAGCCATAATTCTTCACCATCATCAGCCACGTGCAGCATCAAGAAGGTGCACATAATACTGATAATACCTTACGGATGTGTAGCGGTTACCTCGATTATCAGCAGAAAGACGAATAATGGCGTAGTGGGTGCGGTCCTACTTCACGAAAATTATGGTTTATGGTGTAGTCGATATCTTGCGGAAAGCCAAAACTTCAAACACAGTTGGCCTTGACACAATACGAAGCTGCAGTATCGTAATGGTTGGCGAACGTTTTTGTTTACATTTCCCTACATGTACTTCAGGGATGAACGCCGCGATATTTTGCATATTGCAGCACGTGTCTGTAATCTATATCGCTGACCTTTGCTGCAACCTGGCAACAGCAAGCATGTTTAAAAAACAAAAAAAATAAAATGTGCGTAAGCGTATAAAATGTCCCACCAAACACCGCTCCCTCTCACCCTCTTAACTTCATAGCGATATGTGAACACTTCTTCGTTTTCTTGCGTGTCGGGCTCGATGTGTTCCTCTCTATTTCTCTGCGCGCTTTTTTTACCTACTACAAACACAGGCCTGGTCAATACGTTATTGCTTCATGCGGCTTTAGCTCTGCAGTACACGGACAGGATCATTCGAGCCTCGCGATAATCCTCAGTAAGATTAGGTCGTCACCGCTTTCGTTACGTGGCTAATTCTGTACGCTTCGGCCTCGTCTTTCGTGAGCAAGAAATAATGTCGAGAACAAAAAAAAGAAAGCTAAAGAAGCGTTCTTGCATCATTGTCACAGTAGAATGTGCTCGTACAAAGACGCACGAAAGCAAAAGGTAGGCGAACATATCCTCCATAGCAGCAACACAACGTATCAAATAAAAAGACTATCTCATTTTCCTTCTTTCGCGCTCAATCAAAAGAGTAAAGGTAAACCACATGAGCCGGCAAGGCATCGCTGTTCTCAGCTTCCCTGTTCGTAGCAAAACCAAGTGACAAACGAGACTTCTGTACGCGCTGCGCCAAGGGGGCTGACCGCCAGTGGTGAAGCGCCCGAGCCCTCGCTTCTCGTGTTTCGGGCCCACAGTTGCTCCGTCGCACTCGGAGGCAGCTGGCTAATGCGTTCGGACGTGGCGTTAACGCCACCTGAAGCGCGCCGAGATTACCGTGCGACGTGGTGCTGCCAAGGCAGAGCGATCCTCGCTGCCGGACTGGGATTAGCGCGACTGCCATGGCGTCGCTTATACTGTTACGCTGGACAGTTGCTTTCTGTATTCGTCGCTTCTCCACTGCGCCTGCAATAACCAAGTGCAACCAAGTGCATTCCTGCGGTAGTGAATCTCTATGCTTCTCAACAGTCGACCTTTATGCTTTTACGACAGGGAGTTGACATAGCAAACAATTTTATTGTACTTTATTTGCATCGTCAGAAGTTTTGTTTGGAACGTCTTACTGGAGGTTGTGGAGGTTTACCATATTACTTCGTTAAGTGTGTCTTGTGTCGTACATGTTCGTACCAGCGCTATACATAGTTCGAGACATAAATCGGCGTCAAACCCCTCTATTTTGAAGTGTACAAAGATAGGAAATAAGCGACGCCAGACCCTCATAACGCAGCATACCATACAGGCGTAGCTACAGCTATACTATACACACGACAGATTATAATAAGCACAGATGATCAAAGCAAAAAAACAGCAAAACCACGCAAAAAACAATCTAGATTGTACATAAACCGCTTAATATGAACGTCAGTTAAGTCAAGCTGCAGAACAGTCAAGGCTATACGCGATTCGCACAAATACAGAACGACCTTTTTTGTTTCCTTACTGCAAGACAGACTCGCCCTTAAGTCGTAATGCTAGGTGCGTATGTGTGTGCAGAGCAGGCCCATAGCCAGGAATTTTTTTCGGTGGGTGGGGGGGGGGGGGGGCACTTGCTGAAAACGACTATTTGAGAAAAACACCAGTTTCGTTCTTTATTTTTGGTAAAAACACCTACTTAACCAAAATTCCCCGGGGGGGGGGGGGGGGGGTAGGGCTCCCGACGCCCTGGCTACGGGCCTGGTACCGAAGTATGCAAACTGTATCTGTCGCACCAATTCTGTCGAATTATCCATTCGGTGAATATCATCTTCAAACCGTTGTAACGCCATAGCCATAACAGCTCAATGTCGTCGTGGAAACAGAGTAACAGATCGCATCTCAAACTCGTTAGTGGTGTTTACGAACTACCGAGTTACTAGAAGTGAATGCATGTCGATTACAGGCATGTTGTTATACAACACGCTTCGTATAAAGTGAGTACCAGGTAGAAAGCTTTCGTAAACAAATTTTTTATATGGTCTCGCTTTTTCCTTTGAGTATAGGCTCCGTGCAGACGTAACTCCGGATGGATGGATGCTATGAGCGTCCCCTTTAAAACGGGGCGGTGACATGTCTGCCACCAGGCTCGAAGAAAAAAAAAAAAAAAAAAGAAAAAAAAAAAGCTTCCTTGTTTCATGTTGGCCTAATACCTTATCTACATTGATTAAATCTATGTTATTATACCAAAAAATATAAATTCACGGTCCATCTCTCTGCCTCTTAAGGCAGAATGACCTTATTTTTCCGCCATTATTTATTTTTGTTCTTTATCTCTACTTTTCTGCCACCAATACTCTAACCGTCTCTTACTTATTTCTATCGCGGACGTGTTCAGCTTTCCATTGTTGTCCCTAAAACCCAAGGCTTCATGTAGACTCGTGCCCACACGTATACCTGGGTGAATATCGCCACATTCAATCAGTACATGTTCCATCGTTTCCTTAGTTCCCCCGCAGCATGTACATTGTTCTTCTTCGTTACTAAATCTCGCTTTATAACTACGCGTTCTAAGGCAGCCCGACCTTGCTTCAACAGTAAAGCGCTTCCCCTTGAATTATCATAAAACCTTTCCCTCCTTATTTCGTTTTTTCCTTTTCGGTAGTTACTCAGAGCCGGCTTCTTTTCCATCGCTGTCATCCAATAAGTCCTCTCCGCCTCTCTGACCTTCCGCTTAATGCTCCTTGTTGCCATATCGCCCGCACTGCCAGCGGTATATTTACTGGTGAGCCTCCTAGTTCTTTTTCTCCACTGCGTGTCAACGCTTTTTCTATACAAATACCTGAAAACCTTCTCTGCCCATCTACTCTCCTTCATTTCCTCAGCCTCTCTTCGAATCTCATTTTGCTCTGCGCTTCCCTCACTTCAAAGCCTGTCCATCCCATATCACCCTTTACCGCCTCATTTGTCGTCTTCCCGTGAGCGCCCAACGCGAGGCGGCCCACCGTCCTTTGATTTACATCCATTCCTGATTGCACCTCTGACTTCATGCACACCACTGAGTTCCCAAATGTAAGCCCCGGAACCATCACACCCTTCCACAGCCCTCGAAGCACCTCGTACCTATTGTATCCCCATAAAGCTCTGTGCTTCATAATTGCAGCATTCCTCTTTCCCTTTGCTACCGATGCTTTCTCTTGTACCTCCATATATCTATCCCCCTCATTTACCCATACTCCGAGGTACTTGTACTCGCTTACCCTCGGTATTTTTTGGCCCTGTATAAAGACCGTATGGTCTCCGTGATCATTGAATACCATCAATCCACATTTTGTTGCACTAAATCCTAGTCCTAGAGCCTCACACTCCCTTCCGCATATATCTGCCAGTCGCTGTATATCATCTTGACTGTCCGCAAATAAGACAATATCATCAGCATAAAATAGACTGTCCGTGGGCCATTAGTTCGATCTGAACAATGTCAAGTCATCTAAGCATTGTATCATGCACCATCACGCCCGAGCGAAGGCGTCCCTAGCGGCAAGAAGCGCAGATTTGGCGGGATGTTCTGACGCGCTCGCAATGGGGTGAAGTCGAGGAACTATGCCTTTTACGATCACTATACTTTTCGTGCTTTTCGCACTTTTCGCGCTTGGCCAGTGACAGAGCGACGGTACGTCCGCGTTATCAACGCGATCAGTCAGCCGCAGGTGGTGGACGATAAGAATAATATAGCATAAAACATCGCTCCGCGATTGCACCCCTGCTCGCTCCACGCTCCCGCTGTGACGGCGCGAGGTATTTTCGCGGGCAGTTCGTTTTGTGCCGGTTCCGCTGTTCGTAGGAATGCCGAACTCCAGGATTAATTGCTGTGTTGTTGGGTGCAATAACAGCTACAGGAATACTCCGGGCACGCGTTTTTACCGTTTTCTATTTAGAGAATATGAACGGAATCGGCGTGAACGGTGGATCGCACTCATTCGACGACAAAAGTGAGTTTTGTGAATAGATGGGGTATTTTTTTTTCTGGGGTTGCATTTGCCCGTGATTCTTGATCTGCCGAGCAACACCTCTTCCACGACGCCGTGAACGTGCCCCGCGTCGAGGAGGTCCCTGCCCTTCTTCAGGTTAGCTCGTCGGTGGAAACTACATCACGTAGCTCTCTGAATCCAAACGTAATAATAATTGGCACGCTTTGCAGTGCCATGGCAGCAAAACACGAGCCGCGACGACGAACTCGGCTGCACTGGTTAAGTCGGCGCAGCGAATGCAGCGCCATGGCCGTTCGATGGAAAGCGTTTTTTCATTCAGCGGCCGTGACAGTGCAACATCTGGTATCGCCAGTTTCCAGCTGCCGCTGAGTTCGCTGCCGCGTTGGCCCGAGGGTGATAAGCTGTGATTGTTTGGTGAGTGAGACGGCCCGCGTTACACGTGCGCAGTTTCGCTCAACGGGCTCATAATATCTGGGGTTTAACGTCCCAAAACCACCATATCATTATGAGAGACGCCGTAGTGGAGGGCTCCGGAAATTTCGACCACCTGGGGTTCTTTAACGTGCGCCTAAATCTAAGTACACGGGCCTGAAACACTTTCCGCTCAACGGGCTCTCACCTCCGTTGTCTTCCGCCAGCTCATGTATTTAATGTTGCCGCGTTCGCCTGAGGATACACGAGGTCTGGCGAAAAGAAGCACTCGCGCTAACGCTACGTTCTCGGACAGCTGCTAACAATTTGACGTCTTTTGGAAGCAAACGGGAAAGGAAACGCCTCAAGCGAAGCATCAAAACACGGCGCAGTGGCTTGCCGCCGCCTGCGTTGTCTGCTCCCTTATCTCGCCAGATCTACTGCCGTGGCCGCTTTGACGCTGGAAGCAGTGCGCCACTGCGGCGGCTCCTAACGTATGCACGGTGCCCATAGCCCTACATGCCCAGTATCTACCTTTGGAATCGTGTTAATCTTGATTAAAAAAAAAAAAAACATGTATAAAATGACGGCTCCAAGTCAACGTGCTAGTTATAGCAGCTATCGCAATGCTAAATTGAGCGAACCCGACGAAACAGTGTTGTAATTAGATCCTGATGAAGGATACCCTGTTAACGCTCAGACACGAGCGTCAATGCCGCATTGCATTAAGCTACAGGCCAGCAGCGGGCGCATCGCGGTGGAGACTATACTAGAATCTAACAGAGGGGTATAATGGCCTTTAAAACAGACAAATAGAGGAAAGCTTGTGGTAGCATCTAAGTCCGTCGTTGTGTTCAGTGCACCTAGGGGCACTTCCCAATCTGACATGTCACGTCCCCCTTCTGGGCCATCACGCTCAGAATGCAATCCGGACGGTGGCTCTAGTTTAAACTCGGGAAGACGCAGAGGCAGGGTTCGCGCGCATATACGCTGACCTCGCACATCATTTTGACGATGGGCTCCCGCTGTCATAATCATGGGCGTCACGTACTGAGCAAGGAGTGTGGGAGAATCGCGACATGACCGCACGCAGCTGAAGGGTCGAGGGAGCCGTATGTAAGAGAACGCAAGGGTGTGAGGGCAAAGGGGTTTGCGGCTGTGGTATATAGGAAATACTTTGCAGCTTCCTTTCCCCGCCTTCCCTTTACCACTCTATCTCCCTTTCCCGAGCATCGAATAAATTGATGGGGTCTCTGTCAGCTTTAGGAACCCGACAAGCTGACTCCGTTCAATCTACTCAATATGCAAATTGAGTCGGGAACCACCACAACATTTCACTTTTTTTTATTCACTGCGTTATCATCATTAGCAATGCATTTTTTTGCAGGTGCGCTGTTTGAGCGGCCCGCCTGGCCGTGTTCAGAAAAAGGGTACCGAGGTAGCTTCTTCATGAGCCCACCAATTTCGCTGTGCTACTCCTCCTGTATTTTTTTCTTCGCTTATGTGGAGTTCCATTTTCCACGTGCACTTCCTGGTAGCATAATTCATCCTGCCCAAATTATTACTCTTCCTTTTTCTCAGAACTCACGCACGTAATAAGCTTGGGTGGATGTTTAACTAATGTTCTGAAGCGTAGCGCACAGCTCCTCCGTTTGCAAATCACGTATAGTACCACAGCAACGAGTCCTTGATAGCTGTCCACTAGGAACTGTCATTAAAATTTGCTTTATTTTATGAATTACTGTGCGGAATTACAATTTAAGATTCCTATAGCTAGGAGCGGCGGATGTTGAAGCAGTATACATATTACTGAAGTAGAACAAAACCTTTTCTTGCTATATAGTAAGAAGTTGCTCCTTTAGTAAACAAAAAGAGACTAAAAGCACGTGCACTCTTTAAGAAAAGAGAGCGAGAGAGACAGACAGAGATCAAGGCTCGTATCGACGTTCGAACACACCGTATTGTAATAGCCACAAAGAAAAAGAAAAAACTCACAGCGTCCCTTATGCAATCGCCTAAGACGACATGAAGGCGAAAGCTAACTTCTTTTTCTCATCTGGAGCGTTTAGCGCAGATTTATCAAGACGGGACAAGAAGGGATAAGACGTACACAGGCGCTAACTTTCAACGCATGATTTATTTTAATCCGGATCACACATACTTATACATTGAAGAACCAACACTCACGCATGCGCAAGTACAGTGCCGTCGAGGAAAACTAGTTCTTTGTTTGTCAAAGATAGTGACGGGGTACTAATACAATCCTTACCAAGCCTATGAATATTAGCTGATTCGATGATTAATACACGATATACGTCCAGTGTCCTACATATAGGACGCTTCTTTGATGCACTCTCACATCGCTATTTTTTTTTAGCTGATGACTAGCGCCACCTACAGCACATCAAGCAGGCCTCATTCTTAACGTATGCAGGCCTAGACATTGCTTGCTTTTCATGCTGCCACGTGCCGACCGCTTTCTCCGGGCAAACGCGTGCTTTGTGTAAAAGACGTCATGGAGAGGAAGAAGTGCAGTGTCGGTGTGCACGTGAAATGTTTAAAGGCTTACCACAACCGCATATAGCACCCCTAATGCCCAGTGTCCTATAAGTACAGGACGGCTTGAACAACAGTGCCGCGTTTACCTGGCAGTAAATGAAGAACTTGTGCTTTCTTTTGAGGGTAGAAGTACACTTTTTGTCAAAAAAAAAATATTTGTTTTGTCATTTTTTCTGAGTTTGGGCATATATGGTTTAAACGAGTAGTTTAGCACACTTCACATATGTCGTACCAACAAGGCCAGAAGTCAGCCCTTCTTTTTCTTCTCGGTCGATTATTTGATGCTGCCTCGTCACCCTCCGAAAGCTTTCTGCACCTAACGTGGTTTTCCACTGCCTCCAAGATCGTAGGCACCTCCTCTGGTTTTACACAGCTTCCGTAATCGGTCTACCTTTGACCAAGCTACCATGTCATGTGATGACATCATCACGTGACGTGATGTAACTGTGACGTCATGATGATGTCATAATGATGTCACAAATTTTATCGCTCTGTAACGCTATGATGGCGTCGTATGGGGACGTCATCATGTGGTGATGATTTTTTTGCATCACTCGTGTTGAGGCCACCGACGCGGTATGCCGGTCAATTTTCGCGTTTTAGTACGCATCTAAAGCTTTCGCTTTAATATTAGAAATACGTAGCGTGGCTTAAGTTTTCCCGTATCGGATTGCTTTTCCTAATAATATGTTCGAAGCTATGACTGCCTAAAAGATATATGTTTAAGAAGTTATGATATAAACGCTTCTTGTGAATATAGGGTGCTGCCTCTCTGCTTATGTATACGCTCTGATACAAGTACCGAAGGTACATATGACGCAGGCACTTGTATACATACCGGAGGCCAAGACAATTCGTGTGCGTTAAGTTTTTCAAGTAAATTTGAACACTTGAGATTTGAAGTTTTCTTTATCGCTGTGCACTGGAAGGTCGTCGTCTTTGTCTTTACCAATTGAAAATGCCTGCAACGAATAAGCTCCGTAGTGTAGCTTGCCTGGCTTGAAATGTGAACAAAGGTAAGAATTCGGGCGTACTGATAAAGCAGGTTCGATAAAGCATGGTCTTAATAACACGATGTCATACCGACGACAAACATAATAAAAATTAATATTAATTGCTCGGGTTTTACGTTCCAAAACCGAAATACGATTATGAGGCTCACCGTAGAGGGGAACTCCGGATTAACTTTACCACCTGGGGTTCTTTAAGCTATTCCTAAATCTAAGCACAGGGGTGTGTTTTGCATTTCGCCTCCATAGAAATGCGGTCGCCGTGGCCGGAAATCAAACCCTGACCCTCAAACTTAGCAGCGCGACCGACCCCTTACGTGCTAAGCTACCATGGCGGCTGCCTTAAAAGTTAGGCGAAGTTCCCTTAACAGCAGTCCCTATAACATAACGTGGCCGTATAGCGGTTAGTCTCGGATTGGGGCCACCAAATAACCGCCTAATTAAATACAATAGCAATGATCCCGGCCGTTTGGCTCATGAGCAGCGGAAGCTGCAGCGCGCTGGGAGGCCATCCTATTACACACTAAAGCTGATCCTGTGGGCTGCACTCCGTCGTTTCCACGACTGCTAGAAACAGGCGTTTTCATCATGAATCACTCGGCAGCCTCTCTCGGGCCCATGTTGATGGGTTGCCGTGGTTCGCCCTGTCTTTTGAGCACAGTGCAGCGTCATTGTAATCCGTCAGAGACTGCTGAGCCGACGTCTTCACGATGGTGCACCGAACAAGTGGCGTAAAGTATACAGCCAACAGGGCGCGCTTGTCGGGGTTCGCGGATCACTGGAAGGGCCGTACGTATCTGCCGACCCGTCATGGGCCGTGGCACGGCATACTTCGTCACGCTCGTTATTCGCAGCAAGGATTTATCCTCTAGCCATCACTGCTAACGCCCGCGGTACGGAACCGTGGATTGAATATTCATAAACAGCTCAGCCAGCTTTGACATGCCGCGACGCAACACGATCGACGGCGTACGTTACGATGGAGAGAGATTTCCTTTTTTTTTTTTTTGTTTAGTGCCGTAAACTATCTTTCGTCGCCTAGTGGAGTTGTAATTACGTGCAACATCTGAAGTCTAGCTCTCGGGTTTGCCCGCCATGACAGCCAACTAACTAACTAAGAAAACTTGCTGATGTAACTAAGAAAACTTGCTGAACCCATGACAGCCAACCTCTCCACAAACTCGGCGAAAAACGGTGAAGACGGCGTATTGTGCCTATATTTTGTTTGTTGCATGCTGCATCCCGTTGTGAAACAAATAACGACATAGCTTCGTGTCATGACGCGAAAGTCGTGCGAAAAAGCAACTTCCTCTTTGAAATTGAGAACTCATTCTCCTTATTCCTGCGTCTATACCAGAGTATTATGCGTGTCCCAGTAAAAGAAATATAGTGTACCAAATGTTTGCACTCAAAGAATTGTATTGGAAGAATCCTCAACCACTGCATTCATGTCGATGTTTATAGACCATGCTAAAAGTTTTAATGACGTTAAAAAATGTCCCAGTTTAGCCGCAAGGACGAAGCAATGAATGCGATAGCAAGAAATTGGAATGTCACACGAAGAACGACAAGAAGCTCGATACTTGCAGCGCGCCGCTGAAGCAGAAAGAAGGACGCCCGAAAAGAACGCACAGGTATTCACAGGTAGACGTATTAGAAAGACTCTAACACAGGGCAAGCGTGAACTAACAACTGTCACAGTTGCTACGTCTTTGTGTTTGAGCAAAGCGCTGCAAGTGTCGACTATGGAGAATCAGACGCTCTTAGATATCTCTTTTTATTTTAAACTGCGACGCGTGGAGTGACCCTTCTGCATCTCCTGCCACGCGGGGGCGTCTGACGCAATGTGTGCCCAGTGTTCTTACTTTTTTTTCCCATCACGAGTGGGTACAGAAAGGGGCCACTTTTTCATGCGCATCTCAAGGGCAGTTTTCAAATTGAAAGGACAGGTAGGAGTGTTGCGTGATAGAAAGCACGCTCATGCTCCACCGAGATTTGCGTACCGCCAGCGGTAAATGGTAAACGCAGCGTGCTGGGGAGCGTGGGGTCGTTGGTTCAAATCCCCGGTCAGGTGCTTCGGAACATTTTTCTTCTGCTTTATTTTTCTTTCTGCCTTTTTACATATATGTATACATATGCATACATATACATATCCGGGACGTGACGGCGACGGCAAAAATCCGCAGAGAGTGTCCATATAATTGCTATCGCAATAAAAGGTGTAGAATAATGGAGCGTATCTGGACTGTTTAGGAAGAAGTTTCGCAGTTCCGGAAAGAGTAAATAGGGAGCGACAAACATTAAAGTTTTTTTTCATTTTGCAACCACTGCTGCAAAAATTACTTTTCCATGTTCAGTCAGAATAAATGACAGAGGACATATCCACTTACCAATGTCACACTAAGCGTTTTCTAAACAGACGTTTTCATTAATGATGGGATATGACAGCGTACGTTGAAACAAGGACGACATTCGTAGAATAGACGAACGGAAAATAACCAATAGCGCAACAAAGGCTGAACTCTCGAGAATTCACGTCGACCTTTTTTTCCTAAACGAACTTTAATGCAAAAGTTGTTAGACAACCCACATCGACCGAACTTGGACATCCACCATTTCCAAAACGACAAGAAACGAAAATAATAGAAAAAGGAAGCGCCTACTCAATATAAAGAACAGCGTTGGGAACATAGATTGTGATTGTAGTGCACAGGCGCTTCTCCAGACATGCTTCTCGCTCACACAAAAAAAAATGGCCGCGTATCTGCGCGCTTCGCTGCAAATGTCGTCTAAAGACGATAGAAGAGGCGCTGCGTGAGATATGGACGCCATCTGGCAATACGTCGGGAAACATGAGTGCTGTGTTGCGGGCTGGTAGTCCCGGCGCAGCAGCAGGCGAAGACCGGCGGTGACCAACGCGACCGGCGGGGACGCCAGCCAGCCCGAACACGCGGTTTGGCGCGAAGCGCCGAAGCAGAAGAAACGTCCGCACTCAACGAGTACTCTCCGCACACTCTTTTTATTTACACGTCACCTGGGTAAAACAGGAATGCCAGAGCGGCGCCCCATGGCATTCGTACAGTGCAATACTGAACCGAAACCGAAACACAACAATGAGCTCGTGCAGAGGGCACGGAGGAAGGCAAGTTTCAGCGCAGCTTAAAAAACTAGGGTCTCTAGAATTACGTATCTATGTAATTTCTATCAAAGGAACACACCACCTAATACTTACCTAGTGATGTTGCGCGTCAGATATGCGTAATGTTTGCTTTTTGATCAACAATGTACACAAGTATGAACCTAGTCGGCCGTTCAAGGTGGCTGGCTCTTGGGCAAGTGGTTCAACTTTGGCCGGGTGGCTGAATCGAGTGACGTGCCGACAAACAGAAAGACAGAAAGACAGACCGAAATTTCTGCGTTTAAGTTCCCCAAGAAAGACTATCGTCTTTAAAAGGAAAACACAATCTACTTTCCACAGCCCCGCACCATAAGACCAATATCGCGAGGCTATAGCATATCTTCGCTTCACTTTGTATAAAATGTTGTTCTTTTTCTTTTTCTTTTCTTTTGTCATCTTGTATTTTGTATCCACGCTCTGTATATCGATAACGTGATTGCGTCATTGTACGCCTTGTCATTATAGTTGTTGTAATTCGTAGTTTTGCAGTGATTTGTACCCTCACCTTGCTCATTGCTACTACTGATTCTCATGTATTGATTACCTGTTGTTTTGCATGCTAGAAATGATTGCTTCGTGTTTCTTTTCTGTTTCATATGTATGCCCTCCCTGCAATGATCTCCTTGTGAGATCGGCAGTATTGTTAAATAAATAAATAAATAAATAAATAAATAAATAAATAAATAAATAAATAAATAAATAAATAAATAAAATAAAATGCGCAGCGGTTCACCATCTTTGCAAAACCATCTGAGTTGTTTCCGTTACTATAGTTTGTTTATAGAAAGAACTCGGGGCACGGAAGAGATATAAGTGGGCGAGTGCGAATCGCTCTAGAGACCGTATGTTATCACCGGCACCATCCTTTGGGCATAAAAGAATGCTCCGCACTTTTTCACAAAAGAGTGTAAAATATGCATGCGGAAATAAATTCCTTTTCTTTCTGTCCGGCTTTCCCGTCATGCGATTCACCCTGTTCGATGGTGCGTCATTTTTTTTTTTTTTACGAAGACCGTGAAACTCCTTTCGCATCGTGTCTGTTGATAAAACAGAACAAGGAAAACACTCTTGAAATAAAGGCCGCTTCGACAGCCCGCCCGTTTTCTAACAAACGCCACCTGCTTCACTATCGCGCGCTTCGTGTTCTTGCAAGTTGTAAAATGTGTCCAGCCTTCGATATATCTCATCCGTTCGCCTCCACCACTGAAGCCTCTTCTGTATACTACATCAATCGAGCAGCCGTTATCCGCCTCTCCGCACCGCCGTATGATTTTGTCTCCTACCCGTTCTGCTCATCGGCCGTTGAGTTAGGAATACCACGCAGTTTACTTTTTTAAAGACGATAGCCTTTCTTGGGGAACTTAAACGCAGAAATTTTGGTCTGTCTGTCTTTCTGTTTGTCTGTCTGTCACCCGATTCAGCTGATTCAGCCACCCGGCCAAAGTTTAACCACTTTCTGAACGCCCAGCCATCTTGAACTGGTATACGGCGGTTCATACTTGTGAACATTGGCGATCAAAAAGCAAATATTACGCATATCTGAGGCGCCACATCAATACGTTAGTATTAGGTGGTGTGTTCCTTCACTAGAAAATACATAGATGAGTAATTCTAGAGACCATAATGTTTCTTAGGCTCCGCTGAAAATGCTAGTGTTTCTTAGGCTGCGCTGAAAATGCGACGCTATGAGTGCTATGAGCCAGATGCGGCGGTTCAACGTAGATGAGCAGGACTCGTGTAGTATGGCCGGCACAAGACTATCTTCTTTCAACGACATTTGCAGCGAAGCACGCAGATACGCGGCCAATTTTTTTCTTTCTTGAAGACGGGTTCTATCTGACGCATAAGCAATGCTACGTGCACTATGTGGAATTTTCCGCGGTGGCTATACGAAATTTCTTATACGACTCACGCCCATCTGTATTGGTTTACCTGAAAAACCTCCTCTTCGAGCCCTTATGTTGTTTTTTGGAGTGTCCTTTAAAAAGCTGTCCAAACTACCAATATATAACGTATTAAGGTAGCGCACGAACCCTTGAACGAGCAATGCATAAATCATGTCCCGTTTATTCACGATCGATGTCCTGTATGAGTCTCCTTTGAAGTACGACAGATCTCGGTTCTTTTTTCCGTGTGTCTTCGATTGGTTCTGGTTAACCGCCCTGTCTTTCTTTTGCTCTTATTCTCTCATGTGAGTTCGCGCAGAAGTAGGTTAAAAGATGCAAGAATATCTAGATCTCTGAACAATGTCGGGAAAGAATAAATGAATGAAAGAAAGAAAGGTTGGTTTATGGTTAAGAAAGGGAAATTGATAACCACCCGTTTGTAGCACGAAGCCACAAGGAAATCCGTCCAGATTTCCTTGCGGCTTCGCGCTACAAACGGCCGGTTGTCAGTTTCACTTTCTTAACCCTTTTGCCACCTTGTGGGATTCCGCAGAACTGATTTGCCATAGTTTGTTTGTGGTGTTTAACGTCCAATAGCGACTCAGGCTATGAGAGACGCCGTATATTCTGGGCTGCGGATAATTTTGACTATACACCGTTGCATTTTTTTAACAGTACCGAGGATGAGCTGAGCGCAGGATATGGTAGCGTCGAATATTCTCGAAAGGTAACGAGATCTACCGGCGATGCACAAGCACACAAAGCACACTGACCTGCGAGCACCGTCTTTTGCGCTGTTTACTTTGACATATGTTTCAGTAATCTTTAAGTAAACAGCGCCGCATCACGGGGCACATCGGAGAAATGGTATAGAGTACGTGCATGCGCGTTATGCGCGCAGTCAAGTGCAAATGCCCTCGGCTGTGTTGTTCTGCTAGGCGCATTCGATACCGATGCTTTCTGCTGCGTTATAAGTCCCTTTGTTTTCTTCTCTCATTTTTTTTATGAATGCCACAGGCATCCACCTGCAAAGCGTGAGCGTCGAGGAGGCCGAGACACGCCTATTGATGTCGCTCTTTTGGGGCATCAGCGTAGCAGACGGCGCTGGCAGTTCAATGTGCTATGTATGCTTGCGCATCGTCGGCAGATCTCGTTACCTTTCGAGAATATTCAACGCTACCATATCCCCCTCTCAGCGCTCCCGCGATAGTGTTAAAAAAAAAGGCAATGGTAAACACTGGCCTCTAGCATTTCGCCTCCATCGAAATGCGATCGACCACCGCGGCCGGGATCAAAACCGCGTCTGTCGGGTCAGCAACCGAGCACGGCAGCCACTGGACCACCACGGCGACTTGAAAAACATAAGCGAAAAAAATAAACGCTGGAACTAATGGCCACTTGAATGCATATGTTTTCACGTAATATGAAGCGATTCAGCACTTGTCTTCGCAACTTTTATTGAGAATGTGTATATCATACATCAAATGTTACTTGTAATCACGCGCAACAGGCTCCGTTTATTAAATGAAATTGAGGGCTTAATTTTTTTTCAGCAGTATCTTAACTCGTACCCACCATGCTATTATTCTTTCATGCATACAAATATCAGCTACAACTGCATCGTTCCGGTAAATTTATCACATCTTTTAGATGTTTGAGGTATTATCCGGAAGCACTCCGTTTTTGGTTTTCGTGTGCCTGGCTGTGTCCTTGTTTTCACCAAGCGCGTTCAACTAGTCCATTTCCAACTAGCCCAAGAAACAGCACAATTGAAGAGGTTTATACTTTTATTTGGTTAATTCTACATTACATCACCATAACGCACGATTTATTATTGGTCCAAGGGTTCGTAAGTGACTTAAGTAAGTACATTCGCCAGCGTAAAGCCCCCATAAACTCAAAAGTTTATAGTATTCCACGAAAATTTCGTTTCGTCTGCTAGATAACTACAAAACGTCATTGCTGTCACCTTATGCAGAATTTTGGCTCGAGTCTTTGAGGTCATTGTCTAACAAAAGCCGTGGCTTGACATTTTCGGTCTGCATTGTATGTAGTTTCGCTAACCCAGTGTTAACCATGAAATGCTCGAGGGGAGGGGGGGGGGGGATTAGCGTTGCTGCTTCAATGTAAGCAGAAACTTCAGCGCGCTGGAACTCTTCGAGCGCCCACTAATTTGCTGCGCGAGAGAACGAGCTGGAAAGTCAATACAAGGACGCAGCAGGAAGTGCGTCTGGTCGATAACGCTAACCCTCGCACGCAAGGGCGACAGCCGTCGTGCGAAGCGACAGGCGACAACCAACACATCAGGAGGTTTGTGCCTCTCGAAAACTTCAGCTGCTTCGTCGCTTCAAGTTCTTTCATTGTACTTTGTTTGCATGGGTGCTTGTGTATATGTATGTTGTAGCGGGGAAGGAGGATGGGATTGAACGTATAGTGTATAGCTGTGAGCTTGAGTGTGCGTGTCTGTGTGTGTGTGTCACGGCGAGGAGGGGGAGGGGTTGAGTCTGAGTGTGTTATATTGTGTACGCTTTTACGCGGTGATGGAGCTCTCGTTGAAGATTCTAATAAGTGTTACCATGTGGTATGTGCCCAAATATTCAAAAGTTCGACAGCTGTAAGTTTCCAAGTTTTGAAATGTCAAAGCTATTGGGTCGTCTATCATCGTCCTTAGTTGCTACAAATTGTCACTAGAAAACAACATTCGTTTATACCTATGTGCGGTTTGATATTGCGTAACTTGACACCCATAGTAGGCAAAGACTGTGCAAGCACGTACTGTGCAAGCACGTAACATTGTTTTAGCCGTTGGACAAGCCAGCCAGCCTTCCGACTGCCATAAGCACGTAACATTGTTTCTGTGTGGAGCAGTCCCTCAGTGGGGCTTATAAGCTAATACAAATGAATAAAGATAACCATGAAGGAAAGAAAGGCTAATGGCAGATATTACAACTGCGGATCACCGCGTGTTTGAGGTGACAAACACAGGAACGCACGCTCGCCTTGCTTTATGGAGGCGACGTTCAGGGATAAGCGGCCAAACGCCATTACGCAACGCCGAAAAAAAGCGTACTTTGCGCGCCCAGCTCTGGGACCCCGCACACCGCCCGCCACATCTGCTTGCATCGGTCTTCTATTGTGCACCCGAGCTCCCTTCCGCAGCAATTAGCAATTCGTCCGCTGGTACCTTCGCTTGGCGTACCACCACACACGCCTCCTCCGTCATTCCGCCCTCTCGGTCTCCTTAAGTTGGCTCTCTGCTCGCATCAACAACTTCGCCTACTTCCGCGCTTGTTTAGTTCATTTTCAGGACGCCCGCTTTCCGGCGCTCGACAAATTTTCGCTAGCTGAACGTGACGCATCACTGCCTCGTGAATTCGAATATAACAGCACTTGAGCCCTGTGCCCCATGTAGTGGTGCACTGGCGAAAATCGCGCGAGGGCGACGCACTTTTGCGCATGAAAAGAAATATTGGGCAGACGAGAATTCGAAGAACTGCTCTTTCCTCTCGCTCTTTCTATTCCTTGTTTCTACAGTATACTGGGAAATGGCTGCACGATGGTTTATTTCTTGTATAAGTCGTGATAGATCTTTAGAACAGAAAGCAGCTTCTGAAGCGCGTGCGCGCCGGTGTTTGAGCGTGCATACGAAGCTGTACAAGTGCTGCTGCAATAATTCAGGCCTTTTGGCATTGTCAGTTAGTGAAAATTGTACGTTGTTTCTACGTCACGTGTATACGGAACCGAGAAACGTGCTAAATTCGATATAGTTATTGTTTTGTTTTGCTCGTCGACAAAGGACGTTGCATAGTGAAGTCACATCCGTGCTACTGTGCAAGCAGTTACTGGGTACTGGAGGTTGACAATTACGCAAGCGTATAGAAGTGAGGGGAAGACAGAAAATTAGGTGGGTTGATGAGATTAAGAAGTTTGTAGGTATAACGTGGCAGCAGAAAGCACAGGACCGGGTTGATTGGCGGAACATGGGAGAGGCCTTTGCCCTGCAGTGGGCGTAGACAGGCTGATGATGATGATGATGATGATAGAAGTGATGTGGTTACAATTTTACCGTGAGTGTTTCAGAAACTTCACATAAATTTTGAGATAGGTCGTCGTCTCGAAAACGAGGACTAAAATAAATCACGAAGCCTGTGTCAAATGTATCGAAATGACGTGAGTACCTCGGATGCAGCGCTATACATTGTCGATAGTCAGGACACATTACACGATGCTGCAGCCCAGCTACATCTATACTGTCATTTTCGGACGTCCTGTTTTCGGTGCCGCTTATTCAATGGGCCGAACTTCAGTGCAACGGAAGAAGTTTGGTGGTCAAATTTCATCTTTCTAATATCTTCGAAAAAAGTAAACTGTCGTAAGACACAAAGGCTGATAACGTACGCTAATTGCAAGCGAAAACTGTCGTAAATAAATTTTACTGTATAAAGGCCTCCATACAGAAATCATGCTTATGGCATGTCAAACATTATTAAAGCGAAGCTTGTTACGAGTGACAAATTTTGGTGGCAGTGGCGGCGGCGTTGTCCAGAAAAATCCGGCGCCGGTGAGTGTATCGAAATGCTGCCTTCGAAGGTGCGCCGGTCGCACATTTTGTATGCGCCGTTTTCCAATGACTGATGCTCTCTCGATCGTGGACTTGTCAGACAAGTTATAGATCAGTGATATGGCAATATAATCATTTAACGAAGAGACATTTCACTAGACGCTGCTACATTTCATTGTTGCCTGGGCATGAACGCGCGACAACCGTTCTTGGAGAATTCCCGGCATGGAGAATGAAAACAGTTACGAGAAAGCATTGCGCAATGCCATTTTTCTTTGGCATGAACAGTACTTTTCTAACTGATCGTATACTCGCTTCGTGGACTGGTTCGCGTTAGTCGTTCGGAATATTTTCTGAAGCTCTTATTATCAGAATAATTAACAACCTTGAAACAGGGGCTGGAGATACGTATAAATTGCGAGACGTGGCGTGCAGTAATTATACACGCTGCGTTTAGCCAGTAACCTCATTACCATTGCGTTTATTGTGTAATCGCTATTATTATAAATTATGACATCCTTTCCGTCGTTCTGCAGCAGAGAAAACGATCACTCGTATATTGCTACCTCGCAGTCCAGTCTTATATCTTCGGAATAAATCTAAAAAAGAACATTCACCAAAGGGCAAAACTACAGAAAAAAGATCTAAGATGAAAGAAAATCAAGAAAGCGAAAAACTGTCTGGGAACAGCTGAATAATTTTGAGAAGCTCGGCCACACGAGCGGAATCGTTAAATTATAGCCTCGTAGAGCTTTTTTTTCTAATTAACTTTTTCTTCAACAGCCAATGTCATGAGCGATTGCACAGAAGTTTTAAGTGGCTCTACCTTTTTTTTTCTCAAGCTTGCTTGGGAAACAGCTATCCTAATCTTTAATGCCTTCCGGCTCGAACGACAGAAAGCGTACCCATAAATATTCCGTGTACTCATTTTCACGGTGGATCCACCGCTCTGTGAATCCAAACAGAGGGCGCTGCTCGAAGTTCTGGTTTACGTGAACTCTTTGTGGTTCAAACCGTACAAAAAAACTTGAAGGACGCTTGAGCTTCGTCTGCAATAGAAGAACACGATAGCGTAATAATTGGGCCACGTGCGCATCGCCTTTAACCATGCCTCAAGGAAATGAACGTTTGTGCGCGTAACATTAAAAGTATCCTAGAATACCTACTGCAAAAACAGTTGCAAAGTGCCCACTATGTATAATGCTTCCATTTGCAAATTCAGGAAGTACCCACTACCCCTTCGTAAGGTGCGACGCGCACCTGCGCAGCTGCACAGTTTGTAATGGATAGGCAGTTTTAAACCGCCCACTCGTTGCGCATTTCATATGTTTTGACACCAGGTGTTATTCTACGATTCTGCCACGAAGCAATATTACATGAGTTAAAGAGACACCACCACAACATGACATTCTCATGGCGTTTTTTAGGGGCGAAGCTCCTTATAGCGGCACCCGTTCGTCCCCGTCGTAGTAGTGTGTAACCAGTCTTAAAAACGGAGGGGGCGTGCACGCATGAAGGCTCCCTAAAGACAATGCGCTGCGACAGTACGTGATATGTATCGCCCTCTCCTCTCCTACGCTTCCCCCTCTTTCTTTTCTCCTACGGTCCCCCCCCCCTGTGAGGCGCCGCGAGGCAAGAGTGGGGGGGGGGGGACCTCAACCTGCTGAACCATTCATCTGGTAATTTAACGACCGCACTATTACAGACCGGTCTTAAGTCAAAACGAGAAAGAGAGCAACACTAATCGCATCTCATCTACAGATTCAACACGGTCGAAAAAAGGTATAATTGAGAACTCGGGAACGCTTGCCGCGATGAAATCATTGTCAACTATTTAACTATATTCACATGGAAACCGTGGCACTGCAAGTACCGCTGGTACCGGACCGCTGAATTATACGTGCGAAGATAGATATAGGTAGGACAGTAGCGTTAAGAGAGCTTTGTGTATTCCGATAATAATGTGTATGATGCTATAATTTGCACGAGGTGGTGTTGGCGTATGCTGATATAAAGTAAAGAGAATTGAAAAGCAAACAATCCTCTGAATAGCTTGAAAACGGAAATATACCAATAAAGAGTAAAAAGAAACTTGTGGTAATTATACTGCAATTACAGGACATTGGGCGTTGTTTTTGGTAATATTATTGCTGCACATTAGAAATTGCACTTTCTTTGAGACTACAATTATACTCCATAACGCGCGGTGCTGTCGCGTGACTAAAGGCTTAGCACACTCAACAATTTCGAAACTGAGCGAGGGTACGGTTAGAAAGCACTATTTATTTGCACGTAGGCAATTCGAACCAGAGGAACAGAATGATAGAAACTAGACTCTTTCACAAAGGAAGGACTGCGCAAAAAACACAGCACACGTTGGTGTCGCCGTCTTTGTCCTTGGTGTGATGTGTTTTTTGCGCAATCCTTCCTCTCTGAAAGAAAACACCAACTATACCATAAACGTGTGCTACTAGGAACGACACAAATGTGACGTTCTGCAAGTGTGTATTACAAATATGGAAAAACAACCTCCTATAAAAATACGTTAAGTTCAATTATGTGTGTTTGACTTATTATTACTGATAATTTCTTACCTCGTGGAACGTGTTCCTGTGGAATGAGGGCAGGGTGTTGGATAGCTTTTATGCACTGCGACGTTTCTTCGTTCGCAGTAGTAAATTCAGCTGGGTTTTTGTAGATCGATCTACAAAAAATACAGGTTCTTAAGTTTGCACTTGAAGCTTTCTTTGGAATTTTTAGAACAAAAATGCAGAATACTTAAAAAATATTTGGACATGTAATACAGCAGTAGTATAAAAACAAAAAAGGCATGATTAACAGGAATGTCCGGCCGGCTATGCATGCTAAATCTATGATACATTCAGGGCATAATGTGTGCACCTGCATGTAGATATGACTCTTATGATTGCCTGTTAGACTGAACAACTCTCTATATTCACAATAGATTGGCTGCCCAAAATCGTGCACAATTGATATCGCTTGTGTGCGCTCAAACACTTGCATATATTTGAGTATATAATGCGAAATAAAAGCCATACTACGACATATATTGCGTTCTACTATACTTCCCTTCCCATCTAGTAATTAACTGAAGGCTCGAACCACAAGCTTGGCTCCTTCTTTTTTTTTTGCGCAAGTGTACTCTGTTAGCTTACACACCGACCTTACAGAAAAGCACGTTTTACAAGTATGAACGGAACCCAGCATTTAAATAGTAGCTCCATTTTACTCTGACAGCGCCTACAACCAAGCACCTCGGCCATTATTGCGACGTACATTTTCTATATTTAACAGTCACCTCTCAATGTGCCCCATGTTGCTTTATTATGTAATGTTTACTTTAATAAGGTGGATTTCTTGCCTCGCGGAACGTGTTCTAATGGAACAACGGTTTATCTCCAGGCAGCTGCTATCCACTGCGATGTTACTGCCATTTATATGATTGAATTTCGTGAATTGCTCCTAAGTTCTGACTTGTAACCGAAACGGCATTTTTGTACTCTGTGACTAAAAAAAAGCCGCATATTCAAATGCATTTGATATTGCGTTACTGAAACAACGCGAAACCCACATATATGTTAATTACCGAAAAAAATGATGCTAACTGGGCATTGAAATGTCCACTTCGCTTCGATGCTGGGCACAAGAAAGCTCGACAGTCTTGACACTGGAGCTACCGGAGCAATTTGGGTGCAAGTGGGCGCATGACGGTTTTTGTTAGACGATGTGTGACCTACTCTTTATTTTATTTGAAATCCCCGTTTCTTTTTTTACTTGGCATAGTATATACAGTGTCGTTCGTGTCTTGCTGTGTTGGGTGCTGTGTAGGGCGTTCATTTTACTCTGTATAGACATATGGGTAACGATAGCCACTACATATTTAGAACACTCACAGCCGGCGCCAATGTGTCGGTGGACTGGTGCTCTATAACGTAATAAAAACGCATCTCTCTTCAAGCGATGATGCTGACGATACGGTAAATGTTTGTGCTGCTCTCCCCAGTGCCTGCAATATTCAAGAAAAAGAAACTTCTCAGCCGGGACAGCGTGTCCTCTCAATCAGGTCCCTTAAACTATACAGAGGCGTTTATCGAAATGTGAAGAAAGGCGTAAAGCGTAACAAAGACTGTTCTTGGCTGGAGTTGAAACTACGATGTTCCGCAGAAAACAGGTCAACACACTTAAATTAAACGGTTATCTCTAAGTCTCGAAGTGAGTGCTATTGCGTTAGGCAAGCATGTACTGCAGTAAGGTTTTAGGGCACTAAACACGTACCAACATCATTCGCTACTACAATGTATTTCCTCTTTTAATGTCTGCCTGAGCCTTGAATGCGCAATATTAAGCAAGATTCACGAATAGCAAAATGCCCATAAACCGCCTGCTATATATTTTATACTTTCGTCATTTCATTATCCTCTTGGCTTAAGTAAAGGGACTCAAAACACAGACACGGTTCTCACTGGCACATATACGAACCGCCTGATCACGACATCCAGAAATAACTTCTGTTCTTCATCTTTCAAAATCACCGCCAATATTTTCTTTCATTTTCCTTTCTCTCGATCTCTATATGGGACTTGTTCTTGCGAAATTTTCCTTTATCAAGATTTTAGATGTTGGTGTCCTTTCCTTCTCCTTCTTTAAGTACTCTCAAACAGAGCTTAAGCTGCTGCAGCTCGCAGTGAATGTCGCTTTATATCTGTAGAACTCCCTGTCAGCACCAGAAGACAGCTTCTTGTGGTTTTTCTTCATTGCTTTAAGGGTTTCACTCGTGATATATTTCGCACAATTCCTTCGTTTCGACTGTTAAGCTTCTTCTGCCGCTTGTTTCCGCTTTTTTTTTCACACTTCCTCCTACTGGGATGTTGCTGGCGTCTGTGGCACCTGTACCACACTGACGAACAGTTACAGAAGAAAAAAGACATAAAGACAAAATAGCGAAGAACAGAGAGAAAGTGTGTGATGGAGGAAGGAGGCGGAAAAGCGAAATCTCCGTCAGAAATGGCACCTATTTTGGCGCGTCCGATGAGATAGTGGAGGGGGCTCAAATATATCGAGGCGATCGGGATAGAAAGAGCTTCTTCATTTGTCGAGAACTACTTGAAGGGCCGGGCACGGGCCAGCGGCAAGTCATATATTGTGCAGTGTATGACCGGCTACGTATGCTCTTTTTTTATGCGTATCCCTGAATTGTGTGCGTGTCTCATTTTTGTTCACCTTTGAGCATTTTTTGCCACGTTTGTTGTGATAAGTGCTCCGCACCGATGTTAAAAAGATGTCGATGTCACCCTGGCTTGTGTACCTCTCTAACGAGAGCGTCACCTTGTTACTGTGCACTCGGTTAAACATTACCTTTTTTCTTTCCGTTTTGCTTCTAATTGATTTCTAGGCTACATGCACTACTTGCAACATACTGAATATGCATGTAGAAGGATGTATTTTTTCAATATTGCCTGGAAACCATCTTTACAGAACTTTGGGGCAAAGCGCTGTTTCCACATCACTCGTGGTGTGCATCCTCGTTCCCAGAGCAAGATAAACGCTCGCTTTATCCTTGAAATTAGTATGTAGTTAGCAAAAGCAATGTGAATTTTTCCAGGCTATACTATGTGTGCTGAACTTTACCTAACATTCAGAATATTTTGGCAGTATATTTGTCTATATATTAACATGCCAAATTACTACAGCTGTGCTTTCATTATACCCATTCATCATTCGCTCTCCTCGAGTCGTGTTTGTGGCACTATATTTCTTTTCCCGCTTCTATTCTACGATTCCTGTCTTCACTGAACGTATCTCTTCTATATATAATCTTGTTCTCACCTTAGGACCGTTATCATCACCAGTGCGACATTTATTTCCACATTCATCATACTGTACTACTAGATTTTTTTTCTTTCGCTACCACCTTATCACCCAGTTGTCACATTTCTATTTCTACCAACTTCCTACTCTAACACCTTCAACTCCCGTCGCTAACTTCTTTTTTCAGCTTAGCGTGCCTTAACACTACCCAGACATCACAAAAGCTCCTTTCGTTATGAACATTGAACAAACATGAAAAAAAAAAAAACAGAGACAGCGCGATGAAAAGACAAAGAGCAGGCAAAGATCAGGCCATGTTAACGATTGTCGCTGTCGTTTTTCTGAGTTCGTCTTTGGTTAAGTATTGCTCTAACTCGTTCATGTCGTCGGCTTCTTCCGGCTGCAACGCTCTTGTGAAGATCGGAGTCGCAGGCGAGGAAATGACGTGCCTATGGGGATGGCGTTTCGATGTCAAGATGGCTGCACTTCCGGACTCGCCTTTTACGCTTCGCGGTTGATGCTCCCCGAGCTTTATTTTCTTTGGTTCTTATACCCTTGCACTTTTACGAGGATGCGTCAGGTACGTGCCCTGCCATTACGCCCTCTCGAGTCTCGCTACATTGCGCCTCTCATCATCGTTCTATGAGCAACTAATGGCGCTGATAAGGACCTTCGGATTTCTGTTTACCCAGCGGACGCAAGTCAAGCGACGAAGTAATATGTTCCTATTACGCCCTTTTATTTTTCTATATGCCGTATATTTGCGAAAAGAAGCGTCTGTGCGTGTCAGTGGCAGATCAACGGAAACAACAATGCCCTTGCAGTGTTAAGTTGCGGCGAGTGAACAACCTAATGTTATATGCTGATAGTGAAACCACAAGAGGGACAATTCTTTTACTCACTCAGGTTGCCTTTCTTTTTTTTCACCCATTTACTACTCGAGTCTCGTTTTTCTTATTTTCTTATACTCATGCGTGCTAGGAAATAGCGACGGGCAGTGCTTTTCCCATTCACTCCGTATTTACCGAGTTGACAAGCAAGATTAGCCTACGACAACGATGTGGTTTTGCTAAATCCTGAAGCTATAACTGGTTCTCTGGTAGGATTCTATCTAATAGCAGAAACACGTCGGTGGAGGCCAATATTCTGCGACAGTAAGAAGTGGTGCGCGCTGAAGGACGAAAAAGAAAGGCTGCAACGAACGGAGTACACTGCACGAAGTGCGATAAGACAACACAACTTTAGATGATTTCCCACATGTAGTGCGGAAGGGACGAAAGACGGAAGATAACTTTTCTTTTTTTGTGCAAGTTTCGAAAGCATCCCCTTAGGCCTCGTAAAAAAAGTGTCAAAAGCCCACGTCTGAATTTAATCAGCGCAGCGTGTCTTGTAGCGAACGATGGAATGAACCATGTGTCCAACAATCAACGTCGGGTGGTCGACCAGGCATGAGGCACATGTAGTTAACCATTTTCGTTCGCCAGCTCTCTTTAGTTAACTTCATCGTGGCAGGCTGCAAGCCCTGAGCTCATCATAGCTAGCTTCGGACGCGCGAAATATCACAGGAATGGAGGGAAATCAGTGCCAGTCATTTGATTACCTTCTGAGCAACGAAATGGTGGTCCCGCAAGCAACCGCAAAACGAAGCCGACGTCTCTAAGAGCACTTTCTAGTTGTTAGTTTGATTTTTTAATTTTTTTCTGGTAGGCACTTTCGACTGAGCATGCGAAGGAGAGATCTAAAGCACGCGCATGCAGTTTTGCCTCCGGCTATGCGCGTTCCCAAGTCATTGGGGCACGGGTAATCGACTGAGTACCGACATCCTTGATTTCTACCTGCGATTGCGAACGGCGAGTTGCGGCTCGAGGCGATCTGCGGTGGCACTCATGCGAGGAACACGGCGTCAGTGGCTAAGCGGAGAAGACAGCATACACATGAAGGTGGGTGACGTAATCAGGTGGTGGGGTTCGATAACACAGAGTGATAAGGCAGACATTACGCAATTACTGCATGCCTTCGGGTGAGTAAACATATAATCTGCGGGTTACACTGTGACTTTTCACTCAAGAAAAAAATAAGTTCACTATATAGAACTGTAATAATAATAATAGTAATAATAATAATAATAATAATAATAATAATAATAATAATAATAATAATAATAATAATAATAATAACAATAATAATAATAATAATAATAATAATAATAACACGTGGGATTTGAAGTGGCAGAACCACGCCGTAGTGGAGGCATGCCATAGTGGAGGGCTCCGAAAATGTCTACCACCTGGGGTTTTTTAACATGCACTTGCATCTAAGTACACGGGCCACTAAGATTTTGCCTCCATTCCAGTGTGACCACCGCGGTCACCACCAACCCAGCCGCGGTAGTCGGATCGATCGCTAGATTTTATTAGCAGTGATACCTTCACTCTCGCTAGATTTCGTTACGTCACACCCGGATGCGCCAGCATCCGGTTCTAACCCAATGAAATGTAACGAAAGTAAAGGTATCACAGAAAGTGATCACTCGAGAAAACAGCCGCTTTGGGGGTGACTGCTGAGAAAGCAGCGGTCGCGCTGTAGGTTGCAAATCTTGTAACAGGCTGGTCGCTCAACCAGTCTTGACAACTGTGATTTTGTGTTTAGGTTTTCGCGCATGGAAAGATGGCTGTGACCCCTGTAATCAAAACAGCTGCACCTTTGTGAAAACCGCGCTTCCCCACACACTGCCTCCTCGGTTTCGTGTTTGCCGTCGCTCCCATCGACGTTTCTTCCAAGTGCGCTTTCCCGGAGTCACCGCTATGTCAGTACGGCCTCGTCAGTCGCCCGGTGAAGAGATATGTTTCTTCAAGACGAAGTTGGGTTTATCTTTGCTTCGCCTTCCTGTCGTGTTTATATTGCCACTACTGTCGTGGTTGTTACCGATAAGAAAAATAAAGAAACGTTTCTTTTTTTTCGGATAGTGGTAAGACGCTGCGTATGTGCCATGGCACGAGCTCACGGCGTTGCCTCTGCGCGTATCGCGCAGAGGCGCGTATAACGTAGCAACGTAACACAACGTAGCAAGGCCTCATATAAACGGAGTACGTGTTTTTACATAGGTGTACGTCGGCCGGCGCATATGGCCGCGTGCAGACAAGGTGGGGGCGGTGTGCATGTGCGTTCATGGTTTCTCTCGATCAGCTTCACTATATATAGAAGCAAGGTAATATGCTTATGGTGCTTCTGAGCACGCACTTCCGCGTGACAAGACCTCCGCTCCTTGCGTGCTTCCGTTTGTCGTTTGTCATACGCAACTGCAGTTCAGCGCCGAGCGTGCTTGAGCTATTATATGCGATAGCAATTATATGGATATTCCACGCGCATTTTTGCCCTCGCCGTCGCCGTGCGGTTCCACATAAAGTCAAAGGTCAATAACATCGCCCCGCGCGTCCTATGTTCTATTTGCGAGCTAAAGTGTGCGAGGGCAGCCTATCATCGCGGCTAGAGCGGAGAAGGAGCGCGCCGGCCTTCTTCCGTAGCGAGAAAGGCCCATGGGATATCCCGGAGGGAAGTTCTTTCGTGGCTCTGACAGGACTTCGAGCGGCCGGTCGCGGTCGCGTCTGACCTAACAGAGATGACAGATATCTTTGTACGTGCTGCGTTCTCGTCCTTCAGAAACGCTTTGCAGGACGACCTCTCCTCCTTTCTCTTGACTAAACATTACTTTCTTCTTCTCATCTTTCAGTTTGCGTTGATACGATAGACAGCAGGAAGGTCGCTTCGCACACTTCAGCGGCCGTGTTTTCTTACACCAGCGTTTCGTTTGAGTTACGCCAGGTCGAGTGCTGAAGGAGGCAGCTGCTAGTTCTATAGTTCTTATAACATTCCACTTTGTTGCTACCGCATTCACTGCTTCGCCTTTGCGACGAAAGTGTGAACTTTATGAGGAATTAAAATGAAATCGGCTGTCTATAGCCTGCGCAATGGGTTATCTTCAATGCCGTAATGCATTTAGTTTTTGCGAGGCGATAATGCCAAATATCAGTGCATTGTCATTTTGAGAGTGCAAATGCGGTATGAAAACTGCATAGTACAGCTGCAGCTGTGGCAGTGCAATGATATGCCGGTAGCGACAACGCATTATGAACTACGCGAGCGGCTTGCAAAATGCAGACAGTGAGATGTGACGGCTGACGCTTCATTATTGATAAGACTGGCAGGTTGTCGAAGGCAGCCAGCATTCAAGCCCCGAAAGCCGTCGCAATTAAGGTGCGTCTGTTAGCACAGCCGCATCCTTCAAATGTCCGTGAAATGAGAGATGCTATCTATGTTGATAACACACGGGCGGGTTTCCGAGTTATAACCAGAAAACTTCCTTCTGAATTCAGCCGAAATGTTCTAGACAGGGTGCATACTTAAAACCGAAATTCTGTTCATTTAATTATTAGCAGGTATTTGACCATGGGTACCTTATTCATATATTTATTTTGCATTCCGTTATAGCTCTATTTATTTCTATTTTTCTCCTTGAGTGTGGGCTTCTAAAACAAATGCAACCTTCTTATACTGCTTGACTTTCGTCTCCTTTCTCTTTCTGGTTTTATTTTTTCCCATCGCTGCTAACGAAAATGTAAAATACAATAACAACAAAAAAATAAAACAAGCATACTGGTATTTTATTGCTTTCCTACTCGACAGTCATCTTATTTTCACAGCCTCCTTTTATAACTGTGTTCACGTTCGTTGATGGCGGGTAGTTCAGATGTATATTACTGGTCTTTTTTGTCGCATTTGCGGTTGTTTTGAAACAACGGCCTCTCGCGTATACACCTTGCCGTACTTTGGCTACTGTCTGTAAAGACCTTTTCTATTCCCTCATGTGATAATATAGCACATTGACTCTAGGCTTCCTGCCCTATCGTTTCTGTTCTTTTTTTGCATGAAACATGATATTTCATTGTATTATGCATATCCTATCGCGTGGGTTTTACAGAGATTCACTTGCACCTGTCAATGTAAGGGTTAACGGTGTTTAAAATTGAAGAAGTTATGGGCCTTGCGCTTCTATGACAGCCTTTTTAGCCACACCAAGGTCTTTTCAAACTTGATTTCAAGCTGTTTCGTTTTTTTTATTGGATTTTCTACTGCAGCTGCAGCTTCATTTCGTGGTATATCTCCAAAGGCTTACTATTTACTGAGAGAAAAAAAGAACGTCTGATCGTGTGAAAAGCGTTAACGTTGTTTACTCTCTTTTTTAAATATGCAGGTAATTAGTGTCTTACGTGTGTGGAGGCGAACAAGACGCTAGAGTATTAGAAAAGGCAAAAATGTATTGTACGAAGATTGAGCAGAAAATGAGTGAGGATGTTCGCATGAAAGCAAACCGTAAAACGTTCCCTCACACTTCGCCGCCCTACGGGGTTACTTGACGCGATAGCATTGAACGAACTCGTAGGTTCTTCTCTATACATTAATTGGTTATTTTTTTGTTCTGAAATTAAATGTGTATACATCAAGTATGTCCGCAGTAATAAGCAGCACATGGTTGCCTTGTTTGTATCGAGTACTTTCGTGGAGCGTGTGTGCGGTGCTTAGGCTAAGCATCTTGGTCTATAGGGTGTATGAAACGAAAAACAGGAGCGAGAAGAAACACAGGATGGCTTCCTGCTCGTATTGTTTAACGGCGAAGCGGTTAAAATTATCAGAAAATGGTCATCGTCATGAACGGGTATGTGCCACAGATATTGGGGAAATCCCATTACTCATCACTGGTTCACTAAGAGAGAAAGAAAGCTATAGAAAGAAAGAGAGAGAGAGAAAAAAAATTCACTGACAATTACGACACTGCCTAATGCGATTCTGAGCGCAGCTGTGTAGGTGTTTTCATTTTGCGATAACTTGAGCAAATGCGCATGCGTCAAGGTGACGCGGCGCGGCGAGAGTGGGAGTATGGAATGCTCGGTTTTCGCGTCAACGTAACGTGGTGAACCTGGCGTCGCCAGCTTTCGCCGCCGCATGCTGACGCAAACGCTGTGCCGGACTATACAGGGCCCTTAAGAGTCTGCTGGAGCGTTCCACCCACAAAGTGTCCCTTCAAAGCATCGTAGGTCAACCCACTTTCTCGTGACCGTGAGCGAGAGGCATGCGTTGCGTTGTCGCAAGAAGCGCGAGCAGGTACGAGACCCCCCCCCCCCCCCCCCCCCCCCCGGGACTCTCGCTCACCCCTGCATACTGTTACAACAGCCACTACCCCTGTCGCGCCCGCGGCGCTCTGGTCACTTTCGCTTCTTTTTCTTCCTACTTTTCATTTTTACCCCTTCCCCTCCCCCTCAAGGCGCGGCGCCGTGCTCCCTATAGGGTTGCAAAAATAAGTGCCTTTTCCTTCTCCTCTGCATCACTACCACAACCACTGCAGACGCTAACACAAGTGGCTCGCTGGCTCTCATGGTGGAAAACTCATTAAGACAGCCTCTCTTTCACTCTCTTTCGTCTTCATTCGCTCTATCGGTTACGCCGTCGACAACGACGGCGCCGCTAAACGCAGGAACGCGCGCCTAAGAGGTGTGCTCCAAAATTGAGAGAAATCATGACCCATGCAGCTGCGCTCTTCCTTCAGGCTTGGCACGAGAAGTACTAAGCTGCCATACTAGGGAATGGGAAAGGCAACGGCGGCTGCGAGAAGAGCCCGAAGCGATGGAAGCCCTACGCCAGCGACGACTTGCCTGTAGATCTATGAATGTGCGAACACTCGGCTCGAGAGGTTGAACATTCGTGTCGTGAATAACCTAGCTAAAGCCTAGCAACAACCTAGAAGCAACCAGATTAGACTTCAGAATCGTCCAGTTTTGCTGCTTCAAGCCTTGCGAGACTTAGTGCAAGCTTCGTCATTTTTTTTTTTGCGTTTCTTCTGGCGCTACGCTACCAAGTTCTTCAATCAATGCCTACTCGCCCAAACGTCAGTTCTTCTGCATAGGCTAAGGTAGCGTAATATAGTTTTTAAATGTTACTCATTACGTCAACTAATAAACAGCACTAGCAAACGTCGTAATAAGCTTTCTGTGCTATTTCCTGAATGACGCAAGAAACATGGACACTTTGCCATTTCTTGCTTGATAGAATTAGGAAAACTTTTATGAAATATTGCAGATGCTAGAAGATTGTCATTTTCAAATAACGTGAAAGAATACACAAATTGCACCTTTTGCCAAATGTCGGGCTGACTCTGCCGCGTGGGCCAAGATTGCGCTGCTATTTGTTTTCGGTTTTACACGATGCACGAAATACAGCAACCATGCACGGCGCTAGAAGAGCTTGAAAACACCATGTTTTCAAAGGATGAATTGTCTTGTTTAGAAGAGAACGCGTTTTGAAAGCTACGAGCATGGGGAATAGCCCGCAGCATTCTCACTAAGGCGCTCTTTCTGTAGGCCGATATGTTATTTGTGCTGAACTTCACCTTGAAGATATCTCGTCCCATCCGACCACCTTAGCGGTAGTCGTTCAAATATATGACATCAAGTCCCACGAGTTCGAATGCTGCAAGTTTTAATCCAGCGAATTCTTGCAGCTTGCCTCCTCGAACAATAACGTCGCTTTCGGGAGCGTTACATTGTCAAACAGAAGGAGACATGGCAGTGGGTGAGAACGCATGAAACAAAATGGGGTGCTTCACAATCTATTCATCGCTAACCCGGCAAAATCTCAGAAGAAGAAACAACGTACAAAAACATTGTTCAGGTTGATATCCGTGCGGGTGCCATGCAGATCCTCGTCATTTCAAGACGACGAAGCGAGCGGTGCGCATCTTAAAACGCATAATAAGCAGCAGCACCCCATCGTATTCTCTCGCTTCTCACCTTGCGCATATCAGCACAGCGCACGCGACCATGCACCTAGGGTGGCTCTTGCCGTTCGCCTCCTACTTTTTTTGAATTTCGGCATGCATAATGACGCAGGGGCGCGGCGAAAATAAACATAAAAGTAGAAAATTTAGCCCACTGCTTCCCATTTGCTTCTCTCAGATCCCCTACCGAAATTGTCGGCGGGAGCCTAGCACAAGCGAGGTGATCTCCTCAATACGACTTGTCAACACACGGGGCAAGCCACCGTCGTTCACGCTGAGAATATGAAACCAAGCGCTGCCTGCGACGCCGCTGACAGGTCGATGCCCGCTGTGCTCATATCGCGCACGTCTTGCTTCAAGACCGCAGCTTCGATGTCTTTGTCTTGCTTTTCCTTTTTTTTGCTCTCTTTTTTATACATTCTGGCCATGCTACATTGCACCTGCGGAGCTTATTACCTTTTCTTTTCTTTTTTTCTTTGCAAAGCACGAACCGTCTTCCGTATACAAATAGAGGGTTGGGAGCGAAGGGTCTGCTAGGTGCGGTTTTGGCCTCCAGAGCACGAGAATTCAAATCTCCGGGCGCAGACGAGAAACCAAAAGCGATGACGACGTTGAGAGCGCTCCATCGTTCTCGCCTTGTCGGGGCACAGCCCAGCAGTGAAGATAAGGCGTCGCACGGCTGCACAAACTTGGAGGGGATTGCGGCATGAGCCGCTATACCGCTTGTACAGACCGTCAGTGATAGCTGCGTCAAATAAAGGGAGAAAGCGGGAAAACGTATACAGGCAAGCCCGCAACTGATGTGGTGGGCGCGTGTGCCGCATGGCGTCTGGGGGAGTTTCTTTATCCCCGAAAGTTCGGCTGGTAGGCACTAGAGAGTTTTAGTGCTGGGTACCCTAGCGGCTTGCGTACCCAAGACGTTGGGGCGGCGGTACTGCGCATGCGCGAAGGCTCTAGAACATGCGTCCCCGGGTCGACGGGGCGGTCGTGCGTGCGCGCGGCCATAAACAACGCTGCCACCAGTGGCCTCCTAGCGGAGATCAGCTGTCTCTAGCAGGCCACGTCTGCCTGGAATCTATTAAGTGGCCGTCGGGCGCTCTGTAGTTCGTCAGCTCCGAACCAATCCTCTTACTTGCTTTAGATTTATGTCCCTTAAGCTTCCACAGCAAAGTATTGGTGTCGATTCGGCACCATTTGCGAGAGCCATAATCAAATAATCGATGCTGTAGGCTTAGCCAGAGGATGGGCGCTCCCGGAATCTCGGAGGACATAGATTACGTGTTTGTTAGTTTTCTTTTCTTCGTCCAGAGCTGGCGCCACTTGACGTGGCGGCAGCTATGGCACATGCTATGCCTTTGCGATGGCGGAATACCGGACAGACTATAAGACGCTAATGAACCCGCACAGTTCATGAAAATGAACGGTGCACGGGAAGAGACGACGCCGATAACCCGCCACAAGCTCTCCACGTGTATGTCGTTGTCGGGCTACGGCACCGGCTGCAGTCGCAACTCCGACACGGGCAAAAAAACTTTTTTCTCGGGTTTATAGTCAGTTTCGGATGTGGTGGAGGCAAAACTGGCTAAAGAAGAAAGCGTGATCATCAGACGCCTGCAAAGCAACACACACATACATGGAATATTAATACACCGCCTCTACCCAACGAAACATAGCTACATGTGCCCGCTCTGCAGCGTACCGGACACCCTGGCACATTTGCTCCTGGAATGCCCGTGTCATGTAGACCTCAATATGCAACCGGAGACGGACGTCAATCCAGCATTAAACACGAACGACGACCACCTAACCGAAACGTGGGAGGCCAAGCTCGCCCTCGAGGACCTGGAAGACCAGCGACAACTTGTCATCAGGGCCAAGAGGGCAGGTGAAGCCAGAGGGTTCCTGGACTAGGGAGCCCTCCCACCTTAGGGTGATACCGAGCATCGCTCGGAACACTGTTTCACAAATAAACGTTTATTTCTCTATCTCTCTCTCGGGTTTATAAGTTTGACATAATAATTAAGAATATTTTATTGGAAGCAATTCATTTCACGCCGTTATCTATGCTTAGTTTAACATTTTAAATTGTAAAAGAACACAAATCAATCCATACGCGACTAGACGCTATGGCGCTGCGAGCGCGTATGACTTTCGTGCGGCTTGCAGTTGGGTACGCGCCACTATGACGCATTCCGCTTTGGGAACTCTTGGGTACGCAACGCCACGCGCCCCCAAGCCCGCGGGAACCCAGCAATAAAACTCTCTACTATCAAACTAAATGCTACTCCCCCCCCCCCCTTCCGTCCCCAGCCTTTTCCCTGCCATACCAAAAAAGAAAGAAAGAAACGTGATCCTTATGAGTATCTTGTAAGGACTTCGAGGGCGCGCGAAGAGGTTAGGCTTGTGTTAAGGTGATTGGTGGTTTCAGCAATATTCATGTAAAAGAGCAGTTCAGTTTCCTAAGAGGCAAGCCACGATTCAGTTCTTCAATTTGTGTCAAGCGGCAGCTCGCCAGACTTCACTAGCAATATTGTTTATAAGGCAAACAGATCGGCGCACACAAGCTGCAAACATTGAACATCATGCACAGTCTCGTGTAAACCATGCAGCTATTTTTCAACGCACGAGTTTGCTATAACAGTTATTGGAAATATTATTGGTACACAACGGCTTTAGATTTCGCTGTGAAGCGCCTGTGTAGCCATCCAAATGTATTTGAACGCGATAGCGCTAGATAGCTCGTTTCGCAGAAATTCTGGTGTCAGTGTCGGCGTCGGTGTCATTGGTTCTAAGCGAAAAATCAGCGATGTCCGTGAGAGAAAATTCGAAAGAGATGAAAATAGATAAATTATAAAAATGTTCGGTTGGAGTGGCAATGGAACCCAGGACTTTTCCGTGGTAAGCATGTTTTCTACCACAGAGCCACGTCACTGCTTGAAGCTGTTTCGAAAAACGAATCTCATGTACCGCTAGGAGCCTTCTTAAAGCATTTAATACTGCGTGGCGGAAGCGTAGTATCGCACCAGGTGTCAAGGCATGTGAATTGTGCAACGAGCGGTTGGTTTAAAGGCCCACCAATTGCAAATCGCACAGCATAATTAATCATCATTAAGAAAAACAGCATCAACAATGTGTGCACCTGCGCGAGTGAGCGTGTTTCCTTACGGACGCGTATACTGGGTACATCGCCTATTCGCCAAAGGAAGAATTATAGCGTAGTGGGCACTTCGCAACTCTACTCGCACTGGGCATTCTAGGATAGTCTGAAACAGGCAATGTTACGCGCACAGACGTTCCTTTCCTTGCGGCACGGTGTCCACTGAGAAGCGAAGCGAGGCTAGCGATTTGAGAAAACGATGCGAATGGGGCCCGATTACGCTATCGCGCTCTACTCTTGAAGGCGAAGCTCAAGCGTCCTCCAAGTTGTCTACTGATCAACATTCCATTCTTTTATACCTCTGTTTTCTTTGTCATGTTGCAAGATAAGAAGTGTACGCTGAATTTGTGGAATAGGCCTACTGTTCAATTGAGATGGAAGGTCATATTTTTTTTTTGTAATTTTCAGTGGACTCTGAAAATTAAAAAAAAATATATATTTTAATGCTCCTCAAGTGAATTTTTATGTGCATAAAAAAAGAGGCTCGTTGGCTACGTTGTGGATCTTGAAGTTATCTTGCGCATAATTTACAACGACCTTCATTTTGGAAGGTTGCAGGTGCCTGCCATAAAGCCCTCCAGCAAAATGAGCGAAATTTTGGCCGATGAGAATGTCGTTTTGTTACGCTATCACGAAGGAAGTGAGAGCACATCGGCAATACACGAAGACAAAATGAAAGCTACAAGTGCGGTTTCAGCGTGACGATCCTTGGGCTGAGTGGGCATCCGTAGCCTAACGCAATCATACCACACCTCAACTCCCCTTTTCCTTAACCCGCCTACCTGGTACGTGGCGATGCATTCAGGCATAGCGCTTTGTCTACTCTCTACTGGCATCCCAAAATGAGAAGTGCAATGAATGCCGCACACGCCCGCATGCGTGTAAGAGAATGGCAATAGTGGCGACGAGGCGCGCTATGAAAACACATCGATCTTGAGCGTATACGCAGGTGCCCAGATGAGACAGGTTGTAATTGAAGAGTGTAGTGTTGGTACGACCTTGTCGATAGGACTTCGTAAAACAAAAGTGGAAAGAAGCCACGACGTTTTGTGTTAATTTTATTCTGCATTTGTTTATGGATTCCTATGCGCTGTATTTCCATATAGACTGCATTCGACCAGACCGGCTTACCATTCTCGGTTTGCCGCTTGTCCATGTAGTACTACCAACCCAATTTATCGCAATTCTATTTCAACGTATACCATTCGTGACTGTTTCTCGACACAGAGAATGATTGCTCTGCGAAGTGCTTTCTTTTCTGGGACATTAATTGATGTCTAATCAAAAGCATGAATGTTTGCTTTTTGTGCAAGGATTGCAGTTTTATCTTACAGAACTCGCTACCAATGAACAGACAAGAGCGTGACTGCCAGTTTGACGAGTTCGCAGTTTACAATTTCTAAAAGCATTTCTCGAATAGCATTCGCATATGCATAATATCACAACATTTGATGAATGTCCACGATATAGCTCTGAACATTTCTCGGAGTCTTCAGCTGTTGGGCAACCGTTGACATAGCGGGAGGCGTAAAGAATGTACAAGGCATATTTCTACATTGGTGAAATTTAATAATAGAGGAACCGACTGCTGCATACTGTCCTGCGTATGCACTCTATTGAGCAGCGGTATGGACGTAACGGTAGACATGAATTTTTTTCTTTGGATGATGATCAGGCTTTCCTCTTTTGTCCCCTGCGCAGTCAATGCACGATACCCGCCTGGCCGCTGGCACGTTCCTTAACACGCTTCTCGTCATGTCGGCTTTCAGAAACCCCTTCCAGTAGTAAAAACTGAATCTTTCTAACGGTTTCAAAGCGTCCCTTTCGGGCGAAACTGATGAGGCTTTTTTGACACACACAACAAGTGAGTGGTAAGGAGTTTGTCGAAATTCGCGCGCAATATATTTACCATCGCGATGCAGGTTTCAGAATCAAACTTCATAATTTCCGACTGCAACGGAGTTTCCAAGAGTAGAAGCACTTACTGCACGCGCTTATACTACATTTATACACGTTATGACACTAATTGTCCCCACAACGGTGTGTGAATCTCAAAAACATGAGAACTTGAAACTCGCTATCGCATGTCGAAGATCGGGCCCAATTAAAAGTCAGAAGCGACAATGCAATGCACGTTACTGCTTGCTTCATAGAGCTTCACTATCGCCATGGAACTGTCTCTCTATTAGCTCACATGTGTCACAATCAAACGTCCTTCGTAGCACGCTATTTTCACCCACCGCCTACCTGCCCCACCCTCCAAGCTCGTCGAGAAATCACAAGTAAAAAAAAATCAACGCTTCGGAACAAGAAATGAAGAAATGATTGGCGGGCAGATTCGCGTGATCTGGGCTCTCTCAAAGGAGGCATCACGAAGACGGTTGCCCGGGCGTATACAAGTAAAACTAACAACGCCGTGTCTAAAAGGGAGAATTACGCTAAAAGAAAGAAAGAAAGAACGAAGGTTACAAACAGACGGCTACAATGCGTTATCCACTACAGGTAATTTTCCAGAGAGGTGGGTCTCCCGATTGAAAGGGAGGTCATGGCTCAATACGGACCTGAGAACGAGTAGGGTTGATTTGATGGCTTGCGGGACGCACCCGACGCCGCCACATTCTGTACTCGCTGTACTCCCCCCCCCCCCCCCCCCCCCCCAACTCAGCACATCAACCGACCAATTCGCCTCGCCGGCTCGCACACCCGCCCCATTGCTATATTATCGTACATTTTCTCTTCATTTCTTCTATTTTCTGTTTTTCCTTATTTCTTTTGATTCATGACAGCAGTTCCTTCTGACTTTCCTGCAAGCTCTTCTCAGTGTTACAATACGAGAATAAAAAAAATTCAACCAGCTCCGCTTCGCGGACACCGATGAGACAGCGAACCTTGTGGGGTTCCATTCGTTAGGCTAACGCATTTCTATGTTTTGCAAGTCTTTCAGATGTGTTGTATCACTGCTCTTTATTAAACACTCTTTGTTAAGCTTTAAGGCGGTACACTAGTTTTAGCGTATCTTCACCATACCGCCCCTATACGCAGGTTTACGAAGAAGCTTCCACAACCAGCGCAGAACGGAGAACAAGCGCAGAACAAGAGAGGGAACATAGACGAGCGCTGTCCCTTTCTTGTCCCTTGCGTTCTGTTCTGGTTGTTGAAGATGGATTACCAACTAGGCCAATCTCAAACTTTGTTACAAAGAAGCCTTCCCTTAAAATGTTCCGACATGTTGTATCACTGCTCTTTATTGAACACTCTTTGTTAAGCTTTCAAGTGGTGGTATAGCCGCCACCTTTTATAACTACAAAGTATCACGTGACACGGGTGTGAATGTGGTAACGCGAACGCCCTTTGTTAGGCTAACTGTTGCCTCCTTCCTTTTTTAGTGGAAGTTCTGTGTAGTGGGATTTGCCAATTTCTGTGGTACATACGCGTTTTGGTGATGATAGTTTTCTGATAGGCCGCACATATTTCTGTTGCACATACCAATTTGTTGGGCTAACTGCTGCCTTGATTTTTAGTAGACCAGTGGTGAGTAGTGGGTTTTACCCAATGTCTGTGGGACATACCCGTTTATGATGCCCACAAGCCTTAACACGGGTCCCGGTCATGAAATGCTCGACGGGAAAGAGCTTCGCTCTTAATAACTCGTACTCGTGCTTTACTAGCCGGCTGTTTCAAATTGGTCTCGCTGGCACATTTACGCGTTGCTAAATATTCAACCTAGGGGCACTTAAGTGAAAGGCGAACGGTTGTCATGCTCTTGCTGCAGCTATACTAGTTTTCCTTAGTATACTTCTTCCTTACCTTCGTTCTTTTATAAAGGCGAAAGCCTTGCCTCATCAAACGCGAAAATTGACCGGCGTCCCGCGTCAGCGGCGTCAACGTGACTGATGCAAAAAATCATCATCACCTGATGACGTCACAGATTCCCATAATTCGTGACGTCATTTTTACGTCATTGTGATGTCATATTTCCTGACGTCACATGATGGCGTCAACACATGACATCGTAGCTTTGTCAAAGTGGGCTGATCACAGAGGCAGTGAAAAAACCACTATAGTACAAACTTGACGAGGGCTTGTTGGTTCATAGAGCAGATGATGTAACACTGCGAATAGAACAAGCACAACAAAAAAAAAAAGACCACAGGACAAGCGTTTGTCTTGTGGTCTTCGTTCCTTTGTTGTCCTTGCTTTATTCGCGCTGTTACATCCTCAGCTCTGCAAAACCACGTTAGGTGCAGGAAGCTTCCGGAGGGTGGCAGGGCAGGAACGGTATATTGACTGAGAAGAGAAAAACTGCAGAACTTTAGTCGCTCAAAGAGTGAGGCTAACATGGTCAAAGCACTTGGCTCAAAGATGTTCCCACATGAGGAGGCTTTAAAATTTTTAACAAAGACTGCAAGTCTTCAAAACCATCTTTCATACACTGGTGTAAGCACGGACTCATAGACTAAACACTGGTGACTTGGCGCTGACTAACACTCCTAGGTTTAAATCAACATATATACCCCACAAAGTGGACGGGAGGATGACCGCCGCCGTAGCTCAGTGGTAGAGCATCGGACGCGTTGTTCGAAGGTTGCAGGTTCGGTCCCAGACGGCGGCAAGTCATCTTTTCGTCCACTTTACTTTCTTCACATTTATATTCTAAAATACTACAGATCACACCCCCTATACTTTCCTTGGCGTTATTGTCTGTTAGTTTTTATTAATATTGTGTCTAAACAAAGATAAAACGAGCCCTTAGAAGTCATCTCCTTTCCTTCATTCATAGCAAGGGTCTCGTCCTGGCAGACCTAATGCCTTCAGGTAGCATGCGAGGGATTATTGGTCAGCTGCCAGCTCGTAAAAAGATCACGTGCTACGTGACGCCCATAGGCAAAAAAAGAGTGTTCCACACTCGCCGCCATGGCTGCGATTGGCGCTGACTAACGCTCCTAGGTTTAAATCAACATATATACCCCACAAAGTGGACGGGAGGATGACCGCCGCCGTAGCTCAGTGGTAGAGCATCGGACGCGTTATTCGAAGGTCGCAGGTTCGGTCCCTGCCGGCGGCAAGTCATCATCTTTTCGTCCACTTTACTTTCTTCACATTTTATATTCTAAAATACTAC